>NC_085859.1:37336862-37424362 GCF_034702125.1 Engraulis encrasicolus | reverse complement strand
CTTCTTTTGGTTTCTTTTGATAAGACAGTGAAGAGCATGACAGGAAGAGAGTGGGAGAGAGAAAGACTGGTTTGGGAAGTGACCCAGGCTGGACTTGAAACTGGATCATGACAGGGATAGAGTGGGGACTTGAACCTGGGTCCCCATGGGCCAGTGCAAGCCCATTCATGGTACGGTGCATTACTGTGATGCACCACTTTACCCCCAAAGCCAAAATGTGCAGTTTTTTTGTACTAATGAAGCACATCACTATAGGTATCTAATGACAGTAGTGACAGACATATTAGCTGAAACGTTTGACATGTCTCTGTCATGATTGATCACTTACAGGCTACATAAAGCAGACACAGGGCCGCTGACACCTTTGCCCGGGCCCAGGACAAATTCATCTGAAAGGGCCCCCAACCTAATGCATTCAATGTATAAAGAGGGCCCCTCTCTCCCTGGGCCCAGGACAAAACACCTGTTTGTCCCCCTCTGTCGGCTTCCCTGAGCAGACATATTCAACCAACGGCTCAGGAGCCAGATGTGGTCCATTTAAAATGTCCTATGGCCCAGTGACTGACTTAACCCATGAAGACCGGGTGGGAATTTTGAGCAACACAACCTTTAAGACCGGCTGCATCATCTATACATATTTACTTTGAACAGCGCTGACAAGTCTGTCAACATTTTCTGACCCAGGTCTTATGAAATGGGTTCAAGCTCAATATCGTGAAATGGATTTTTTGTCTTCTTATTTTACACCGCCCCTGAAAACCCGGTGTTTTTTTTTCATTTGGCCCTCTTGATGCTGATATAGAATAGCCCTGGCCATAGTGACGAGTGCTACGACTGTAGTGCATTTCTCAAAATCATAGTTGTCAACTACGTTACTTTGTTGTTTGCGATGCAATTTGCCATTGACAACTACCCAAGTTAGTTAACTGGCTAACAACTACACTTTCGAGAATCACACCCCTGTATTGGAGTATAGGGATGTCTGGGTTACCACTACTACTATGTAGGTCATAGGAGGGAAATTGGGAATGAACGCGACCAGATGAGTGTGTAGTAAGGGATGAATGACCTGTCTTTTCCATATAACTCACATACGGACACATGTGAGAGGCCCATTAAATCTTATTGAGATTCCGTTTGTGTGCACACGTGTGCACATATGTCTGTGTGTGTGTGTGTGTGTGTGTGTGTGTGTGTGTATGTGCGTGTGCGTGTGTGCAAGTGCATATATGCTTACGTATCTGTGAGTGCAGTGTATAGGTGTGTGTGTGCGTGCACACGTGTATGCTTACATAATAGTGAGTGCAGTGCATGGATATGTGTGGCTGTGTGAATGTGCGTGTGTCCGTATGCATGTGTGTGTGTGCGTGTGCGCACGCATGCATACGTGTAGCCTATGCTGACGTGTGCTTCAGTGTGTGTGTGTGGGGGGGGGAGATGCCCGCGCGCACTGTGCACATGTGTGAGCATGCACTAGCGGCAAGCAACAGAGTCAAAGGTACTGACCTCCTTTCTGGTTTACAGCAGGCGTCAGGGGGGAAGGAATTTGTTCTGAAAGCAAGTGGAACGAACGTCACGACTCAGCTGCCAGATGACTGAAAGAAGTTGTGATTGTGATTGCCACTTAATTGCCTTTCACCTGAATATAAGCACCAGGTGAACAGAGGAATGCACACTATGCAGCGATACACACACAACTGCTTTGGCCCAAGAGTGAATCTCAAATAACATTTATCTTATTTTGAGTTATGAAGTGATCATTATTATTATTATTTATTATTATTATTATTATTATTATTATTATTATTATTATTATTATTATTATTCTAGAAAGTGAAAGCTCATTGGGAAACTCCAACTCCCATTGTCACACAGCACTTCACAGCACACAAGTGATCACTACACACCGCACACAACGAAATTGCATTTATGCCTCAGTCGTGCAAGGGGGCAGCCCTCAATGGCGGCCCTAGGGAGCAGTGTGGCGGGACGGTACCATGCTCAGGGTACTTCAGTCATGGAGGAGGATGGGAGAGAGCACTGGTTGATTTCTCCCCCCACCAACCTGGCGGGTCGGGAGTCGAACCGGCAACCTTTGGGCTACAAGTCTGAAGCCCGAACCGCTTACCCATGACTGCCCTAGAAACATGGTATTGGAGGATTGGCATATGGAAAGTTTTGCATGCACAACAAACCTTGCTTGCCAAATGCCCCTGCAGTGCTTACAACCCCCCATCTCTCAACTGTGCTAATGGCAGGAAGCAGTCAAGGTCAAGGATACGGGTCTTTGGCTGTCACTGGCCCATGTAAGTGCAGGTATGTGTGCCACACACACACACACACACACACACACACACACACACACACACACACACACACACACACACACACACACACACACACACACACACACAGTTGTAACAGTTAACATTTTTTACGCAAGGGAAACTTCCTGAACATGACTTGGTGAAACAGCACAAATATGCTCAGGGTAACAGGTATAAAATGCAATTAATTGAAAAAACACCAGCAGACAACTTGCATTCATTGTTTGGTGAGAGTAGGCCGAATATAACTTGAGTAAACATAGTCACCATAACACTTTGTTTGAAAAAGTGAAAACTGATAGGATACTAGCCTTGAGTTTTTTCTCTATCTTTTTTCAACTATTCTTCAGAGAATACACTGAAGTTCTGGTAGAATCAAACCAAATAAAAAGAAAGGAAAATAAGGAACTCAAAGAATGTAACAGTAGGCTAGCCTGGCGTATGGGTCTACTGTCTCTCATAGACATCTTAACACCATCATCAGTCTTGCATTATTCTTATGCATAGAATAACAAATTGGTACAAGCTTTTTTCTTTTCTTTTCTTTCTTTCTTTTTTTAAAAATAAACTGACCGTTTAGCAACATTAAGTCTGTGCACTGCTTACCAAGTAGACCAAATGGCAATAGGAAACAGGCAAAGGTCTCAGGAAAGGTCATGGAGTTGATGTGAATCATTCCGTGTTTCCTGTTGGACCATGAAGACGGCATAAGTTTCTTGGGATATTGGGATATGCTGTAGCTTGTTAGCGTAGCAAACTTGCTCCTTTTTCGCTGTTATTAAACGATCCACGAGACTACAACACAGACTTCAGAAAAGATCAATCAAGTAAAAAACAAACAAACAAAAAAAAACGTCACACAACCTGTTCTTGTCATTCCACGGAAAGGAAGAGGTAAGCTTAAGGGCGAGTATCAGATTTGTTGGCTACATGATTGGAAATAGAAACATTATAGCCCCTCTCGAGACTTTGTAGGTTATGGTCATTACACATAGCCTAATGAAAAATATCAGATTAGCGCTTCATTTCATTTCAATTTCCGGCATAAAAATCCTCTCAGGAACTAAGACTGACAGTGTCTCTCCCAACCGTTCTCAAATTTCCAATGTAGTGTCTTCGCTTTTCCTCTCGTATTGAACAACAACAGTTTCCAGGAATTTATCTCATTGCTATGTTATTTAACTCCAATATATCAGGGAAAGAGTGGAACCCAGTTTCGACAGTAATTTTACTGCTTTTAATACAGCTCAGCTTTTAATGTGGTGATGGTCGCCTGTCTGAAGTCAAGGCTGCGCAGACCATCTGGAGGAAAAGCAACCTCAGTCAGTAGTGCCAAGCCATTTCTAGTGCAGTTCTGTAGGCCTAATGAGTTGCACATTTTCAGAGTGAGATACGGGTCATCCATGGATGGGCGCTGCTGCCTAAATGCAGTATTGCACAATGTCTGTTTTTTTCTTTTTCAGTTAAATTGTACATTTTCCTAAAAAGTAAATAATATTCTACCATAGGCTACCATACGAATTGCCTGCTATAATATAGCCCACTATGGGCTTAGGCTACTACAGTAATAGCAGCTTATAATAGGCATATGCATATTAATTTTACGGGCAGTCGCAGTAAAAAAAAAAGACTGAAATGGATTAAATCTTATGGTGTCAAGCAGTTGTTTCCTGGTTAGGCAGACATTAAAGCTGTACAGGAAACTCGTAATCTCAGGTGTGATGCCATTTATCCACTTTATGCTGGATTTATTAACATACGTCGTTTCCTCTTCTCTCATTCTTTTTTTACAGGCATGTAGTGTAGTCTTCCTGCCATGTGGAGATGGAGGAGGAGTAAGCCTATGGGGATCCCACGTTGCACCTGTTGAGTCCTCAGATGCTATACCTCCATTTCCTTTGTTATTTCAGCTGAGCCTCTTCTTCACTTTGGGTTGTAAGTGTCCTGACCAAGATCCTTTCAGCTTAACAGAGCTGTGGTGGGCTTCCCTCTTTCTTTCCCCCCCCCCCTTTCTCTCGCTCACTTTTTTACTCCCTGCGCCACACTCTTGTCTCTAAACACACACGTCTTTCCAACCCTCTGTCTACCACATCCCCCTCCCTCTTTCCCCATCGCTCTGTGTCTCTCTCTCTTGCTTGCTCCCCCTCCTCTCTCTCTCTCTCTCTCTCTCTCTCTCTCTCTCTCTCTCTCTCTCTCCCTCCCTTCTCTCCTCCCACTCAGTCTGTGAGCTGCACCCCCCCTTTATTCTGTAGAATTCTCCATCCCACTAAGTTCTTTGCCTGTTGAGCTCAGACACTTTTTATCCCTCCCTCTCTGTCTGTCTCTCTCAGTCAGTCCCTCTCCCTCTCTCTCTCTGCCTGCCTGCTAGCCTGCTTGACTGCCTGCCTGACAGACTGCCTGACTGCCCTGACTGAGTGACTTTCCAGGCCCAGCATGGCTGCCTCTATTAGGGGCACGTTCCTGTGTCTGTCCCTGGTGCTGCTGCTCCTCAGCCTGGCCTGGGCTCACTCCCTGGCGGGCCCGGCGCCGGCGGCACCACACGCTGCTGATGCTGGAGAAGACAAAGAGTTGGTGGAGGCTGAGAGCCAGGGAGAAGTCTCTCTACGACAGGGTGAGGAGGGCCAGGCAGTACTGGCTCTGGATGAACCCAGCGTAACTGGACTACAACGAGTTCTGGGCCAGGGACTGGTCAAGGTTAAGAGGGCTGCAGAGGACGGGGATGAAAAAAAAGGTAAAACTCCTGATGTGTTTTTTTTACAGAGGTGTGTAAAGTAGAGGTAGAATTGTTAACAGATGTAATTACAACACTAGTATGATATTATAGGTAGTTGCAACTCAGTCATATTACACTACAAGTGACTTTGAAAGTCACTTTGGTTATACGGCGTCTGCCAAATGCAATGTAATGTAATGTAATGTAATGTGATGTAATGTAATGTAATTACATCTATAACAGTACTTACTTGTGCTTCATATACCTTTATATCCTGGTGCCTGAGGAGCAACAGATAGACTCAATACAGCCCAGTGCATTCAGCCTGTTGTGATTAGAGTCATTCATTTCAATGTGCATTGAAAGTGTTCTATCTCGTCTGACATTTGTAAGCGCATAGATTGCATTCTTTCATTCATTCATTCATAATACTACTCTTAGTGACTGTTGCTGGTTACTGTTACCGGTACTTACTAGTACTGTTTTACAACTGTGCGTTTTTGGATTAATTGTACTGATGGTTTTAAGAATGAACAGAAGAGGAGTGGTTTGTACACATCTGAAAAATCTTATTCAGTGAGTTGAGGTGTTGGTTGTGTGAAATACCAGAGAGAGTTGAGCTAAACCAGAAACCCATTTGCTCAATGACATGCCAAAACCTTTAACACACACACACACACACACACACACACACACACACACACACACACACACACACACACACACACACACACACACACACACACACACACACACACACACACACACTCAGATAGGCACGTAGACGAGCACAGTCATACATACACAAACAGAAAATCACAGTCAATCACAAGCAAGCATGCGTGAACAAATTCTCTCTCTCTCTCTCCCTCTCTCTCTCTCTCTCTCTCTCTCTCTCTCTCTCTCTCTCTCTCTCTCTCACTCACTCACTCACTCACTCACTCACTCACTCACACACACACACACACACACACACACACACACACACACACACACACACACACACACAAACACACACACCTGTCAAGTATTCAACTCCCGCCAACATGTCGTCAGTGAGTCGGCTAATAACCAGGATGACAGCTCTTTCATCTTGCCTGCATATAGCGAGCACAGTCTTGCCAACGTCCTACATGTAAACCAGACAGCCAATGTTAGCATTAGGGGGATAGCAGCAGCTCTCATGGTTATGAATTGTACACGTGCAGATGGCGATTAGGCGTACGTGAGGCCACAGAGTAGGCCAGTACAAGGTTTCCCCCTCAAACAGAAAAAAATAGCTGACTCTACAAAAAAAGTTAAAACGCAACAAAAAGCTCAGCAGCTTTTGCTATGTCATCCCTCATTAAAGTTTAATGTGTCCAGTCCATCCGCAATGGTAGATCATGGAAACATTTGACTGCACTTACTTTCCGTGGTCTTCTGGTAGTTGGTTGCTTGGTTGGTTGTTCTATGACTAAGTCTTTTGGTGTCTGCTTAGGAGGGAAGTCTTCCCCCCCCCTCCTCTAACCACGTTGCTGTGGCATCACTGTCTGCCCACACCCATGCTTGTCAATGAGGGAAACAGGAGGGGCCGGGGTGATGTATTTGACCAAGCCTACCCTGTAAACATTTGACGCTTCCTCAAAGAACAGTCATGTATAGTTTGTGAAAGTTCTCTGAAGAATCTAAAGTTCTCTGAAGAATCTAAACAAAAGTTCTCAGAGGAACTCCATGGTTCCTGAGAGAACCTTCAGGTCCAATGAATCTTCAGCTGGGGTGCATTTCTGAAAAGCGTAGTTGCTAACTATGTTAGCTGCTTTGTTGGTTGCAATGCAATTTCCCATTGGCACCTACCAAGGTTGCTAACTGCTAACAACTACGCTTTCCAGAAATGCACCTCTGGTTTGTCAGGGGAACCCAAAACTTCTCCAAATAACTCAAAAGTTCTCGGAAGAACCACAGGGTTCCTTAGCTTAGAGAATCTTCCAGGGTTCATTCACAGTGGTAATCGAAGGATTCTTCAAAGCGCCTGTAGGTTCTTTAGTGTGCCACATGGGGGAACCTTGAAAGGTTCTCTGAGGAAACTGTAAAGATGCACTGTGTAAGATTGTGGCCAGAATAGGTATTGTAAGTCTGCTTCTCATTGAATTTGTTCTGCCTATTGCCAAATTTGATCTTTTCATGAATATTTACTAAGTAATGAACTAGTATTTACTAGTATGACCAAAGTACAGTAGGTTTTGCAGATACAAATATCTATTTCTGGACATTCAAAATGGCAGACCATGGAGAAGATTCCATGTTCATGCATGAAAAGCGCAATTTTCCCAGCCATATTGAATACTTAGAATTTGATGGTGGTGGTAAGTAGGCCTATTTGTTAAAAAGGTAACATTTGTGAATGGGCAGCATTCTGGAAATGAACTGTACTCAAAATATTACATGGTGCACCTTTAAGGAAACCTTGGGGTTCTTCCAAACCATGGGGGTTCTTCTAGGTTCAGCAGAGAACGTAGGGGTTTCCTCAGAGGGTTCTTGGAGGAACCTTTTCATATTTACAGTGAACCCCAGTGACTATAAACTTTACTCCCTGTCCTCACAATCAAATCCATCCACTATAAAACATCAAGTATTTCCTATGGCTTTTGCACGGTTGATGCATTTCTGTAGCATTATATGCACACATCCGCAGGCTACAGTAGATTGACAAAGGTCTAACAAAACCATTAGATACAGGAAATTTAAAAGCAGCGTGCATGTGAGTAATGTTTTGCAGTGCTGTTACGTAACCGTGAGGGTGTAATCTCATATTATATGGCTCTTGTGGGTTTAGATAGACAGCACCGTGAGCAAAGGAGTTTTGGGAGCTTGGGATGAAATTTGTGTGTGTGTGTGTGTGTGTGTGTGTGTGTGTGTGTGTGTGTGTGTGTGTGTGTGTGTGTGTGTGTGTGTGGGTGTGTTTATGTGTGTGGGTGTGTGTGTGTCTGTGTCTGTGTCTGTGTCTGTGTCTGTGTCTGTGTGTGTGACAGAGAGAGAGAGAGAGAGAGAGAGAGAGAGAGAGAGAGAGAGAGAGAGAGAGAGAGCAAGTGAGACAGGTTGAGAGAGTGTGTGTGTGTGTGTGTATGTGTGTGTGTGTGTGTGAGAGAGAGAGAGAGAGAGAGAGAGAGAGAGAGAGAGAGAATGGAGTGGAACTTTCTGAAATGGAAAACATACTCGTCTCTTCCTATTGCGAGAGTCGTGGACAGACTTACCTTGACATCATGCCACGGCCCTAATTAGATTACTGCACATTCACCTGCTGCACATCACCCAGTTGGCATTATTCTCCTCAATAATGGCTTTATTGTTCTGGACTCTTTTTTTTACCCAAAAATGAAAAACACTCATACGTTGATCTTTTGCCATATGTGATTTTAAAAATATCGACCACAGACTGAAAAAGTCAATGTAATGACTTCCATATAGCTTTCCGGTCAGTCATTAACGTGGCACGTAATTGGCTGAGTAAACTGTCGGCGGAAATAACTCCATTTTGGAAGCTGAAAAAACGTTCAATTTTGGCTGAATTCACTAGCCTAGCATTTCCCATTGAAATGACTGCAGGCAGGACTTATTCACTCTCTCCAGTTCTTACACTACCTCCATGTTCTCAACGCCCCCCATGGGTCTCCTCAACGCCCCCGTTGAGAAACACTAGGTTAAGGGGTTCTTGGAGTGATGGTGTGAGTATGCCTCATGTCTGAACTCATTCAACAGAGGATGAATTCATCTGAAAGCAAAGTGTAATGGAAAGAGTTAGCTTTTTACCCCTCTGCAGAGAGAAAGACGATCTCTGTTACTGTAGCACAGAGTCACCAAGTGACTCATATCTCTCAGCAGGATGTGTCTCTGCTTCTGGTTATGTGAAAAAGATGATCACACTGAAGCTAACACTGATGATGGGCTACACCAGAGCCGTATATTAAGAACGTTTGTCCCTTGTCTGTCGGTTTTATTTACTTTTTTCGGCTTTGTTTAATATATTTTTTGATTTTGCATTCAGCTCATGGACACATGGACATGGATACTTCTAATCCGAATAGAAAGGGAATACTTACTTAATATGAAAAGAAAAACTTGTATAAACGCCCTGATTCGGAATAGAATGTGATCTGTGTAGACAGAAGACACAAACATTGTATTCCGAAGAATAGTCTAATTGGAATAGAAAAAAGCTTACTGAGAAACTTGGTGATGGAGACAGAGGAAAGGGAAAGGTTTAGGAAGGGGATAATACTGTGGGTGAATAACGGTGTACATCTTTGAGAGTAGTTAAGTGACAGTGAGACTAAGATAAAAATGGAAAATGCAGGAAGGTGTTGGAGAAGATGAGACACAATTTATACACATTTGGCTGTAGTTGAACGTCTAAGGACATGTCTCTCCTGTTAAGTTACAGTACGAGACAGAGCCTAACACTGACACTTATTTACTATTTACTTCGAGACAAGAAGAATGAGGAAAAACATAATGGAAAAGGAAGGGACGTATTCAGCAGGAGAGGAGCAGTAGGTACTAGGTAGTAGCCCTATCTCACGCCTTTCGTAAAGTCTTCACGAATATAATATATTAATTTTCGTGGTGCATTCACGTTATTGCCCGCCTTTCGTAAAGTCTTCACGAAAACAATAGATTCATTTTCACGCTGCCTTTGCCCCACTGGATGGTTATCCAAACGTCTGCAGGGGCGGGGAGGGGGTGCTGACAGAACACCATAGGCGGCGCTACAGCAAGACTTGGGGAAGCTAAAAAATAAAAATAAAAAAATAAAAAGGGGGGTGAGAGGAGAAACGTCATCGGAGAAACTGTTGTGGTAGGAGTGTCCGGGGGCACTGAATCAGTCGCCACACGAGACCCTAACCGCGGCTTTTGATATATTATCTGCATGACATTATATGATGTTGAAACAAAATGATGAACAAAATAAAACGGAACATTTCCATGCGCAACTACGGCCGGGTCTTCATGCTCGTGCGCCAATGGAACTCTCAAACGCGACACACACACACTGAAGGCAGGAGAGGAAGACGGCTAGTTGCCAGCAGCCAGACAATGGACTATTATCTCCCAAAAATGTCTCGAGCAATCAAATCATACACCCAACTGTCCACACCTTTGTTTCTATTGACATTTTCATGCGCTAGGTCACTCTACCTCCATCAGACCTGTATCAAAACTCGCAAAACTAATGACGAGGCAAGATGCGCACACACGGAGGGGAGACAGGAGAGCAAAGAAGCCAGCTGATTACCGTATTACCGTGCCCAAAAAATATCTTATTGGGCTATCCAACAGACATCAGATGTCATGTCAGTTTTGCAGCCCAAATAATACGAATGTGCTGTAATTTTGAATTTCTAGCTTAGGTAGCTTGTAATGTAGTCCGCTACATTTCCCAGATGGTTGTAGCTAGCTTAATATTTCTATTGGATGTAGCTTGTCTAGTGGAGCAACGTTAGCTTACTAGGTTCTACTAAGAGAACACTGTTCTCGCTGCCTCGCACTGTAGCCTACACTGTTCACTCCAGTCACACGCAGATGCCCAACAAACACAAGCGAATCTACACACATCACATTACGGTAACTAAACCACCCTGGCTGCCCACCATGAATTCAGGAAAGGTGTGCATTTTTGAAAGTGGTGTTAGCTTAGTGACAGGATAGCACAGGTGCTTCGCTTTGAGGCTAGACGGAAGAAGTAGACAACTACATCGATAATACCATTGACAACAACAAGTTGCCACCAAATAGTAAACTTAGTGCTTCGGCGAGCACATCAGGGGGAAAAACGAATTTCCTACCTTATTCTGTCCTGTTTGTTCCTGTTACTTGAAGATAGAGGCAAAATATCCATTTAGATTCGCCAAATAGGCTATCCATTTGATAGTCTGTGTGGTTGAATAACTGCTAAAAGAGGAAAATGTCAACATTGTGACCTATGGCTGGTGGAAAAAAAACGAATGATCTAAAAATGAAATGTAGTGGAATCCCAATTTATTGCAGATGTATTTTTTATCGAGATATTAAAAATTCCAGATTTCATTTCATAAGCAACGAGACCGCCTCACCGCCTGACTCTGTTGAAACCAGAACTGACACCTGAGTGGTTGGCCGCAGCATGACTTCGCCAACGAAGCATCTACTAACAAGGTGGAGGCAATTCAGCAGGAAACCCTCGTTTTGTTTCCTTGTGTGTGCCTGCGACACTCCATCGCTGGATATATAAAAAAATATGATTAAAAATATATTTTATTTATTTCTTATGACAACTTTGGGGAAGCTAAGCTTCCCCTAGCCTCTTAATAGCGCCGCCCATGCAGAAAACTGCTGATACACTCGGGACTCACTAATTCGACGCCCTTTCGGTACTTACGCCTTATGTCCCTTAAACCTAAACCTAAACCTAACCCTAACCTTAACCCTACTTAACCCTAAACCTAACCCTAACCCTAACCTTAACCCTAACCTTGACCCTAAACCTAACCCTAAATTGCTTGTTTGAAATGTTTGATTACCATGTGACGGTAGGCTACCGAAAGGGCATCAAACTAGTGGGTCGCTAGGCAACAGTCGGGCAATTCAAGTGAATAGGCAGCGTGAAAATTAATCTATTATTTTCGTGAAGACTTTACGAAAGGCGGGCAATAACGTGAATGCACCATGAAAATTCACCTATTTTTTTCGTGAATACTTTACGAAAGGCGTGAGATACGGTTGGGTAGGCTACTGTACGTGTTTGGCTATGGTTGAATATCTCAACAGGTTGCATCTATCTGGTGAAATAAGCAGACAGAATGGCACTGAGACTGCTACAAGTTACATAAGAGACAATAGACTGAGAGAAAAGGCAGGAAAGTGATGAGTAGCAATGAGTGTACATATTTGGCTGCGGTTGAATCTCTCATGTCTCTCTGGTCAAGTAAGTAGACAGAGAATGGCACTGGAACTGGCAACTTACAAAAAAGACAAAAAGGCAGAGAGAGAGAGAAAGTGGAAAATGGAGGGAGGTGTTGTAGATCAGTGGTTCCCAACCTTTTTCTTAAGGGACCCATGTTTTTACTATTGTAAGCTTTGGTGACCCAACCACGCGAGCGCCCGCACAAGACGGAGTCACAAAATGCCCTCCGTTTCCTGCGAAAACTTATTTTAGTTATTTTATTCCTCAATTCGTCTTTGGTCAAATATAGAATAAATGTTTAATGTAGCACTTACAATTTGTTGCGTCTATGCATTTATTAGTTAAATGCTTTGTCTTTTATTCAACATGGGCTATATATATTTAAAACGAAACCCCTTAAAATCAAGAGGGCTCCGCGACCCCCTGTGGATCTTTGGCGACCCATAAGGGGGGTCCCGACCCATAGGTTGGGAACCACTGTTGTAGATGATGAGAAGCATTGCACACATTTGGCTGTGATTGGTGAAAATAAACAGAGAATCTCACGCTTGACTGCTAAGATAGAGACAAGAAAAGTTTAGAGAAAAAAAAGGGAAAAATGCTGAGGGGAAGATCACAGGAGTTGAAATGATGAGAGATTTTACAAACTATTTCATCTTTGGATGGATAAACACACTATCACACTTGTGACTTCTAACACACAGAGACAAAAAGACTGAGAGGAAAGGCAAACAAAGGACAGAGCAGGAGGAGAGGAGGTGTGTAGCTGTGTAAATCTGTGACTGTGGTGACTGGAGAAGATAAACATGTGGAAAGACAGTTGAGTGAGATTGGAATGAGGAGGGTTCAGGATGAGGAGAAATTACACAGAGGCAAAAGCACATTTGTTTTGTAGCCCTGGGGAAAAAATGTACCAGGTGGTTGTTCAAACTGTGATCCAGTTTGTCTACGTGTAGAGGTGTAGAGAGACAGAGACAGAGAGAACGTGAGGGCTGACAAAAAGAAAGAAAGGAGAGAGAGAGAGAGAGAGAGAGAGAGAGAGAGAGAGAGAGAGAGAGAGAGAGAGAGAGAGAGAGAGAGAGAGAGAGAGAGAGAGAGAGAGGGCATTCTTAGTGCCTTGGCCTTCCTCCACACCTGTCAAAGCATTAACCTCACTTACCCTGCATGCACACACCATGCAACCCACACACCACAGCAGCAGGAGTTCCCAATGCAGTCCATTGTGGAACAGTCTGTTGGTTTGTGGGGGAGCAGAAAAGTTCTCTGAAGGACCTACAAGTAGGCCTACTGCTGGAACACTCAAAGGTCCTCTGAGGAACCTTCATAACCTTGTGGCTGTTCCAAGCACCTATAGATTCATCAGAAAACCTTTTATTTACATTTTTCTGTCTTTTTTCTCACAAAGACAGTGAAGAGTGACAAGAAGTGAGTGGAGATGGAGGGAAATGACCCAGGTTGCATTCAAACCCAGGTCCCCATGCGCATGCAAGCCCAAATGTGAGGGGGCTTAACACGCTGCGCCACAGCACCCCTGGTTCATTAAAGAACCTTTAGGGGTTCCGTCACGATGGCAGCTGAGGGTTCTTGGAGGAACCTTTTCATTTTTACAGTGAACCCCAGTGACTATACAGTGCCCTCCATAATTATTGGCACCCCTGGTTGCGATGTGCTAAAAGCCTTAAAATAAATTCAGTGTTTATTGCAGAAGACTACTGTCACACTGAAAATTGTAGGAAAATGTAGCCTTCAACTCAAATTAATTGTAAGAAAATAAAAAAATCCCTGACTAAAAAATAATTATTTTTCATTAAATCACATGTTCCACAATTATTGGCACCCTTAACAATTCCCAGGAAATAAATATAATTGAAGCATTTCTGTCATTTCTACAGTAGTTTACAATGTTTACCACAGTATGTAGGAACATTTAATTAGTAATTCATCACTTCCTGTTTCCCTGGGGTATAAATATGACGTGACACCGAGGCCATTTCTCTTATCCACTCTTAACCATGGGAAAGACAAAGGAACACAGCATACAAGTGAGGCAGATGTGCGTCGACCTTCACAGGTCAGGCAGAGGCTACAGGAAGATTGCCACTCAACTGCAGCTGCCCATATCCACTGTGAGAGGAATAATTAAGATGTTCAAAACAACTGGAACAGTGGTAAACAAGCCTGGACGAGGACCCAAGTTTATTTTGCCACCACGCACAGTGAGGAGGATGGTAAGAGAAATCAAAAGATCTCCAAAGTTCACTGTTACAGAATTACAACAAATGGTAGCATCCTGGGGTCACAAAGTCTCCAAATCAACCATCAGGCGCTGTCTACACGCCAACAAGCTGTTTGGGAGGCATGCACGGAGAAAACCTTTCCTCACTCACAATCATAAACGCAAACGTCTGGAGTTCGCCAAGCGGTATTGGGGCTTCAACTGGGACCATGCGTTTTGGTCAGATGAGACCAAGATTGAGCTTTTTGGCAACAAACACTCTAAGTGGGTCTGGCGTGCCACGAAAGATGCGCACGCTGAAAAGCACCTCATACCCACTGTGAAGTATGGGGGTGGGTCAGTGATGCTGTGGGGCTGTTTCGCTTCCAAAGGCCCTGGGAACCTTGTTAGGGTGCATGGCATCATGAATGCTTTGAAATACCAGGACATTTTAAATCAAAATCTGTTGCCCTCTGCCCGAAAGCTGAGGTCGTCACTGGGTCTTTCAGCAAGACAATGACCCTAAACATATGGCCAAATCTACACAGAAATGGTTCACCAGACACAAAATCAAGCTCCTCCCATGGCCATCTCAGTCCCCAGACCTCAGCCCCATTGAGAACCTGTGGGGTGAGCTGAAGAGGAGAGTACAGAGGAGAGGACCCAGGTCTCTGGATGATTTAGAGAGATTCTGCAAAGAGGAATGGCTGAAGATCCCTCTTTCTGTCTTTTCCCATCTTGTGAAACATTATAGGAGAAGATTAGGTGCTGTTTTGTTGTCAAAAGGGGGTTGTACAAAATATTAACACCAAGGGTGCTAATAATTGTGACACACATTATTTGATGTCAAATAATTATTTCTTTATGTGTGATTTTTTCCCCACTGAATAAATGTACTTGTATTGAAGGTTGGATTTTTCTCTTTTTTTCCATTAAGGTCCCATATTATTTAGAAAAAAAGAATAATAATTGGAAGCTAAAAAACACATCTCAACCAGGGGTGCCAATAATTATGGAGGGCACTGTATATAGTGTACTCCCAGCACATGACTCACACAATCAAATCCATCCACTATAAATATATTTTCTTAGTACCTTGACCCTTTTCCACACCTGTCAAAGCAGTAACCTCACGTGCCCTGCATACACACACCATGCAACCCACACACCACACCACACCACACCACACCGCATAGCAGGGATCCCTAATGCAAACCAGCATGGAGCAAAGAAGGGCTGTGTTTTTAAAGAGTTCAACCAAGTACTGTACAGACGACATGGGCGAAGCTCAAGTCTCAACATTTACTGTTCAACACCCACATGGTCTAATGTGTCATTGTTTTAGGGTGTGTGTGTGTGTGTGTGTGTGTGTGTGTGTGTGTGTGTGTGTGTGTGTGTGTGTGTGTGTGTGTGTGTGTGTGTGTCAGTGAGTGAGATGTGTTTCATGTGTGCTCCTTTCTATTTTGTGGAAGCACAACACACACACACACACACACACACACACACACACACACACACACACACACACACACACACACACACACACACACACACACACACACACACACACACACACACACACACAAAATAACAAGCGAAAGTCGACTGCTGCCAACCACTGTCCCCATCCAACATTGTGCTTGACAAATGATGTCATTTGGAGCGTAAGATTTTTGCTGAGGAAAGTCTGGGATTTTTCCCTCATTGCAGCCCATGCTGTTCTATTGAAGCGAGCCCAGTCAGAGCTTTAAATAGTGGAGCATCTGTATCAACATACTGTAGGATAGCCTTACGAATGCCAACAACACCCACCACTCCCGAGCAACAGCATTGCTAGTGCGGTCAGTCCCATCATCATAACTTTAGAAATACCTCCAGTGGTTCAAGGTGCTTGTCTTGAGGTTTTTTTTTTTAATCAACATGATGGCCTTACAGATGCCAACAACACCCACCACTCCAGAGAAACAGCATTGCTAGTGTGGTCAGTCAGTCCCATCATCATAACTTTAGAAATACCTCCAGTGGGTTCCATGTGCTTGAGGTTGTTTGAGAGCCCACAGACAGGTGATACAGACAGTGGAATCTTAACAGACTTAGTCTTAGTGCTGCCTGTTTATGGAGTGTGGAATTCTAGAGCAGCGTACCGTAACTCCAGTCGTCCATGGTGTTAATAGTTTCAATTGGGATGGAGCCCACTCAAGTGCAACTCCGCCTCACCTTGGTTATACAGTATATGTACACAGTGAAAATGCAGTGTTAATCCAACACTTAGTGTCTGGGTCCAAATACACTCTAGAAGTAGAAGATGTTAAATAGTGGAGCATCTGTATCAACATAGGAAGATGGCCTTACGAATGCCAACACCCACCACTCCAGAGCAACAGCATTGCTAGTGCGGTCGGTCCCATCATCATAACTTTAGAAATACCTCCAGTGGTTCAAGGTGCTTATCTTGAGGTTGTTTTTATCAACATAGGGGGATGGCCTTACGGATGCCAACACTCACCCACACAACTCCAGAGCAACAGCATTGCTAGTGCGGTCTGTCAGTCCCATCATCATAACTTTAGAAATACCTCCAGTGGTTCAAGGTATACTTGAGGTTTTTTGAGAGCCCACAGACAGGTGACACAGACAATGGAATCTTAACAGACTTAGTCTTAGTGCTGCCTGTTTATGGAGTGTGGAATTCTAGACCAGCGTACTGTAACCAGTCGTCCATGGTGTTAATAGTTTCAATTGGGATGGAGCCCACTCAAGGGCAACTCCGCCTCACCTTGGTTATACAGTATATGTACATCCACCCAGACAGACACTTTCTGGACACTTTCAGCAGCACTTTCTGCTGAGGTACAGGTATTTACAATACTGCAATAGGAGAAGAATTTGACCACTGCAGGTAAAGTAGGGTTCAAGTCAAGTCAAAGCAAGTTCCCATTCTTTAGGCCTATATAAAATAATTCAGCTACTGATGTTCAAAGTCAAATGAGAACTCAAGGGTGGATACCAACACGCATACACAGTCATCTGGGTGTTTATAAAGAATCAATTACCGGTAGTTATAGTTCAGAATAAGCCCATAAGTCCACAAGGTTCAGGTCCATGAGAGCAAAAGAGTTGAATGATTGGTAACACTTAGAATAACTATTCACAGCTTTATAAACACTTTATTAAGATTTAATAATAATTTACATTTAACAAAGCATTTACAAATGTTTGTAAATGACTAATAACCAAACTACGACTGCACAGTGGAGAATCAACTTCTACTGTGTGAGAGACTTCTGGTCTTTGGAGGAGAAACTTCCAGGACCCATGTGACTGCGCTGTGTCTGCTGTGTTAACATAGTATTTCTTGCCCATTTATAAACATTTGTAACATTTGTAAATGACTAATAACCAAACTACGACTGCACAGTGGAGAATCAACTTCTACTGTGTGAGAGACTTCTGGTCTTTGGAGGAGAAACTTCCAGGACCCATGTGACTGCGCTGTGTCTGCTGTGTTAACATAGTATTTCTTGGCCATTTATAAACATTTGTAAACATTTTGTCGATAATTAGTTATTTATAAAGTGTCTATAAAGCTGTGAATAGGTAGATATTCTGAAGTGTTACCGAATGATTCAGACATTGAGGTTGAGGTGTTTAAGAGCATAAGGAGGGGGGGCGGGTTACATAAAAGTGACCTTCTAGCTGTTTATGAAGCATATAACTCTCGTCTAGTCTATGACGTTCAGGTCTGTGAGGGGAAAAGAGGTGAGCGATGCAGACAGTGTGTGTGACCTTAGCACTAGTAAAAACTGCCTGTTTAAGGACTGAGTAAATTGGGGAGTTCTTTCCACATAAGACTTTACCCCTCACACTCACTCACACAACAGAGCATTAAAGGCACAGTTAGCAGAAATTGGCTGTGGGTGTATTATTTGCGCCAAAGGAGCAGTGATACACACGCGCGTGCGCACGCACGCACGCACACACACGCACACACACACACACACACACACACACACACACAAAAGACACACACACAGACACACACAAGCACATGCACAGGAACACACTTATGCTTGGAAACTTTGACAGATTTATCTGAGTGTTAGCCAGCAGTCTCAGTAGACATAAGCTGTGTTCCCTCTCCCCTGCTCTGTCCGACGGGCCAACTATGCAGGAAGGAAACAAACGAAAGCCACAGACAGTTGAACCGGTCTGAAAATGTGGCCTGCCTGCCTGGCCCTCCTTGGAGTGCTTGCATTAAAAAGAAAACGGGAAATAAATACTGAGATCCTGCACTTGGTTTAGATTCGGCATCCTTTCTGTTTTTGTTAAGAGCAGCAGTTTTGCAGAGCGACTTTGCCGTCTTGCTGGCCCTTCTTTTGGTTTTGTCACAGAAGCGTAGTGTCAGGGTTTGTTTACAACAATATAGCAAAATGTGACAAGAGACACGCAATTAACTCACCGAAGGTCATTGGCGCTTTGACATCTACCTCCATCTTAAAGCCACACGAGATCTTTTGTAGAAATTCTGGTGGTGGGAAATTGGAGAGTGTCACTGAAGATTAAAGGCATGGCCATTGCTCTGCATTTTGTTTTTGTTTTCACATATCTGCATTGCCCAAGACAAAAACAGAAGTTGACGTGAATTGGACAACACAGTGTGTTGTTACTACTTACAACTAGCACTCATATTCCGTTAGTTTGCAAAGTGTGTCCACTGCATATTGACACTAATGCTGAGACCACATGGTTGACTCATGCTCTCCATGTGTTCAACCCCAGCAGTCGTTTCCACAAATGCGAAGCGGTTGCAATGTTAGGTCGTTCTGACATTGCTTGTCCTGCTTATATTGAGTGGTTATAGTCCACATAAGGCAGCAAAGTGATTTTTTTTTAAAGCGCCTTTTACTTGTGGCTTCTTCATGCAGATAGGTCCGTCAACATGGTCCTGTTCACTCTGCTGAAAACATGCCAAGCAAATCATTTTTAAAAGAAGTGTTGCGTTTACATTGTAGCCCCTTAATGCGCACCGTACCTCCAGTGGCACGCTGTAATAGTCATTGAAATGTACCTACCATAGCACTACAATACTATGACACAACACAGGCCCTTTAGTAATGCACCACGACTTGGTCATTACCATACTGGTAACAACAAATGTATAAAGCCGCGTCTTAAGGGGCTAAGAGGACACATTTTCCTACCACTCCAGGCCTCTCCTCATTAGAAGGCTGTCCTCTTCAAACAACACTGCCGATTAAAACTATCTAGATAGAAGAACCAAGAACATGGGGGATGAGCCGTTCCTATCAGGCGCTGTCTCTGTCACTTGGCAAAGCTCCATCACTGGGGTGCATTTCTCAAAAGATACGTTGTTAGAATGTTAGCAACTTCGGTAGTTGCCAATGGGAAAATGTAATGAAAACAACCAAGTAGCTAATGTAGTAAGCAACTTTGGTTTCGAGAAATGCAACCCTAGGTTGTTATGGAGTAGAAACGCACATTACTTTGCCTCCCCACAGAAGTAGTATCTTTATTCTGGAAAATCTCACCATACCAAAAAGAACGTCTGCAATGTTAGTGTTTAGCAGCCACACACACAGACACAGACACAGACACAGACACACACAGGCACAGACACACACACACACACACACACACACACACACACACACACACACACACACACACACACACACACACACACACACACACACACACACACACACACACACACACACACACACACACACACACACACACACACACACACACACACACACACACACACACACACACACACACACACACACAGAGAGAAAGAGAGAGAGAGACACACACACAGACACAAAACACAGATGCCCGACAAGGTCATTAATCGTAAGGTTCACTCAGACTATCATAACTCTACTTCTCTCCCTCTCTCCCTCTCTCTCTCTCTCTCTCTCTCTCTCTCTCTCTCTCTCTCTCTCTCTCTCTCTCTCTCTCTCTCGCTCTCTCTCTCTCTTTCTCTCTCTGTCTCTTTTCTGTTTTTTTTTAGCCTAAGATTTAGGTTTGCTTTACATGGTTTGATTGTGAAGTATGGGTTTGTAAATGGGATATTTTCTGGTTTTTAAAATAAAGTGTTTTTAAAATTTAAAAAAATCTCTCTCTCTCTCTCGCTCTCCCTCTCTCTCTCTCTCTCTATCTCTCTCTCTCTCTCTCTCTCTCTCTCTCCCTCAGACGGCAAGGGCAAAAGGAAGAAGAAGCGTGCTCCAAAGGAGGGCCGTGGCAAGAGGCAGAAGGAGAGGGACAGGGGAGACAAGCCTACCAAGAAGCCCAAGGGACAGAGGGGTGACAAGGGGGACGACGGAGCCAAGCCCACCAAAAAGCCCAAGGGGGAGAAGAAGAAAGGAGAGAAGGGAGGGAAGAAGAAAGGCAAGGGGAAGAAGGGACTGAGTACCACACCCATGCCCACCACAGAGATACCCACCACCAGCCCGCTCATATCCTACGATGATGAGTTCTTCACCGACTCGTACTGGGACCAAGGTTTGGAATAAAAGGCCCTTTTATTGGCACGATAAACATGTTCAATGTGAACGTTATACCGGTATGCGCACAATGAGATTCATAACATGTTACTCATCCTTACAACGTGTATGTGTTTTTTTTTCATAATATAGAATAAAACTTGCAGACCGATTCAAACTACACTCATTACCTAGGGAGCCATTTTATCTGTTCAATACAGAGTGAAACATGACTTTATTGCATTGCATTATTCTTTACTCCCTTTTACATACCATATGTCCCCCATACTCAAATAGCGGCCCGCGGGCCATTTGTGGCCCGCGGGGCATCTATTTGTGGCCCTCGAATAATTTTGAAAAAAAAAAATATATATATTATTTTTTATTTTTTTGGGGGGTCCGATCGCGCTGCCGGCTCTTATTTTGAAATCGCGCCACAGACGCTAGCCGCCCCCTCAATCAGTTTCTCCCTGCAGGCTCCAAACAGAAGTGACTATGAGGGTGGCAGAGGCTGTTGTGAGGTAGACTACAGAAGGGAAGGACGGTAGAACTTGTAAATAAATTATTTACAAAGTTCTCTTTGCCTCGTTTTTGAAAGTAATGGTCCACATTTCATTGCATACAGTGTGTTAGGACTTCGAATTGGTTTAGCACTAGCTGTAGCTAGTTGCTAACACAAATGAAGGCAAATTGTGTTTGAGCTCTGCTGGCAGCTAACTAGGGGTAACCTACTTAAAAACGAATTGCTTGATAAACTTTTCACACTTTTAAACAGTCCCCAAATAGTTCGTTTGGAAAGCTAAGCCCCTCATAAGATTTCAAACAAAGTTATGAGCAACTTGATGATTTATTATTGGCTATTGCATTTAATCAACATTGCATCAATGTGCCATTTTCTTGTTGGCAAAACCTGGTGTCCTCCTATCTATGTGTCCTCTTTGTTGGGTCCATTATTGCATCTGATTCTCATTATGCATGTGAGAGCGGCATAAACAAAGTCATAATAAGCAACATTTGTTTGAAAAGTGTTATCTTCAGGCTTATTGGTTTTCTCACTAAGAAATAAATGTTTATGAATGTAGTCTGCAAATATAGGCTAATCTTATGTCATTTAAAAAAGATAATCTTATGTCATTTAAAAAAAAATACTGAAGGGTGGGTGGCAATGACAGCAAGGCAGGCACCTCACCCCACAGTGCTCCAGAAATGTTCTCCCATCCTGTCACTGGAAACTAAATATCTGCTGTGGGTGTGAGTGCGTGTGTTTTGTGATTACAAAGGCCTTATCATTTTTTATTTTTTTTTTAAATAATTTTTTTGGTGGGGGTCGTGTCGTGTCAGCCCGGCCCGGCCCTTTATTGGGAGGAATTTTGAAAAACTGTCCCTCGGGGACTTTTAATTGAGTACCCCTGCCATATATCTTGTAGCATATACGAAATTTGTATAACTACTGTACGTATGTTTTATATTGTGGCATGACCATGTGACGTTTTTTATTTGAATCATCCCTACTGTATTTAGACCATAAAGCATGGGGAAAAAATTGGGCAGCACGAACAGCAGAAAACATCATTCCATTTATTCGTTTCATCCTTTGTGTGATTCCAATGTTTTTCAGAGTACTATGACGCCACCACTAAAGCCAGCAGAGTAGAGGTGCCAACGGAGGCCCCCACAGACCCCCCCACAGACCCCCCAGTGGACTCTGTGACTGACCCCATCTACACCATCGAGGCCGACACGGAGGAGTACGCCTACCCAGACCCTGGTGAGCAACTTTCAACAGCAGGTCAAAAAGTTAGGAAAAGGGTACTGTGGTGCAGTGTACTACTACTAACATGCACGTACCATATCATGGCAACACTGCCCACAGGGACCTGGGTTCGAATCCAGCCTGGGGCATTCCTCAACCCTTTACCCATCTCTCTATAACTGGACTTCTTTTTGGACAACTCAAGCACCAACAGAGAGCCCCAGTTGCTTATAAGTAAGCATGACAGAGATGTTTCAGAGCCATACTCTTACATCTGGCAAGGCAAGGCAAGGCAAGGCAAGTTTATTTGTATAGCGCATTTCATACACAGGTGCAACTCAATGTGCTTCACAAATAAATAAATGCAAAAAGAAAGGAAACAAGACAGAAGCAAATTAGAGTCAAAGAAAATTAAAACATTAAGATAAAACATATCAGGTTAAGCAATTGGACTTGCTTTTGGATCACTTTGGTGAAGCTCCAAAAACCCTTAAAACAGTTGTTTACAACATGGCTCCTTAGGCCACCTTGACCTGGATGAAGTCGAATACTTCAACTCAACACAGCTTACAGCCCAAGCCCTGTGTCCTGCTGAGGCTGCCTGAGTTATAACCTTCACTGTGGGGAAGAAGGAGGCCTCTCCTCTGGTCTCCTCTACTCAGGGCCGGTGACAGTCTTGATTAGGCCCAGGGAATAAAACATATGATAGGGCCCCCCTCTCAATACATACAATGACTTGAAGACCCAATTCTGGGCCCCCTCTCTCCCTGGGCCCGAGACAACATACCCTTCTGTCCCCCCTTGTCGGCGGGCCTGCCTCTCCTCTCCAGTCCCCAGCAGCCTCACAGTAATGCAGGACACCTAAATCACTCTGGTCATGGTGGTGGTGGTGGTGGGGCTTTAAAGACGGTGGAGAGACCACAGAGGTATGGACTTGTTTTGAATAGAGGGGAACTGGTGGTTTGGTTTATTTGTCTAGTAGTAGGGAATGGATCGCACTCAATTTTTCTTCTTTCTTGTGGTTTTATTTTATTTTAACTTTGCAGGGACTGACATGACAGACGTTTCGGCTGCACAGAGCCTTCTTCAGTGTCACAAATTCAGTCTATTTCCTGAAGTCTTTTAAAGGAGCAACCTCCTTGTCACCTGTTTCTAATTGCTCATTAGAGATGGCGCAGCAGGTGCCCCACCACATCAAGCTTTTACGCCGTTCATTAAGTGGGGTGCCCTCTGCGCCACCTGTTGGAGCATAACAGACACTTCAACCAACAACAGTGACACAAAAGATAGAGAAGGGAGCAAACATTAAAAAACAGCCTAGCCAGTTACAGAAAACAAGTTAGTTCAAAGTCCTCATTCATGCCTTTCGGGGACATTGACTGAAGATGGTACATCCAGAATGCTTCTCTTTGTAGAAGCATCTTGTCCAAGTTGCCTCCTCTTCGTGGTGTGTGTACTTGTTCGATGCCTATACATTTTAATTCTTGAACGGTGTGGTTTTTCTCCATGAAGTGTCTGGCAACCGGTGACGTTATGTCACCTCTTCTGATGGCTGATTTATGTTCACTTAATCTAGTTTTTAATGATCTTATGGTCTTACCCACATATGACATCTGACATGGACATTGTAAAAGGTAAATCACCTTTGTAGAAGTGCACGTAATTAAAGAGTCGATTTTATAAACTTTTCCTGTTTGATGATTTGTAAATGAATTTGTTTTTAGAATATGCGGGCAAGCCGCACAATTTCTACACGGGAAACATCCTTTTATGAAGGAAGCTCTTTTGTCCTCACGAACCACGTCAGATCTCACAAGTAGGTTACTTAGATTATTGGACCGTTTGTAGGTAAATAGAGGGCGTGTAGAGAATGTATTCTTCAGAGAGGGATCTGTCGCCAAGATGTGCCAGTGTGCGTCAACAATATGTTTTATCTGTCTCGATAGGCCGTTATAAGTTAAAGCGTAATTCACAGAGAAAGGTCGCGACTGCTTTTTGGATTTCATTAAGAGTTCTGAACGCTCAGAGCATCTGACCTTCTCGTATGCCGTGGATAGCCACTGGTCTGGGTAGCCCCGTGCGCGGAAACGATTGAGTAGCGCAGTAGACTGGTTTTCAAATTCCGCGTCTGTGTCACAGATACGGCGGATCCTGTACAATTGACTTAGTGGTAAACCCCTCTTGAGTGGGACGGGGTGGTGACTATCGGCACTTAAGAGTGTGTTTTTGTCAGTGCTTTTTCGAAAGACAGTGGTTGAGATTTCGTTGTTCTGTTTAGAGATAAGAACATCTAAAAAATGAATGGACTTCAGATCCCTCTCGGATGAAAACGTAATTGTAGGTGCTCGAGAATTCAGAAAGGTGATAAAATTCAGAAGTTCACTCTCACTCCCTCCCCAAATCATGAAACAATCGTCTATGTAACGAAACCAGACCTTGACAGAACTTATGAAAGGGTTATTATAGACAAAATCCTCTTCAAACTTCCCCATAAATAAATTGGCATAGCTGGGGGCCAATGGAGTGCCCATGGCTGTGCCTTGAAGTTGTAGGTAATAATCCTTCTCAAACAAAAAGTAATTGTGTGTTAGAATAAACTCAGTAAAATCCAATATTAAATCAGCAAAGTTAAAGTCCCTGCAAAGTTAAAATAAAATAAAACCACAAGAAAGAAGAAAAATTGAGTGCGATCCATTCCCTACTACTAGATTACTTCAGAGACGCACCAACAAGACGGAAGAGCGCGGTGTGTGAAAGATAACCTAGGTTTATTTGTCTGGAATAAGTTGCTGTGTGTGTGTGTGTGTGTGTGTGTGTGTGTGTGTGTGTGTGTGTGTGTGTGTGTGTGTGTGTGTGTGTGTGTGTGTGTGTGTGTGTGTGTGTGTGTGTGTGTGTGTGTGGAGATGTGTGTGTGTGTGCCTGCGTGCGTGCGTGTTTGAGAGAGAGAGAGCATTTTCAAGGAAGTAGGTATGTTGTTGCCAAGGACTTTCTGTGTTCCTGTCTGTCTCTTGTTCTTGCCCCCCTTCTCCTCCGTGTCTGTCTGTCTATCTGTCTGTCTGTCTGTCTGTCTGTCTGTCTGTCTCTTTTTCTTTCTTTCTTTCTTTCTTTCTTTCTTTCTTTCTTTCTTTCTTTCTTTCTTTCTTTCTTTCTTTCTTTCTTTCTTTCTTTCTTTCTTATCTCTTTTTCTTCTCCCTCCCTTGTTTCTTACCTCATAGTTGTTGTTGTTCTGTATGTGTGTTTGCGTGTGTGTGCATTTGTGTGTGTGTGTGTGCGTGTGTGTGTTTGTGCATGCGTGTGTGTGTCTGCGTTGTAGAGACGGATGACTACTGGAGGCAGCCGGAGCCAGACGTGGTGCCTGAGGAGGAGGAGCAGGTGCCCCAGGTGACCCAGCCCACCACCCCGCCCGTCTTTGATGTCCTGGACAAGGAGGACGACTACTGGGACGCCACATGTAGGGGCCACTCACACATAATCCCTTTAAGTCTGCTGTTGTGTGGGCTTTACCAGGGAAGCTGACAGGGGGGGGACAAAGGGGTCATTTAGGGGCCACTCAAACATTATTCCTTTAAGTTTGCTGTTGTGTGGCCGTTGCACACGTACAGTGTCATTGCTGGCATTGGGACGACACATGTAGGGGCCCATCAAACAAAAACATTAAATTTTTGTGTTAGTTTTGTGTGCGTTGCACGTAGACATATACGCATGTACACTGGCATTGCTGTTACCAGGCGCGGATTAACGCACTGGTGTCCTAGGGACCCCCACTTGCCCCTGATTTAGCCTAGGAACTCCCATACTGCCTTTAGTTCTACACAATTGTTCCGATCTGAATCTCTGATCTAATCTCACTTGTGATTAGGTCCGGTGGTAACCAGGCAACCCCTCATTGGCCGAAAGTTAAAAATTGCAGAATTGTGACCAGATACAATATTGAAAAATTCAACTGTTGTGTTGAGTGGAGTTGATAGACGTGTTGGTAGACATCCTCATTCCTAGCTTTTATGACACTGTGTAAATTTGTCACGCAATTTGCCTTTGGGGGCAATAGTCAAGTCAAGTTGTGTGTTGTGTGTGCATTGCACATAGACATACGCACTATATTATCATTGGCAGTGCACAAATCACACCACACAGTTCCACAGTACTACATTACATTACATTGCATTGCATTTGGGCAGATGCTTTACAACCATGAGAATATCAGAAATGTAATGTCATGTACAGTAAATCACACCACAGAGTTTGACAGTACTTTCCCACGTCTCGTTTTTGGCCACTGTCTTTGAGTTGTCCCATCTGTTTCTAAGTATGTACATAGCTCCCGTGTCACTTATCGCTAGGTCTCGAGCCTTTACTTTCCTCTCTCTCGTTTTAATCCTTTGCTTTGCCTCCCTAACACCCCCCCTCTTATTACAATGCATTCCAACAGTCGAGGTTCCTGAGAACTTACCGTTTCCAGATGGCAAGGAGGTGAGCCCCACAGCGGACTGGAACTACAATATAGGTAGGTGACAATGTGCCGTTATATACTCCGTACTGTTGGTGACAGAGCTTTTTGTGTTGCTGCCCCCACGCTCTGGAACAGTCTACCTCCCAACATACGCCAGGCCCCCACACTGGCTACGTTCAAGAAGCACCTGAAATCACATCTATTCACAGAGGCATGTGGACTTTAACTTCACTGGCCCTTCCCCTGCCCCTCCATTTTTTAATACTAAGGGGGGCACTGTCGGGCTTACGATGAGGTCAAGGGGGCGTTTTGAGGCTTATCATGAGGTCTAGGGGGCGTTTGTTCAAAAAAGGTTGGGACCACTGGAGTAGAGCGACTAATGGACTCTTTACAGGAGTTTATGGCAGTTGTGTAAAGATCGTCACAAACAGACAGAGACTGATAGGCGGAACACACATACAGTAGGCCAACTGTATACAACAACAATATGCACACGAGCATGAAGACTTATGTGTGTGCACTCACACACACATAGTACACACATAGCAGGCTACACACACACACACACACACACACACACACACACACACACACACACACACACACACACACACACACACACACACACACACACACACACACACACACACACACACACACACACACGCTCTGTCAACATTATGACAGATTTCTCAGACGCTTGTTTTGAGCGCCTGCAACAAAATGTCATCAGTGCAGGAGCCGAAGCGCTTGTAAATGTTCATTTAAGACTTGAGTAAGCAAATAAAATAAAAGAGCTGGTGGAGTTGGCCTGCAGGACTCTTGTACCCACCTAAACACAAACACAAACGCGTGTGCGCCCGCACACACACGTGGGCACACACACACACACACACACACACATGCGCACACACACACATACACACACACACATGCGCACACACACACACACACACACACACACACACACACACACACACACACACACACACACACACACACACACACACACACACACACACACACACACACACACACACACACACACACACACACAGATGGAATAGGCGAGGAAAAAAGCTCACACGAACACACACACACACATACACACACATACACATGAAATGGGCAAGGAAAATGCACACACACGTGCATGCATGCACACACACGCACGCACGCACATACACACACACACACACAGCCAACCTCAGTTGTGGCTTTTTCCCCCAAGTGTGCTCACAGACAGCGTGCCTACTCCTCCCTATCCCTGAGTGCTACTGTAAATGCAGAATGAAACACCGCTAGCGTCTAACTCCACAAAACCTTCTACACCCCGCGTCTGCACAAATCTCTTTAAATTACAGCCTGTGTTGTCGCGGCAGCCTTAACGAAGTGGGTTTCATTTGAAATGGGGGGAGGATGCTAGAGGTGAGGGGACAGGGCTGGACTGGCCATCTGGCATAGCGAGCATTTCCCGGTGGGCCCTGCACCCTCGGGCCCCCTATTTTCAGAAATGTAAAAAAAATAAATACGTTTTGGCCCCTGAGGGTGCGGGGCCCACCGGTGACTCAGTTCTACGCCGCTAATAATGAGGGGCCCCTTTACTGTAAGCCAAAAGTGCCCGGGCCCTATTTCTCCCCCAGCTCAGCCCTGGTGAGGGGGGAAGGGTGTCGCCCTGCTCACCATTTGTGGCCTGGATCTAAAGGGTTGCAGCTGGGTCTGGGTCTGGGTCTGTGATGGAGCTCTATGGTGTTACAGTATAAGCTTTTCTTTAAAGTGTGCCAGCTGTGTTTTGACTTTGGTCTTTGTCTTGGTCTGCTCTCTTTTTATTATGTCGGCACGGCAGAGGAGCCAACCTCTTCACCCGATGAGAATAAGTGGTACGACTATGACTACGGTAGGTGCTGCTGTACCATTAAACGTCCTTAAGGAAGAAAAATCCGCACTCACAAACTGCGTCTCATTATTTATTTATATTACCACCATGTCCAAAAAGCAAACGCGTTTCGGCTAACAAGCCTTCATCAGTGCGTGGTTGGATTTTTCTTCCTTAAGTTGACGCTTTTTATCTCGCACCCATCTCGCACGTCCTTTGCCAATACCATTAAACGTCCTCTCAAATTATTATGCGTGGTTTTATAGCACCGGTGTAGTAGGGACAAGTACTACATTACACACAGTCTATGTGTATATTATACATTATGTCTTTTGTGTTTTTAGGGAGTAGACTACAACATAAGCATAAGTAATTACCACCTACGTAGCTCCTTTAAACGAAAAGATGCACAAAAACAGTCAATGTCCAAAACTGTAAGATACGTTAAAAGTTAGAGAAAATTGTAAGACAAAATTGAGAACACAGATCGTCACAGACAAAATTGAGAATACAGACAGTCAGACAGATAGACAGATAGATAGATAGATAGATACACTGTAGATAGATAGATAGATAGATAGATAGATAGATAGATAGATAGATAGATAGATAGATAGATAGATAGATAGATAGATAGATAGATAGATAGATAGATAGATAGATAGATAGATAGATAGATAGATAGATAGAGATGAGCAGAGAAAACAGTTGAAGAAAATAAAAGACAACACAAGAAAAGATGGGAAATAGAGATGAAAAGAAAATTGCACAGTGGCCCTTCACACCACAGGGGCCAACCAGCCCCTCCAGCTAGTGATCATGTGACCACATGCAGGCTGCACGCTATGGAGAAGTTCCTCACTCTCACTCCCTTGCAGTACATTCACAGTAGACATGACACAACCTTACAGTACAATGGTGCAGCTGTGTTTCTGAAATCCTCCTCTGCACTCCTCTGTCATAGATCTGACTGCATCAGGGCCGGCACTATTCATAGGCAGACTAGGCGGTCGCCAAGGGCACCAAATGTCCTGGGGGGGCACCAAGGCCCACAGCATTACAATATTAAGCTAAATAAAGCATTAAACTTTACATTTAATGGGCACTCAGTGTATACATACTACATGGTACTGGATCAGCTGTGCTTTATCAGATGTATGACACCTTGTTTACAGATGTCAATGTCAAATTCCACAAAAAGGAAAGATTGGTGCTCGCCTAGGGCACCAAATAGCTTAGAACCGGCCCTGGGCTGCATGCGTGTGAGCAAACTCAACTCGTATACAACCCAGTCTTCAATTCATCTGTCTGACGACCATGAAATACCATTCTGTCAGGGGGGGAAACATTCAAAACACTATACGCTATACAGTACAAACAATATACGACGTAAAACTAGCCAGCCCGTCAAACAAGCACAGGCATTGAGTCTCCTGAAGCAAGTGTAATTTGTCAGTGTGTATAGCAAAGCTGAGTTAAAGGTCTGGGCATGTCCGCATCTAGTTCCAGCGTCATGCAGACATGGAGGAAAATGGTATTTTATGTCTTCTGAAAGTCATTTGAATTTCATCTAAAAAAAAAAAACAATTCAGAACATTCTCTTTGGAAACGAAAAGATTGTATTTTATGCACAAGAAAATAACAGACAGGGGGGTTTTTTTTGCAAAAAGATATTGGCCCATAAAAGTGGTTGTGTGCACAATTCAGTGACCCATCAATCTTTTCACTGGATTTTCTTTTGGCTTCTGAGGGCTATACTCTTTTTAAGCTGGAGTTGACACTCACACTTATCTTGGAAGTGTTGATGCTGTTTCTAAAGCTTATCCTTGTGCTTGTTTTCTTTTCTACAGACAGGAAACTGGCAGAGAGGAAGGAGAAAGGTAAATCACAGCATATTTTTCAATCTTTCCAAATGCCTGATCAGTATTTCAACTCTTAGATTAGACTATGTGTATCAAAACAAATTGCTCTCCTTATGAGGTGTTTTTGCCACTGGGTGGCTGGTTTGTTTGGCCATGTTGCTGCATCAGTTTATAATAAAAAGGACTTTACAGTAAATCACAATAAAGAACCTTTAAAAATGTTATACCCTCACATTTTACAAGTTAATAATAGAAAGGAATTAACAGTAATACTCACTCCACAGCAAAGACTTTCTAGTGGCTCATTTGATGGTTCAAATGTGAAGGTATTGTATGTAACATTTTAAAGGGTTCATTATTTAAATTTGTGCTGTCCTTTCACAATTCATATTTTTACCACCAATTTCAAGTATTGTTATTGCCTTAACATTTTATGAAATATGGTCCAACATCCATGTTCATGCACCTTCCTCTCCCGAATAGGCTACATACACTGTTCTGAATTTCCTTTGTTTTTGCTGCTCGCTATGATATGAAATGAAATGAAAAAAACTCACAACAGCCACAGGAATCACTGCTCAACCCTTATCAACTCCTTTTAGGATTTTTCCACAGTTCTTCTAGACGTTGAATTGAACATTGTACAGCTCCCATAGTAGAACTTGGTGTTAAAATCTCACATAGTGCTTGTAACATCATGGTTAGAACTTACATTTTGCCAAAAAATGTAATCATGTAGGCCTATGCATAAGTGATAGTACTCCTCAAAGGGTTAATAGAAGAATAGAGTAGAGTAGATTATAGTAGGTATTCATTATGAGTTAATGAAGGGAGGAAAATCTTACAGTACACTTTGGCCCTCAAAGAGAAACCAAGGCAAATGTCACTTGTGTTCAGAGCAGCTTGTTTAGATCTGCGAGACAGAGGCTGTATATTTTGCCACGATACAAATTAGCGTATAATGAGACAGCAGAAGCTTCAAAAGAGATAGTTAAACTGTATTTTTCTTTTCAATCCTATAGTCCAGTCAGTGTGTCTTCTCTCAACTGAGTTCACTGCCAGCTATGTGAAGCCTAGGGGACAAATGGGAGTCAGATGGCTGCTTTGAGTCGCAGTATTGGCTCCATCAGAAGCGCCTGTCTGAGACTCTTTTCTCTGCTTCTTAATGACTATAAATATATATGGGACCAACATGTTGGGCCCAAAAATAAAGTAAATGAGGTCTTCCGGATGAAGAACGGTTTGTTCTTGATCTGAGACCACCAATCTTCTTTGATGTGCTTCTCTGCTGGCAAACAAAGAACACAAGTTGGGGAGAATTTGAGGAGCAATATAATGCTTTTTCCACAAAGACTTTTTTATTTGTTTTGCTTTAGAAAGTTCCTCAGCAACTAGCCTACCTCGAATGATTCAGAATCAGGGGTGTGTTTCTCGACAGCGCCGTTGCTAACTAAGTTGGTAACTTACTTGGTTGCAATGCAATTTCCCATTGGCAACCTACTAAGTTGCTAACTGGTTAGCAATGATGCTGTTAAGAAATGATATCCAGTATAGGACATGCATAAAGCCACAGTAGAAGAGATAGAGAGCGGTAAACAAGAGAGCGTAAGAGTGTGGAGTTAGAGAGCGGGGGGTTTTCATGAGGGGGCTGGATCGGAATGCAATGCTCATTTATCTGGAGTCCAGCCACTGGCCTGGGCGGTGGATTACTGAACTCACTGGCTCACCACTCACTCTCTCTGCGTGTGTGTGTGTGTGTGTGTGTGTGTGTGTGTGTGTGTGTGTGTGTGTGTGTGTGTGTGTGTGTGTGTGTGTGTGTGTGTGTGTGTATTTGTGTGTGTGTGCACGCGTGCGTGCGTGTGTGACTGTGTGCATGCATGCACTCAGTGTACATCTCTTGACCCAAAACTGTGAACATAAGTCATAAATCAGTTTTTATCAGACACTGTTCTTCACCCAGTGCCCGGGCGGTAATTGTCCCAGTGTGTGTACTCCAATGATAAAATCCTCCTGCTTTTTTTTTTTAAGCGCTAGGCTACACGCACCACTGGGAGTATTTAGTGGACCATGGTCTGTCTCACGTTCTGCTCGACGCAGATCAACATTAGGTCATTCTATTCCACAAATTCAGCACAATCATCGGCAGGCGCTTGCAGGGCCGCATTAAGAAAACGCTGGGCCCCTAGGCTACAGGTTCCTGTAGGCCCCCACAGAAGACATTTTTTTCAACAGGATTGCCTCATTATTCCAAACCAAGAGGAGTATTAATAGGAATTAAAACTGTACCTGACATGGCAGACTAATTTATCAAAACCACATCTTGTCACATATCTGTAGTTATGTTGGTTTTGTCCCCCTTTGGCCAACTGGGTGCCCCTTGGCAGTGGGGGCCCCTAGGCTGCAGTCATATCTAGACTGTGTGTTAATCCGGCTCTGGGCGCGTGCTATTTGAGCTGGGTATTTCAGCTCAAGGATCCTTGGGGCCCTCTTTGAAAAAAAGAAAACACTGTTTAATTTGGCCTTCGTTCCACATTCTTTCATTCATAACACCCCCTAAAGGCTTTGGTTCAGATTGAATCAGCATAACACAAACAAAATACACTATCCACAAAACATTATTATACCATAAATATTCACCGGAAATAATATCATGATTGTTAATCATTGTTTGACGATCAGCAGACCGATACTATAGTTAGGAGGAAAAAAGCAGGCATAAAATCCTCAGACAACCTGATAGAGCATTTGTATCCCCTTGATTTCTGTAGAAAATATGTATGTTTACAGTCAGCAACTTTGTTTATTTACTGAAGGGACCTGTCAGCTATTGTCAGCTGGAGTGAACATCCATGTCGGCACATTTAATTAGTAGGATTATTTTCTTTGTGTGTCACTCATACTTTGTATGATCGCTTTGGCAATGTGAATGTCTCATTCATCATGCCAATAAAGCATCACTGAACTCAATTGACTATTTACTGTCTATTATCAGTCCTAGAGGGACACATTGACAGTGGCATCAACAGAAACCAGGGGGTATTCATAAGTGGATGAATCCCTACCATGATTTTGAGGGTTGAAAGAAAGAAAGAAAGAAAGAAAGAAAGAAAGAAATAAAGAAAGAAAGAAAGAAAGAAAGAAAGAAAGAAAGAAAGAAAGAAAGAAAGAAAGAAAGAGAAAAGGAAGAAATAAAAGACAAGGAAACAGAGAAGAAAAAACTATGAAAAAGAACATGAAGAAGCAGGATTCCAATCTGGGTTCAAAATAACTTTTTGGTGTCGCTTCAAGCGTGAACATGCCTATTGCTTCAGAGATGAGATGATGATCAAGGCTTTATTATATGTTATGCTGTACAGCAAAAAAAGCACATGTACAGCATCTGTGTCTAATCAATGACACATCTCATTGGCAGAGGAGAGACAGAAGAAACTGGAGGAGGAGAGGCAGAGGAGGTTGAAGACGCCACGTGTCTACAAGGACCCCAAAAGTGAGTAGAACCATCAAACAACCTTAGCTAAACATTTGGCCAACCTCTCCAAATGGTCTCTTCAGCACATTGCAACAAACAAAAACATGCAACAAGCACAAAAAAATAGTTTAAGATCTTATCTCGCACCCCTCAGTGGAGTTAATATCATGTGTGCACATATCAAAGAAAATGTGTTTGGAATGGGATTTTGCCAAAGCTTTGTCCCAGTTAAGACAGCTGGTCCTGCTGTTTGGAACTGTCCAACAACAAAAACAGAGAAGAACACTCAGTATTTTCATCAAACACATACTTGGAATTATCCATCCGATTTTTACTTTGAACCGTTTAAATCATAGAATATATTCTCATAATAGTTTTCTCTTCCACCCAGAACAACAGAATCTTGATATTGGACTGTTACGGAGTCTGCCCTGGAATATTTTGATATTTCACAGTAATTGGGAAATCCCACTGGGTTCAAAATTAGGCTCAATTTCCTGAACAATTTCTGTGTTTTCAAAAACAAAACTAAATTGTATTCCCTTGCAGAGTGAGGAAAGTTTATTTTGGAAATTGACCCCTTTCATGTAAAATCTGGCTGACATTTTCTACACACAGTACAAACAACCTGTAACTGCAAACTGCTATGTTACATCAACATAGTCCTGGTACAATAATGCTGTCCATAAGCTGAGATAATATTGTCTGCACGCTAAGATTAGTGATGCACAGGGCTGGACTGGGATTGAAAAACAGACCAGACATTTTTGTCATCTAGACCAGCACCTCACACAGCCCCCTGCTTTACAACATTATTACGTACCGGTACATCCGCTTTCTATGCTAAAGATAGACCAATGGGCCCCCCATCTGAATTGAGGGCTCGGGTGCATTTCTCGACAATGTTGTCGCGTTGCTGTTGAGAAACGGAGTCCTGTGGGGTGCATTTCTGGAAAGCGTAGTTGTTAGCAGTTAGCAACTTTGGTAGTTGCCAATAGGAAGTTGCATTGCAACCAACAAAGAAGCTAACATAATTAGCCAGTCCCTCCAGGATTTTGCACTGGGATTTTGTGATTTTTGAGGTCAAAATGTCTGATTTTGTGGCTGCATTTTCTCATTTTTTGCAAAGATTTTGCACCCCTTTCTGGATTTTTTTGGTAACTGAAAACCACAATCAGTCTAAGCAGGCTTAAGACAAAAGAGAGAGAGATTCAGAAACATGTCCTATATAATGGAATAATAAAATATTGACAATAATAAAATATTGTCAAAAACTGCCAGAGCGTCTTATAAGCCAGTGCGTCCAATGTGTAAAAAAAATCATGGCCGCGACACTCATAAATCTCTGTCGATATTTTAGAACGACTTCTGGGGAAACGGGACTGCGCGTTATGAAAAAATACTTGTGGGTATAGCCTACCAGTAGGCTAATGAAGAGCGTTGCGGGGTACAGTAGCCAGGTTGTATGCAAGCGTTACAATGTCACCTGTTGGAAGACGCGTCTCTCTCTCTCTCTCTCGTATTGCACGCTGTTGCATATTATTTGCTTGATGCAAAGTTGTGATGGCATAGCCTACACGCTCTCGTTGACATGGTTGTGTGCATGGTTGCATGGATTCGCAAGACTTTATTGCAATAACACAGTGAAAGCGTGGAAGGGCCGTTCACTTCCTATCCACACTTCCGAATCCTTTGCGATACAGTGATTGTTATCAGAAGGCTTGTGCCTACGCATAGACATAGACCCTTAAATTACAAACATAGCGAACATTGAAAAAAGATCAGACAACGACCGTCGGGTAGCATGCTCATGAAAGCGACAGGGGAGAGTGGAGAAGTTGCTCAAAAATGTAGGCTAACGTAAGATGTTTGCTACTGTGCGACAGCACTGCATACACTTCTTCGTCATGGATAAATGGGCAACAATACTTTTTCCAGCCAGGATTGCACTGAAAAGTAGGCTACTTCTGTTAAAAAAAAAAGGGTCACGGCCGGGTGTCCGACGCCTGCGTGTATAGTGAGGGAGGGGAGGAGAGACGCGGAGCAGCTGAGATGAGGGTCGACTTGCGAAATAGCAGGCAATTATTTTTTCAATGTTTCAGTGACATATTAACAAAAATGCTTCCTATTGGTTTTCGTCTCCGGTGGTAGGCCTATTGTAGTGACATTTTTATTTTTTGACGAAAATATAAATCAATAAACATTGAATGTTGAAGGGGACAAAGGGGAAAATTTTGCGGGAAAAATGCGGCTTTACAGGAATTACGTGGCATCGTGAAATTATGCGGAATATCATTGAATTTGCATGAATCCACGCGATCGCTGAATCGCGAAAAACTGGAGGGACTGATTAGCAACTACGCTTTCCAGGAATGCACCCCTGGTCTCTGAGGAAAAAAAACAAACAAACAAATAACAACAGAAGCAGCCCTTAAGGACTGTTGGCCCCCCGGGAAAATGCCCTGCATGCCAGATGAGCAGTCCAGCCCTGGTGATGTATGGCCATGGGTTATTGTATATGTGTTGTGTTGTGTTGTGTTGTCAGTCTGCCCCCCGCTGGGTATGGAGTCTCACCGCATCACCACAGACCAGCTGCTGGCCTCCTCCATGTCCAGCCATCGCTACGGAGTGCACAGGTCACGACTCAACATGCAGGTGAACACACACACACACATGCACGCACACACGCAAGCAAACACACACACACACACACACACACACACACATGCACGCACACACGCAAGCAAACACACACACACGCACGCACGCACGCACGCCAACACCCACACACAGGGGCAAAAGCACACACGCGCAAACACACACACACATGCATACACACACACACACACACACATAACCTGCCATAACATCTACTGTCCTATCAAAGACATTTTACATTCTCTTCCTATATTTTCGCTCCTGTTCTCAATACAGGCCCTAAAAACCCATAGAAGTAGAAGTAGAAGAACAAAAGAATAACACTGGGTACCTGAGGTCTGATGATGAGTCTGCCTATGGGTTGTTCGTGTATGCCTTGTCCTGTTATAATGACATGAGCCGAGAATCGTACAGTATGTCAATAAATTGCTGATAAAGTGTCTATATTTGTGGACTGACTGCCACATTATCAAATGTGAGCATCCTGCCTACCAATATCTGGTTGTCTGGCCTGAGGCTAATGGCTGGATGTGCTTGCGTTGTGCTGTGGGTGCGTTTGTGTTGCTGTGTAGGCGTCGGGCAGTGATGACGACATGAATGGGGGCGGCTGGTGTGCCAATCCTGAGGAGAAGAACCACTGGATCGAGCTGGACGCCCGCGCCATGACCGAGTTCACGGGCATCATCACCCAGGGCCGAGACGACCCCCTCGAGTCAGTAGACTTCTTTTGTTCTCCCTTTTATATCTCCTCCTACCTGTTTCACTATTCACTAGAAAGAACAATTGAAAAGTCTAGTACAATCCTGTCTTTCATGATGAAACTGCAATTGGTAATGTTTGTTACGTACTGCTGTTCTCATATACTGTTGTCCTTAACTGCCTAAGTCCTTAACTTTGCTGCAGGAACAACTTTGTCACCTCCTACTATGTAGCCTTCAGTAATGACAGCCGTGAGTGGACCATACTCAATGACGGCTACTCTGAATGGGTAAGTTTAATACTCTGTAGTTTCAAATTTGACGTTTTTAAATAAGAACTTGATTTGACAAATTATGATTTTACATAAAAAACCACAAAGATTCATGATTTAATGAGTATCAAGAAAGCATCACCTATGATGTCAATCATTGGTTTTGTGATACTGATTTGAGGATATTTTATGTTTTTTTTTGCCTCCTTAGCTCTTCTTCGGCAATTCAGACAAGCAGACTCCGGTGATGTCCCAGTTCATGGAGCCGCACACGGCACGCTACATCCGGGTCATGCCTCAGACCTGGAACGGAACCCTCTGCATGAGGCTGGAGTTCCTGGGCTGCACTGTGCCAGGCATGATGACCTTTCATGACCTTTGACCTTTCAGCAAGGGAGGGGTTAACCAGATGTTACTTAATGGCTCAGGGTCCAACTAAAGAAAAAAAGGGGGGGTTCACAAAACATTTGGTTTTTCAGAGTGCTTCCTGTACTCAAAAAAAAGTGATTTGTTTGAGGTGCTCTTTTGGATGGGAAAACTTTGATGAAAGGATAATATTTCCAAAGCATCAGTTGTTACTCATGGGTTGACCTTTACTAAGTTATGGATATTTGGCAGTTCAATAAAAAAAAGTATATGAGAAGGTGAATTAGCTGAAGGAGATTTTTTGTAAAGTAGTCACAGAGCTACTGAGACTGTTTGCAGATGAGGTTGAGGACGAGGATTTATACAAGCTATTTAAAAAAAAAATAGCTTAGAACTAGGGGCCAATTTGAAAAAAAACTCTTCTTCTGTCTGGTAGTTTGCTTGCTTGTTTGTTTGTTTTCTGCAAACAATTATAGTTGTATGCATGTAAACACACCTCAACAAAATGAACAAAGTGTTTGCCTTTTACTGAAAGCGTGTAGCCTCCATGTGGGCCATTTTGTTTGATTTGTGGGGAGCTTGACTTCAGAGGACAGGGTGCCCTGTGGTGAGCATAATCGTCCACATCTGCGAACTCAAAGTGGATTGTAGGGTCAAATTTGTGATCTGGAATGTTGATATGTACCTTAACATTGGTTAAAGGTGGGGGAAAGCCCAATCACAGCTTTTAATTTGGTCAGTTGCAGTTGAGCCCAATTGCCATCATGTTACCTTACCTTTTGACTGTAAAGAAACCACAGAAAGTTTGCTTTGAAAGAAAGACATTATCTGTTTCAAGTTTCCTCTGAAAGAAAGACATGATCTGTTTCGTGATTGACCTAAATCTCAGTTTGCTGTTTGTTCTTGTATTGCAACATTGTGCAGATCCCATCAGCGTCTACCAGAGCCAGAATGAGGTGATACCCAGAGACGACCTTGACTACACCCACCACAGCTATCAGGACATGGAAAAGGTGAGTTGTGAGTGCATCTGGTAAACTAAATACATGGATTAAATAAATATATACCACTCAATATAAATATAAATATAAAAAATATAAACTCAAGTTTATAAATGCAGTTTTTTCACGTTTCGCTTCCAGTATAAGAACTGGTCCATGTAAAACCACTAACTGACTGAACTGATTTCTTCTGAAATGATGATGGCTCGTTTTGTATTAAACATGTAATGGAATTAATTTGAATGAAGGACATTTTGTGTGATTTGTGTCATTATTTAAGTTACTATTAATGCCTTTGCGTGTCTTCTGCAGATGATGAAGTCCATCTCTGATGAGTGCCCCAACATCACCAGGTTCTACAGCCTGGGCAAGAGCTCCAAGGGACTGGAGTTGTATGCCATGGAGATCACTGACAACCCTGGCATACACGAAGCAGGTGGGGAAAAGACTTACGTTATCTCGGAGACTCAATGGCATTGTTATCAGTGTACTAAACAATATCAACAGCCAAACAGTCTTTATATGTCAGTGTAAATACCCATTTCACTCAACAGTGTGAAGCCATTGAACCTCGAGAAATAGCATGAGTAGAATGGAAGGCTTTGCATAGCCTACTGTAGACCTACGAAAACGTCAAGAAGAAGCCATTTAATTTAAGGACCGAAATTTCAGGTCACAGAACTGGATCACTGATGCCATGTATGCCCTGTACGCCCTGTCAGACACCTTAAGCCAGGCTCAAACTACACGACTAGCGATTGTGTGTCCGATCTTGGCGTCGGGGTGCACCGCACACTAGAAGAGAATCGCAACTGTCAATCTTGTCGCTGCTCGCAGCCACCGAGACAATGCCCGACGTTCTATTTGCAGTCGCAAATATCAAACACTGTTTGATTTCTACGATTTGCGATCGGCGACTCTTTGAGCTGCCAAAGTTCTATCTTAGAACGTCGCTCACGACGAGGAAATCTTTCCCGACAATCGCTTGCGATGGCCCTGGGGGGTAACGTTCCAGCGATTGTCGTAAGGGGGGTTTTCAGCCGAGAATCGGCGCGATAGTCGTGTAGTTTGAGCCAGGCTTAAATTTCCCTCAGGATTCACAAAAGTACTCTACTCTACTCTACTACATGATGCCATGGTCAGAAGTGGTGATCCATAGTTTTCCACAAGAGTTTAGTTGTATTAAGCTACTGTTCTTCTGTTGGGTTGGGTCAAACTCCAAAAAAGAAAGTGCCTACCACTAAAGGAGAATTCCTGCCAGGATCTTAGAAAGTCCAGGGCTGAACATAAAGAAAAATGCTGCATTGTTAGGTACTAACAAGTCAAGAGCAGTGTGAGCGATACAAATGCACTGCATTTTAAAAATGGGCAGGAATTCTCCTTTAACACCTTTGAGCCGCATGGACTTGGTGGTTGGCGGTAATTAACCAGTGCTCTCCCCCATCCTCCTTCATGACTGAGGTACCCTGAGTATGGTACCGTACCACCGCACTACCGCACTGCTCCCTTGGGGCGCCATTGAGGGCTGCCCCCTTGCACGGGTGAGGCATACATGCAATTTCGGTGTGTGCAGTGAACACTTGTGTGCTGTGGAGAGCTGTGTCACAATGACAATGAGAGTTGGAGTTTGGAAGGTTTTTTTTTTGTTTGACTTGAGTTGAATGAGAAACCTTACAGGTCACATGGTCGCCATGCGTTATGGTGTTCTGACAGACGCTGTGTGTCTTAACCCTCACAGGTGAGCCAGAGTTCCGCTACACGGCGGGTCTCCATGGTAACGAGGCCCTGGGGCGGGAGCTGCTGCTGCTGCTGATGCAGTACCTGTGTAAGGAGTACAAGGACGGCAACCCCAGAGTGCGCCGCATAGTGGAGGGCATCCGCATACACCTCGTACCCTCACTCAACCCAGATGGACAAATGGTGGCCTTTGAGAAAGTTAGTACAAATATGTTATCCTAATAACGCCTTAATGATACCAATGAGGGATTTATTTATAAATGTTGCAGTGCTTGGCCTGATTTCCTGAATTCTTGAGGCAAACATATGGAATCATTTTGTGAAATCTGTTGAGGCCTTCCAAATTACAAAGGTCAGTTGTTTTACGTGGGATGTTTAATGGTGGAACTATTATTTGTTATTACCTTGGAGTGTCGCAGTTAATACGATAATAACGTGTTAATACAACCTCATGTTATCGTCTTAAAAGTCTATCGTATAGAGCGCTGAACTGCTTTTGTTGCATTTATTTGGGGGAAAGATCACCCTTCACAACCTAGTTCTTACCCACATTAAGACTACAGTGTATAGGGAGCTAGTATTTCTTTTTTCCCATTTCATGGGCTTTCTGCACCTTTATTAAAGGATACCGTCTACCAATTTCGACATGCTCATTCATAATGCTCACACTACCCTGGACTTATCAGTACCGGGGATTTTTTTTCTTCTTTAGCCTTTTCCGAGATCCTGGTCATTATAATGGGACAACAGCATATTGAAATTGGCAGAAGTTCCCCTTTAAGACAGGACAGAGAAGACAAGACAGGAAATGTGTGGGAGAGAGAGAGAGAGAGAGACACACATGGGGAAGGGCTGGGAAATGAGCCAGGCCGGATTTGAACCCGTGTCCCCATGTACGGTATGTAAACCTGGGATGAGCAACTGGCGGCCTGGGGGTCACATGCGGCCCGCCTCCTCACTCAGTGCGGCCCATAGATAAACCATACATTAAAGAAATAATGAGCAGACTTTTATTAAACCACTAGTGAGTCAATCTGTTGAAATTATACTGTTGGCTGACAGAGAACAGTCCTATTCCATCCAAACTTTTTCGGCAGTCCCTGAGCAACTAAGTGCATCTCAAATCTGCAAGTTGTAGTCAGATCCTTGGTCATCTGGCTCTCAAATGGTCAAGATGAAAAAATGTGTCCCTCCTCATCATGAAAGTTGCCCATCCCTGGTGTAGACGGATGGATTAGCATGCTGTGGCACACAGTGTTGCCAGATTGGGCAGTCTCCTGCCCAATTGCGCTGTTTTAGGATGGCCGTCTGCAGGTTTTTGTTTTTAAAAAGGACATTGTGCTTTCTGTGGATTGATGGTCTCAGAAATAAATAGAATTTGGTTCAAATTGGGCAGGATTTAGCCGTTTTTGAGCATTTTTTGGGGGGCTAGGAATCAGCATAAACATGTAACATTTCTTGTATGCTCTGTTGTCTTCTCTTCTAATAATGCTCTTCTCTGCTGCTAGGGCTCGGAGCTGGGCAGCTGGCAGGTGGGCCACTGGACAGAGGAGGGCCATGACATCTTCCAGAGCTTCCCTGACCTCAACACAGTGCTGTGGGATGCAGAGGACAAGGGGCTGGTGCCCAAAGTGGTGCCCAATCACCACGTGCCCATCCCAGAGGGCTTCATGACCGATGCTGGCATGGTGAGAGTAAAGCACAGCTCACAGCAGGGGGCAAATGAGACACCTTTTATAGCCTAGTAAACCAGATGAACCCGCCTGGTGGCAGAAGGTAGTTTTGCCTGGTGAGTTTCGTAATATGTTAGAGCATGATTTTCATGTTTTATACCTTTGTTTGTTTTTTTTTAAAAGATTTTTTTTGGTCGTTTTCAACTTTATTGATGACAGGATAGTATGAGAGGTGGACAGGAAGAGAGACGGGGAGGGGTTGGCAAATGACACGGCCCGGGAATCAAACCCGGGTCGGCCGCATGGCAGACGAGTGCCCTACCGTTAGGCCACGGCAGGGCCTACACTTTTATGTTAACACATCTTATGTTAAACACAAAACTTATATATGCCTATCGCAAAAATGACTTAATTATCTATATTTTTACCAACATTTTCTGTGCAGACCGACAAATTAGTGACAAGAAAAACACTCGGATACATTTCTAATAAAGTTTAAATATCGTTATCGAGATATTGCATGTTGTTATCGAGTATCAAATTATTTTCTGATATCGTGCAGCCTTAATCTCAATCCAACGTTTGTGTCTACTCTGCTCCCTCCTCCAGGCCGGCCCAGAGACCAAGGCCATCATCAGCTGGATGGACGAATACCCCTTCGTGCTGGGTGCCAACTTCCAGGGTGGCGAGAGGCTGGTGGCCTACCCGTACGACATGCACCGCCTCACCAAGGAGGAAGAGGAGCGCAAGAAGAAGCAGGAGAGGTCCCGCCGGTCAGTCGACCACCCGCGCCGCCGCCAGAAGAGGCAGTACGAGGAGGAGGAGGAGGAGGAGCGGGACGACCGGCGCTGGGAGCACATCGGCTACCACCAGGAGCCCGACGAGTACCGGCGCGGCTACGGCCACCAGGAGGGAGGAGGCTACGGCCACCACCAGGAGGGCTACGGACAACACTACCCAGAGAGGTACGGCGGCTACGGCCACCACGAGAGCTACAACCAGTACCCAGAGGGCTACGGCTACCACCAGGAGAGCTACAACAACCATCACGAGAGCTACAACAGCCATCACGAGAGCTACGGGTATGGCCAGGAGAGCGATTCGGACCCCCGCTACCACGAGGGGGGTCGCGAGGGGGGCTACGGAGGGGAGGGCGAGGGCGAGCGCGAAGCTTACGGGGCCGAGGGTGGATACGGAGGCGAGGCGGAGGACGAGACCAGGACCGTCGCTGACATGTCCCTGTTCCGCTGGCTGGCCGTGTCCTACGCCTCCACCCACCGCGCCATGACGCACGTCTTCCACGGGGGCTGTCACGGCGACGACCCGACCAGGGGGCAGGGCTTTGTCAACCGCGCCAAGTGGAATCCCGTCACAGGAAGTGAGTGGTGCAGGTCCAGGAGGGCACATGGGCTGGTGAATGAATGGGTGAATGAATGAATGAATGTTACTGTATATAGGACTTGAACTAAGTCCAAAAAATCAATTCACAATTCACTCGCATTCGAAAAATACAACATCAGTTCAAACATGCCGAATAGAAGCCTGTCATAGTAGGAAGTGAATGGCACTAGAAGAGCGACATGGGCTTGTTAAAGAAAAAAAAATATTACATCATAATTGACTTCAGATTTTCCCCAGGAAATAAGTGGGTGAACTTGGCAGACAGACGGGGCGTTTCAAATTGCCGTCAGACTGTCGCATGAGGAGGACATGGATCAGAGCTGCCCCCTTGTGGCTGGTTTTGTTTCGCCTGAAAATGGCTTGCACTGCAGTCAGAGACTGACATCTGTGGATTAGAAAGTCCTGTCATACAAGTAATTCACTATATCAGCTGCTCCTTGGTTGATCAAGTAATTAGTAATAACTTTTAAATCACTTTATGTAAAAGCAAGGAGATACTTTCTAACTACACAGGGGTTCCATCATCACCGCTTTTACTGTCCAAACAAAATGTTGGAAGTCTATTCTACTCTATTAGTCAAATCACAGGGCACTGTCATAAGAACCATATGAACAGTCTAGATGTGAATCCCTCTAAAGCCATTCTGTTAAAAAAAACTTCACTTATCACAAATGCACATGATTTTGCATATGAACCCTTCATATATGGCATTCCACTTTCTGAATTCAGCTTGTCCAGTCCATCTGGGCAATAATACGTGTAAAATACGGTAACTGTAGATGTAAAATACGGTAATGTATACTGGTACATTTGATTTGATTTTTAATTCCGTGTATTGGTCCCAGTCTTATGTCCTTGTCCTCTGTTAACCCCAGGTACCTGTCTTTATGTTGTTTTTATTAGCCAATTTGTTGTCTGTTGCGGATGTTTTTAAATACCTGCAATGAACCTAATTTCCCCCCTTGGGGGACAAATAAACTTATACTTGAAACATACTTTCCCCCTCTTCAGGCATGAATGACTTCAGCTACCTGCACACCAACTGCCTGGAGCTGTCCATCTTCCTGGGCTGTGACAAGTACCCTCACCAGAGTGAGCTGCGGCGAGAGTGGGAGAACAACAAGGAGGCTCTCCTCACCTTCATGGAGCAGGTACTGTACTGTAGCAGCACACACAGCACCTACCCAAGATGCCCTACGCAGCACGCACACACAGCACCTAACCAAGATACCCTACGCAGCACGCATACACACTACACAGCACCTACCCAAGATACCCTACGCAGCACGCACACACAGCACCTAACCAAGATACCCTACGCAGACCACAACTTTGAATGCATTTTTATGAGCTTTTTGTACCTTTATTTCTTGTTAGGACAGAATAGAGATTACAGGAAGTGAGTGTGGAGAGAGAGATGGGGTAGGGTTGGGAAATGACCCAGGCCAGACTCAGACCTGGGTGTCCTTGGCCATGTAAGCCCATGTGGGGGGCTTAGCGCGCTGGGTTAATGGCTACAGCTACCGCTTTATACATGTATATACAATAACTCATACAGTCAATCCGGAAAGTATGAATCACAGCGCTTCACTTTTTTCACGTTTTATTATCTTACAGCCTTATTCCAAATGCTACAAATTAATCTCTGTTGTCAAAATCCTATACAAATTATTTCATTATGACCATGTGAAAAACAAGTTGTCTTGACAGTTTTGAAAATGTATAAAAATAAAAAAAACAAAGAAATCATATTTACAAAAGTATTCACAGCCTTTGCTTAATACTTTGTAGAACCACCTTTGGCAGCCACTACATTCATTTTTTCATTTCGAAATTAAAAGGGAGGTCATCGGTGTGTGTTTCAACCTTTCAGTACATTGAAATTGTACATTTTGAGGCTACACCTGGCTACAATAGATGGGTGTGAGTTTTGAATGAAATCCTATTCAGATTTCCAATGTTGACTGCATTCATACATCCCCAAACGATGTCAGTCCCACTACCATGTTTGACTAGCCAGATGATGCACTTTTTGTGTAAAACTCGCCTTGTATACCACCACACATGCTTAACACCATCTAAAGCAAATTTGTTTATCTTGGTCTCATCAGACCACACAACATGGTTCCAGTGACCCATATCCTTGGTCTGTTCATCTCTCGAGACCAAGATAACATGTGTGATGGTAAACAAGTGAGTTTTACACAAAAAGTGCATCATCTGGCTAGTCAAGCATGGTTGTGGGACTGACATGGTTTGGGGATGTATGGATGCCGTCAACATTGGAAATCTGAATTACACCTAAAGAGGCATGCATGTCAACATGCACTATGACTACAGAAGCAGATCATGATACTCTCCATAGGATTTCATTCAAAACTCACACCCAGCTATTTTAGCCAGGTGCAGACTCAAAATGTACAATTTCAATGTACTGAAAGTTTGAAACACACACCGATGACCTCCCTTCTAATTCCTTTTTGAATGTAGTTGCTGCCAAAGGTGGTTCTACAGAATATTAAGCAAAGGCTGTGAATACTTTTGTAAATATTATTTCTTTGTTTTTTATTATTATACATTTTCAAAACTGTCAAGACAACTTGTTTTTCACATGGTCATAATGGAATAATTTGTGTAGGATTTTGACAACAGAGATTCATTTGTAGCATTTGGAATAAGAAAATAAAATGTGAAAAAAGTGAAGCGCTGTGAATACTTTCCGGATTGACTGTATAATACCAATTCTAATATTACTACTTCTGTAATATTAGGGAAGGAGAGGGGGGAAGTTTTGTAACAAGATCTTTGCATTTCAAGTCCTCTATTGATCTTTCAAAAAGAAATAAGTTTACCGCACGTTTTGCTCTTTTATTAATAAAACAGCAAAGAGTCAAAACAAGTGTGCGATAAACTTTCTTTTTCAAGTACTGAATACTCTTGCGTTCACCAGCATCTATAGAAGCTGTGCATGGATCTTTGACCTTTCCCTCTGTTGATGTGTTGTAGGTGCACCGTGGGATCCGTGGCATGGTGAAGACCAAAGATGGGGAGCCCCTCAATAATGCCACCGTGTCTGTGGAGGGCATCAACCACGACATCACAACCGGTGTGGAAACCCCTTACTACTCTTGTCCAAAAATGTCTAAATCCCCATTCAGCAGTGAAAAACTGTAGCCATGGCAGACATCCCAAGTTTAAAAAAAAAACTTTTTTCAGGGAGATGCCTTTATTTCTGACAGGACAGTGGAGGAGAGACAGGAAATGAGCAGGGAGAGAAAGACGGCGAAGGGTCTGCAAATAACACGGGCCGGAATCGAACCCAGGTCGCCAGCGCCCTAACGTTAGGCCACAGCGGGGCCAGACACCTTAAAACTTAAACCTCACCGTTTTGTATGGAAACCTGAAGTCATTTTTTCTGCTTTTACTTCAAGTATTTTTGGGAGATTTTCAGGCCTTTATTTTTGTTTATTCGAGATAGGACAGTGAAGGTGGCGACAGGAAGCGAGTTGGGAGGGAGAGACGGTGAAGGTTCGGCAATGGGCCCAGGTCCAAATCGAACCCAGCTCGGCCGCAAATAGTGCCCCACCGTTAGCGTCATGGTAGGGATTGACAGTTCTGACACAACCATGTCATGAAGCAGATGCAATAATAGATTAAGTGTAGAAGTTCTTTGTCACTATACAGATACAGAGAGATCTAGTTTGAACCAGAGTGACTAATCCAACTTCTTATTTTCTCTTCTCCATTTCTCTAAATCAGTGTTTCCCAACCAGGGGTACGTGTACCACTAGGGGTACTTGAGCACACTGCAGGGGGTACTTGGAAAGATGCAATTTTAACAAATGTATGGATGGAGCGTAGTTACATTGGAAAAGAGAAAGCGATATAGAATGTGACTTAGGGGGTACTCATGGCGCAACGAAAAGGCTTAGGGGGTACACAAGACAAAAAAGGTTGGGAAACACTGATCTAAACTACAAGTGCTGCTGGTGATCTTCCCTAGTGTCCTCCATGTCATAACTTTCCATTTTGACCCTCACGTCCTTCTCCCCCTCTTTCCGCAGCCGAGGGTGGAGACTACTGGCGTATGCTGAATCCTGGAGAGTACCGTGTGACGGCCCGTGCCGAGGGCTACACGTCCCAGACCAAGCTCTGCGTGGTGGGCTATGACCCCGGCGCCACCCTCTGCAACTTCGACCTCAGCAAGTCCAACTGGGACCGCATCAAGCAGATCATGGCCCTGCGCGGCAACAAGCCCATCATCGTCGTCAACCACGGCAACCGCAGGTACAACAACGGCTACGGCGGCGGCAGCAGCAGCACCACCACAAGACGACGTGTCAGACCAGGCGCGGCGTCAGAGAACGGCGAAGGCGTCTCAGAGGGAAGCCTCAAAAGCAACCGTTTACGCCGCTTGCAACGGCTTCGCGCCCTGCGTCAGCAGAGGCTGCGCAACCGCATGTCCACCACTACCCTACCGCCCACCACCACGACAACAACCACACCACCCACTACCACCACCTGGGACTACTCCTGGCTGGAGGAGAACACTCAGGCCAACGAGTACAGTGTGGGCCTGGACTACAACTACAATTACACCTACAGCGAGCCAGTGATCGGTGACTATTAAACACGGACACAAAAACTTTTTTTCATGGAATCAACTTGTCCACACAGAGGATGTTTGGACTGCCGAAGCGTCCTAAGGCGCTACTACGTACTACCACCCCGGTTTTTATCAGAGCGGGGGATTCCAACACCATCTTAACCATCTTCTACAGTAGGTTAGCTTTTAGGTGCACCTCTTCCAAGTGAAAGCATTGTCGTTTCAAACTACTCTTCATGTTCATCTCTCGGCAGCATAGGCCTGGTCTCAAGTTCTGATTCAGTTTCGGCTTAAGTCTTTTTTTCACTCCATTGCAGAGACCGAGACTTGTAAGATGGAAAGCAGCACTCCGCTGAAGATCTCACATCTACACTACATTACAACTTACATCACACAAGGCACATACACACCTTCTTGATAGACCTTAGTACCAAGATGGGAAGTTAGACAGCTTCCTGGATCCTTCCTGTTCCCTTAATGAACAGTTTAGTCGACATTTGTAGAGAAACCGTTTGGAAAAAAGGGTTTACAGCAGCTTTTGGAGACAGAAACACAGAATGTTGGACTAGCGAAAAAGCTGATTCACAAAAGAAGAATCACGACGAGTGATGGTTATGGTGAAGGTTATGGTTAAGTTGGATATAGGAAATACAAAAGGGAAGGAGCAAAAGCAACACAGATGTCAAGAGATCTTAGATGTAGTTACAAAAAAGGTGTTTTTATTATTATTTACATTATACACTCATCATCAGTCATGTGAGGCGACTGCTCCAGCTCCTACTGAGGGGAGGTTGCACTGAACTGTGTCAGAGGACCCCTTCACGTGTAACTGAGGTCAAGGACTTTAACTTTCCATCTAATAAAGGCTTTGTTTACATTACATAATGCTGCCCACCTTCAGTTATTCACAAATTGAAAAAAATTCAAACCCACAAACAGGTTCATAAATGTTTGTTGTCGTTTACCAGGTGGTGGAGTAACAGAACTGTAACATACATTTCATGTCATGATAGTGCTCAACATGGTGAAGTGCCCCACATGGTTTTTCAAATGTCAAAATATTTGACCATGGAACAGGAACAATCTGAGGGCAAATGCGCACGCACGCACGAACGCACGCACGCACGCACGCACGCACGCACGCACGCACGCACGCACGCACGCACGCACGCACGCACGCACACACACACACACACACACACACACACACACACACACACACACACACACACACACTGCAACTGCTGGCAGCCAGCCTACTGGTGGTGAAAAGTCTGAACCAGCACAGATGGAAGTCCAGACGCAATCTTTCCAGGAGCACCTAACCTAGATCCACAGTTAGGTCAATTCATATTTTGCAGCGAGACAATCCCTATTGTCATACGCGAAAATTGATATGGTGGTAAGAAATAATTCATATCTTGGTATTACAACGTTTATATTCGTCCTACGACCCTTTTTTTTGTTTAGTTTTGATGGAAAAAAACAACACTGGTACGTCAGTGGCTGACATTCATCTCGGAGTCTTCGTCATCGTCAGAGAAAGCGGAGAAGCTGACTGGCTCACACTCCAGGGTGCGCAGGTTGACCAGGCAGGCCGTCTGGGTGCTGCTGAACTCCGGCACGGCCACCAGGAGGACCTCCTGACCCTCGGGACCTGCAGTACAGGGGGAAATTGATTGATTGATTGATTAACATTTATAGCCATTTCAGCAGCTATGGCTATATCATGGTCAATACAGATAGAAAAAAGATCATATCATCCATATAAATAAAGAGATTAAATATGTTTTTTTAAACATCAATACATTCTAAAAAGTTCAAAAGCTTTTAAAGGAGGGACCTTGTTAAAATATCAAAAACAGTATCTTTCTTAAAAAAAACTGCAGCCTTTTCATTTTTAGTACAGAGCAAGTTAAAATATGCTTAATAGATAGGGGCTACCTACAGGGGAAATAACAAGTAAACAACAAAAGATGATTAACCCATTGATGCCTAAAGTACCTGCAAAAAATGCCTGCTGAATGCTTAAGCCCTTATTGGGAAAGTAACCCTCAGCCCACAAAAACCCAAAGCCTCAGCCTCTGATGTACATAAAAACATTAAATAAGTTGCATTACATTAGAAAGTGTTCATTAAACTGTAACATACCCACATTTGTATTAAAACAGCTAAAATCTGAAGAGCCTGAATGCAGCATATATGTCGCTGCAGGGACCAAAGGTCAAACAACATATACTACGAGTCATCAGGCTAAAATGGGTTAAAACAAGGCTGAAATATTCGCAAAAAAACATATTCATAAGAATAGAGTTTAAAATAAAGAGACAACAAAAATCGTAAATGGTGGTCTAAAATAGACTTAACCATACATACTGAGTTTTCAACATTATACTTAGTAACACTGACAACAGAGGACACCACTGTTTAGTAAAGCATACCAGTGGAGATGGTAACTGGGGGATTAGCTAATGCATGTCTGTCAGACCAAGAACCTGAAAGTGATCAAATAGTGAACTGACCGGTGATGCGCTTTGACTGATATGTGGGGGCGTTTCCAGTGAAGTAGATATGAGGACAGTCCTCCAGGATGAAGGGGTCGTTCTGATAAAACGGATAGCAGCCTAGGGACAGAAGAGAAAAGGGGGACATGAAAGAGGAGGAAAAAATATGCATGAGCACTAATCAACAGACTGGTTTCGGTATACAGTCAAAATTGTGTTTGAAAAATTCTTCACCAATGCCACGAAATAACTACCGCCAAGGAGGTTGTGTTGGTCGCGTGTTCGGAGGTTGTCTGTCTGTCTGTCTGTCTGTCTGTCTGTCTGTCTGTCTGTCTGTCTGTCTGTCTGTCTGTCTGTCTGTCTGTCTGTCTGTCTGTCTGTCTGTCTGTCTGTCTGCTACAGAAATAGAAACTTTCTATAGAAAGCTATTCCATCCTTTAAGATAGCAAGCTGAAACACTATCGGATTACAAGATCCTAGCACAGGTCTGAGTAGAGTAAAGTATAGTAACTTTATTGATTCCCGGGGGGAAATTAAGGTGTCAAGTAGCTTACATAAATACACATAATGCCCACATGGATATTTCAAGAGACATGTAATAGTCTGGGAGCAAGATAATAAAGACTACAGAAAAATGAAAAATAGTAGATAAATGTGTCCGTGTGTCCTCACCGAGTGTGTCAGGAGCGGTGGGAGCCAGGTGTCTGAGGCGGAGCGTGGTCTCCAGAACTTCCAGGTGATCATCCATGCTGCTGTACTTCACTATGTCACCCACGTTCTGACCGGACGTGCCCAGGAAGCTGAGAAATGGAAAGAGGGTTATTTCAAATACACTACTGGACCCTAGTACTTTACTGAGTTATAATTATCAGCCATCACAAATCATTCCCCAAAAAATATTGAACGCAGTAACATGCACAGAATAGTCTGGTTTCAAACGGAATATACAGTATGTCCGCATTTAAAACAAATTCCGCAATATAATGGTTCTGATTACATGTGTAGAAAAGCATTCTGCAATGGGAAAATTCACGGAACACCATCATATTCAGAATGAATAAAGAGTTTATTAAGAGTGACTCATGTGCAAACAGAATACTGTCTGCCACCATTACAACTAAAATCTGAATATTCCTCAAATGTAACTGTGCATACTGTTTAATTAATTTGTTTTAATTTTGAAACGTTAACTTTCCTGGTCTTAATGGGTTAATGTGCACTGTGTAGAATGTGGCCAGGATGGGAACTGCAACTATGCTGCTCATTTAAACTGTGCTGCCTATTGCCAAATTTGATTTTTTTTGTGCATGAATATTAATAAATAATAAACCAATATTTACTAGTATGACCAAGGAACGAAATGTTTTGCAAAAATGGCTATTTCTGGAAATTCAAAATGGCGGACCATGCAGAAGATCCCCTTTTCATCTATGTAAAATGCAATTTCCCAGTCATAATGAATACTTAGAACTTAGTGGTGTAGGTAAGTATGTGTTGAAAAGGTAACATTTGTGAATGGACAGCGTGAATATTGGAAATTAACTACTAAAACTATTACACAGTGCACCTTTAAGGTAATTCCGCATTAGTTCTGTCATTGGCCCTTCTAGTAGTATCTAAAGTCACATACACACACACACACACCAAGTGGGGGACGAAAAAACGTTTCGAGGGAGCACTCACCGCACGCCGTCGACACAGGCTTGGTAAGGGTTGCTGACCAGCTGCAGGGTGGGGTAGGAGGTGGAGAGGGGGAACATGCAGCGGTGCAGCGGCTGCTGTGGCAGCGTGTAGTTGGTGGGGTCGTACTGGCCCGGCATCACGTCAACAGGTATGGAGGCCTGGAAAGGACAAAAGTACACAATTTAATATTGACACGCTGACTGGCTACCACAGGCTGTTTTTGTCATCGTCATCCTCTACGTCGTTTCGTAAATCACAGAGTTACCAAAGTCCCACACGATGTGTGTTGGAGTGTCGAGTTTCGTAACTTAGTATTACTACAGTTCCGGCGTTCAACACAACGTACACTACTAGCAGGCTTTCGGCATTAAACATGATAATAACCACATCTCATGGTTACTCAGATGGAATGTGACCACGATGGAATTGAAGTTCAATTGCTTTGTTTTTTTAACCATTGAGGAGTAAGGATTTCCCCCCAGTACTTCTAGAATTTTACTTGACCATTCTACACATACCATAGAACTCTGTGTTAAAAGTCCTTACGACATCATGATGGGCACTCAATTTTGCTTACATTTTAATAAGATATAAATGATGGGGTGAATATTGTTAGGTGTTAAATTTTTTTTGCGTCTTTTGAGACTTTATTAGTGACAGTTTGAGAGAGAGAGAAACAGGAAACGTTTGGGAGAGAGACGGGGACGGGTCAACAAAGTACCCAGGCCGGAATTGAACACGGTTCAGCCGCGTAGCAAACAAGTGCCCTGCCGTTAAGCCACAGTAGGGCCAGGTGTTAATATTGTTAGTACAAATCAAACTATGTCAAGTGGGGAAGCTCGGTTTGTGACAGCTCACTCACTTACCACGAGCTGAACCAGCAGCTCGTCCAGCAGTCGAATGGCCTCCACACTGCCTGCCTGGGTTTTCTTGGTCAGATACTTGGCCTAGAGTAGAACAGGGCAAGCCAAGAGTATTAAGATAGAGAGACATGCAGGAAACAGTGACTTGACGAGAGGATCATTTTGTCGCAAGATCTGATGGAACGAAAAAAAACTCTGTTTGTGTTTATGTTCTATATTCAACATTAAATTATTTGTTGCCATTGTACAATTGTCGGCTAAATTTAACTAAAAAATGAACATGGCCACTAGCGAATAAGGTGAAAGTGAAGCATGAAAACAACCCTCTAATAGAAAAACCCGTAGAAACACCCATTCAGTTACAAAAAACCCCACAAACTTCAGTTGTGTCACACAAAAACACCTCCCCAGGCACCACTTCTCCTTCAGCCTCACCGGTAACACTTTAGAATAGTATTTACATATTACTTCTTAATCATCTACAAACATTTGTCAATGTGTTGTTCATTATTAATTCATTATTTACTAAGTATTAGTAATACTTAATAAGTGATTTATAATCACCAGTTATCAGTGGTGGAACAATTACCCACAGGGCCCCTGGGCGAAACACTGATAGGGACCCTCAAACAGTTTGCCATGGTCACAATAGGGCCCCCACAAACTATACAGGAGGGCACTGGGCCCAGGGACAAATGCCCGGCTTGCTCCCGCTATAGCTCCGGCCCTGCCTGTTATTCTAAAGTGTTGCCGCCTCACCTTAGTGTTGGCGTCTTTGTCCTGGGTGGTCTGGCTCAGGAGGTTGCCAGCCAGCAGCACACGCGAGATGGCCGCCGCCCCACTCTGCTCTCCCTCGTCACCCAGGTGACCGGTGACCATGTCCACCAGGAGCTGGAGGCCGAGCATGCTGTCCGCTCCTGTGCTGCCCAGGCCTAGACCTGAGGCCAGCAGCACAAACCTAGCAGGGGAAGGAAAGAGAACACCAGATGTGAACTGATATGAGGGACATGTTCATAAATACACCGACTTAAACACGCACGCACACAGTTTTGTTTTTAAAGGGTAACGTTTAGGTTAAATTTATAACTAAATATATACTGGATGTTGTCAGGAGAGGTGTTTTGAAACATATATGTGAAAATCACAGTCTATAACAAAGCCAAACTGCAATATTTTTATGAAAATGTATCATTTTACAGCTACTTCTGAAGTATTGGGCTCCTCACTGGCAGAGCCTCTATGACGTAGATAGAGGGAGTCCAACTAAAGTTCTGGCTCAGCTCTCGCTTGTGGATGTAGGCTTACCAACCATTTTGGTTCTAGTAGAGAGGCTGGAAAAGTGGACAGTTATATTGTATGTGGGCTATTGAAAATGGTCTATTACTGTGTTTGTGCATTGTGTATTAAAAAAGACAGATCAGCGGGTCTATCGGTTTATCTAGAATATGAAACTGTTCTGGGTATCCGCGCTGTCTGTGGCCATGCGTAATTTGCTATTATAAACAGGGGGGCGATATCTAGGCCTATCTCTCCTTTTCTTTCACATGAGAGATGCATTTCATAGGCAAATCTAAAATAGTCTCAAAGTAGACCATTACATAGGCTACTTAGAAATAGCGACTACTTTAATATTTTTTCCCAAAAACGGCATTTGCCGTGGAGTATAACGACATGCCTGCCGCCTAAATGGACTTGCGCCCTCTGTCCATGGTGCTGAAACCGCGGCACTACTCCTATGTGAAGCGCGTTACAGTTTCACGAGGGGGTTGGTTTACAGGCTACAAAAAGACCAAACTATATTATAGGCTATGGTTGAGGCCCTACCCTTTGCCGACAATGATGATAAATAATATGGTCACTCACTGTGAGTGGCATGGCGTCAAACGTTTCCTACTCGGTGCAAAAGCATAGCACCCGAGAAAAATGCCATGTTGTAAAAAATGGCATATAGCCTATATTCAATTTCAGTTCACTGCTCAGTAGGCCTATTACATGAAACTTCAATAAAGCTCATCCACATGCACGTCACAAAACAATGAACCAGGCGGCGGGACTTTCGATTATATTCCCTCCAAAAATGTCCGCATGTCACAAAAAACAGTTATTTGCATTGTCCGTAATTATACCAAACTAAAAAAGTATTCCCGTAGGCTAGAAGAAATCAAGTCTTCAGATGCTATAATCCTCGTTACAAAACTGAAACAAAAATGCCAGCACAAATATTAGGCTACCTATAGCAACTATTTTTGCATTGCGAGCTGTCCACGTGTGTGGTGCTAGGGGCGAAATGTGCACTGGCAGCACTCGTCGTTGAGTTTGGGAGATGTTGATGCATGTCTCCCGCTGCCCGTCAACGTCTAAAGACAATGTCTCGTGATAGTGGTGGGAAATGCAATGTCATCTCATAATCATCTCATATGCGATGTAGGCTATAATCTCGAAGCGTGCATACGATTTCATCTTGGCCAGTCAGAGATGGCACCAGTTTTTTAAAATGGCTGCACCCTGTGCGCCGGGAAGGCTGTTTTCTTAAAACTAATAAAGAAACCTGCTTCATCATTGGCGGGTATGCAGTAACTGTTTGCGCAAGAGCCTCCAGTATAAGCACCTGTTCGGCGTGATCTAGCACAGTCGCAACAGTTGCAACCTCGCGCATGCAACTCCATTAAAACGTGGACTTCGGTATGAGGTCTATTCTGAGCAATATGAACCAATCGAGTCGGCTTTGCTATTAAGCAAAATACTTCACTTATGTCTACTTTACTAAGAGGTATTTTGTGTAGGCCTAATATTTGGAGACATCACCTTTCCCTTTCTGCAAAGCGCTTTCGGGAAGCACGTCTCTCTCTCTCTCTCTCTCTCTCTCTCTCTCTCTCTCTCTCTCTCTCTCTCTCTCTCTCTCTCTCTCTCTCTCTCTCTCTCTCTCTCTCTCTCTCTCTCTCTCTCTCTCTCTCTCTCTCTCTCTCTCTCTCTCTCTCTCTCTCTCTCTCTCTCTCTCTCTCTCTCTCATACACACGCCAACTCGTCCAACTCTTCGCAAGACGACGGCTTGTCTTGTTGGATAGGCTACCAGGCAAACTTGCAAGCACCTTAAGTTTCGATTGTGCCGCTTGGAGAGGAGGCATTTAAATGTTACAATTTAGGCTATTAAAGTAGGCATCGCCTACACACGTTCCGAATTTTTTTGAACTTTAACACGTTGTGCAAAATTAGTAGCGCACCGGTTACTAAACGAGGCCGGCTACTAAACGGGGCCGGTGTCTATTTTTCCGATTTTTCACAACACCCGATTACAAAACGAGGCCGGCTACAAATCGAGGACATAGGCCTACGGTAGCCTAATAACGGTCTGGCACACCCTCATGGCGCTGCTGCAGCGCATTGACATGGAGGAAACCTACAAAAAAAATATTATTTTAAATAATAAAATGGTTCAGACGGTATCTGGTGGATACTGCCACTGTTTAAGGCCATTTAACTTGTTGAAATTTAGCCTATAGGTCTGGAAAGGTGTTACAATATTATAATCTGGCCTATTATCTGCGGTGCTTAGTATGTCTGTAGAACGCGGCGACTCCCTCTATCTACGTCGGATTCTAAATGTTTGTTTAAAAGAAGCCGCCGTTATTTTTGACAAAGTTTTCTGAAAATGTTGTTTATGCAATAATTCGGTATTTTGACATATATCACATCTAAATTTATGTATTGAGGTTCTTAAAATGAGATTTAGTGGTGTTTAACCTGCAAGTTACACTTTAAGCCAGATAAGTTAGTAGCGAGAGAGAGTTAAAAAAAAAAAAGCATACACTTACAATCAATCAAGAATCAAGAATCAAGAGCTTTTATTGTCATTGACAAATAAATTTGACAACGAAATTGCGTTTTAGAATACACTGTACATGTACCCCAGGGCCGCTGCTCATACGGGCGCTGCCACTAACACACCTCCACCACCTAGGCTCAAGTTTAATACACATTGGGAAAGGATGAGGGTAAAAAAATTGTCCATGTCTTCATATTATAGAGTTAACATCAAGGCATAGATGAAAAAAACCTCATATTTTAGCAAAAAAAGCAGTAGAGACAAACATTCGTATGAACCGGGGGGTGGGGGTGGGGGGGTTGGAGATGGGGAAGGGAGAGGGGTTGCAGATAAGACAGAGGACGCGTTGAAGTTGAGGGAGGGGGGGGGGTGGCACTGGGTAGTCCTATCCCCACTGTGCACCAGATCTTATCCGCCTGAGAGACGGCCTTGGCCTGGTCCACAGCAAGTCCAAAACAACACCAGGTGTCCATTTGTGATGGGTAGGGAGGCAGAGTCTCCTGACACTGCTTGTCCTCCAGGGAGAGATAGATGAGTCCTGACCTAGGTCAGGTCGCTGATTTGCTGGGGCGCCAAAGACAGATTAGATTCATGTTTGGGTTATTGCAGGCATTCCTTTTTACTGCTCTGCAGGGATACGCATGTGACTGGCCACACGTCTCAAATACAGATGAATTTCCAACAATTTTGCCTCCAGCCCGATCGATTCAATTTGGCGGTTGTGTGCGACAAGTCCATCAATGCGGCGATCCATAGCTTCGAGGTGGCGTTGTGCGGCCACAAGCCCTTCCAACAGTCTGTCCATCGTACGGTGACCAGCCACAGAACTCTCCAAAACGCGATTCACAACCACATTCTGTGCTCGAACTTCACTGCCCACCTTATCAATCAAGCCGCGCAGCTTGGGGCCCATAATAGCTGCTGCGATCCTCGTACAGTTGCGGTAGATCAGGCCCAGGAGTAATCCAATTCCCAACAAGCCTGTCACCAGAAAGCCAAAGATGTATAAATCTTCAATGTCCTCCACGTCCATCGGAGCAAGACACATGATGCGCCACTTCCCCCACGGGTCCATCACGTAGCCAGCTGCCGATGTCCCGTCTGGACAGTTGGGCTCCCCCGAACCCACTTTGATCTTCGAAAAGATGGTGTCAATTGCGTTGATAGACCAGTTGACCAAATCCATTGTTAATTTCAAATTCAGGAGAAAAAGACAGCGGGAGCCTCTGCAGAGTAAGTCAGACGAAGACAGAGTGCATAGCAGGGAGAAGGATAGGAGATAGGGAGAGGGAAGAGCTAAGAAAAACACGTCCGCCTCCTCCGAGGTCAGAATACATCAATAACATTGGTAAAACTGCAGAAGGGTTTTAAATGGCCAGCAGTTACCTTGCATTCATTATATTAGGTGAAAATTAAATACAACACATTTTATTTCAGGAAAATATACACATACTGCTTCATCCAAGACAAGTCACTAATCCTGCATTCAGGAATAAAACCCAGGTCCTCTATAAATGAACCGTTGTCAGTCGATCGATAAGCATAATGGTCAGTCCGTTGATGGGCAAATCCCCCTACCTATCTGCCTCTGGGACCTTCCTGGGTGTCTGAGCAGGCAGGTCTGCGGTGCAGTAGTCCTCCACTGTGAACTTGCCATCGTTCTTCTCTGCACCCCTGATGGCCACCACGCTGCCTGGAGACAGGAAAGCAGAAACAGAGTCAGGAGGTGATGTGACTTAACCCACTTTAGCCTGATGACTCATATGTTGTTTGACCATTGGTGCCTGGAGACACATATACGCTGCATTCAGGCTCTTGAGATCTTAGCTTCTTGCCTGTGATGAAAATGTTCACTTCACGTCTAGTTGTAGGCATTTTGACTATAAACTATAACGCTTTAGTGTATGGAAGGAACAGATGCTGACTTGCTATCTTACCTGTGACAAATTTGGCAACGTCAACGTTTCCTTCCAGCTTGATTCGCTGCAGCTCGTCCTCCAGGATGAGCTCGTCTGATTGGCTGATGTATTTCACGCGAGCAGGCTGAGGTAGAAGGTTGTGCTAACAAGAGAGAGAGAGAGGGTGGGTTCAAAAACATCTCACAAACAAAATGAATCATGTGTGCAAGAGATTCAACTTCTAATATGATAAAATACTTCATATAATTTCCGGAAGTCAGGGCTGTGCACGCCGGCCGTGGTATGCCTGTCTAAAAATCTACACCATAATGAAAAACTGCTGTTCAAATAAACTCGCTGTGATCACGGAATGCCAGCAGTTGCTACAAATCTGAATACGGTATGTAAAGCGATGTTTCAAATAAAAAGTGTTTTCCACAACACTCGTTCGGTCCGACGTTGTCAAAAGTTGCTTGTGGGGTTTTCTGACAGCGGACCGTGGAAGCGGCTGCGAGATCCATCGTTCACTTACTAATGACTCGCATAAGCATTGCCTGACTCGGGACCGTGATTAATTAAACTTTTAATCCGACCTGGAGCCCCTTTAAGATAAAAGAGAGGGTATTCTGTACTCCCAGACCATGTGTCTTTGTAAGGCACAAAACTATTTCATATACCTGTAGGAAAGAACCCAATGAACTTGAATGAATTGACAAGTAATTCTCAGTGTCAGGCAAGTGGTCACTTCAGGAAACAATGGAAAGCCTGCACATTAAATACAACAGGTAATGTTGGCTATTGCAAAACAGTCCTACTAGAGAAACTGATTACCGTATATGAGTGGGAAATTAATTCTCACCTCCTCACTGATTTCCTTTAGGATGGAAGGCTGAAGCTCCATGTGTTTAAAGATTGTCCCCACGATCACACAGTGCTCTCCCATTGGCAGGTCACACAACTTCCGGATCTGCACAGACTCTCCTATGAAACAGCAAAAACAAACATTTGGCTCTGGTTCAAAACAGCACACATGACGTAAGCCTGCATCTTTATTGCTCTTTGCATGCACACCGTGACACTGTGACGGCACATCAGGGAGAAAGTTGACAGCGAACATCACTTAAAAAACAAAACAAAAGCAAATTACTTAGAGTTCAACTGTTATGACAATGTGTCTTACCCCACTTTTGCTTCGCTCTTCTGATGAGGATGTCGCGCATCTGCATGAGCCGAGTGGCGTAGATGTGTGCATACTGTCGACTGAAGCTGCGCTCGCCCAGCCGAAAGCGTTCAGAGCAACCTTTGTATGACAGCTGCTCGCGCTGAAATGACTGGTGCTCGGACCCAGGCGGTGGCTGGAGGAGTGTCGAATCTTTCTGCTGAATGGTGTCGGAGAACATAGCTGTGCCTAGAGATACATTGGGTACAATGTGTTCAGTAGACCATAGGTTGTGCAGTGAGTGAGTCAAGACGCCAGCCACACGACTAACTTTACATTGGGTAAATGCATTAGACAAATACTATGCGGTAGGCTCATATGCAGTAGGCACAAACAATGCAGGCACCAATGCAGGCATTTCTCAACTTGTCATGTAGTTTCCTTTATCGACCCAGATATTACTTAGAACTAGAACTATGCTACAGGTGTTTACCTGAACCAAAGTCGCCTACCAAGACCCCATCAATGACCCGATATACTAAATGAATGTACAAACTCAGTGTACATGTGCAAAAACAGTTGTTGTAAAACTGGCGTGAGACTCGAGAACCCATAGAACTGTCAGCATGTTAATTTGATAGATCCATCTTCATCATTAGCTAACTCAGTGAGCTAGCTATAACGTGCAAAAACGTTGCAAAATAATACGCCAGTAGCGTACGTGCGCCGTGGCTGAATCAGTAGGCAATACAGATTCTTACCTCAGTAGCGGCCTGCCTGTAACTAAAGCTGGAATATGCTATTAATATGAAGAAATAGTGGGATTTGAAGACCGCACTGACTATTCTTCATGTGATTTCACAGAATTGACATCTCCCGCGAAATATTTCACCTTTGAACTTTGTCGTAACAGCAGTGTCGGTTGGCAGTCTGCTATCCGCCATATTGTTGAGGTCATTTCTAATGCAAACCAGCACCTCAGACTCAGGGGCTTTTGTGATTTGTTGTAGGCCTATTTGAAGTGAATACCTGCTATTAATCTTTTTTTAGAGCAAAATATGAAATGTACATAATACAAGTTCCTTTCTTGTCGGCTATGTGCTGTTCCATATCCAGGCTAAAATTAGTTGGTGACCTGACATGTCGCTGGATCAGGAGGGGGTCCCTAGTGCAGTGGTTCTTAACCTTTTTTCATCACGCACCCCCTTACCTGTGACCAAGACAAGCCACCCACCCCCAACCCAGACTTCTACACTTCTTTATGCCTTAAAAAATGATTTAAGTGATTCATCACAATGATTCTTGCTTGAGACATTCATCAATACCTTAATGACTTGACATGGGGACCAAAACAAGTTTAAATTTGGTTTCGAATTGGCCTAATTATAATGTTTTGGACACAACCTCAACACACACAGAATTCCGCGCACCCCCTGAAATCTCTGACTCTGGCGCAACCCCATGGGGTGCCCGCACCCCAAGTTAAGAACCACTGCCCTAGTGTGACCAACATGAGAGAGTAGAAGCAAAGTTCCTTGTACCCAAAACATCTCTGGTAGAAGGAATCCGTGCCAGCCAGTCAGGGAAAGGCCTGCTGGCAGTAGACTATCATGCTGCCCACATCTCCCACCTCTGACCTCCTGCTAGAGCCACTCTGGTCAGATGTGAGGGCTGTTCACCCTCATTTACCTCAAACTCATGAACCCCTACTCGTTCTTCTACACCGAGACAGTCATGACGTGCAACACCACTATGTCCATGTGAACTTGAAGTAGGCCTATAGGCCTATCATTTATTTTACATTGCATAGTTCAAGGTTTTATGAAGCTAAATTTGAATGGAACATTTATGAAGTGTGGTTCTTCTTTTAGAACCAGCATGCCTAAGTGGTGTGGAACGGCACTGCCCTCACGATCCGATTCGATCACGATTCGGGAGGTAGTAGATCCGATTCGATTCGATTCTATTAGATCCAATACGATCCGATCCGATTCAATTCTACAATGCATTACATTTCTACTGAATGCAAAGCAAATGTTTAATCAGCCATGATGAGGCAATACAAGTAGTCAGATACTGAGCAACAATTTATTTCATATATAGGTTTTATGAAGCTAAATTTGAATGGAACATTTATGAAGTGTGGTTCTTCTTTTAGAACCAGCATGTCTAAGCTAAGCTGTGGCTAAATGAACAGCCTCAGGTCTGTGCTTTCCTGGTGCACAGCCTGCCTGAGTCACTGGCAAAAATCATAGCACCTCATCCCTGCCCCCAGTGGTGAAAAAGTAGACGGGTGCGCACAGGTGCCAAGCACTTCTATGACATTTACAGCTAGCGTGCAGTTCCGGTAAGAGAATAGGTTTAATGCTGTCCAAAATCCCACATTTGAAATAAGTAAGGTCTGCTGTTTCAGTACAAAACACATAGGCTACAACCACAGTATGACATTTGAGACAAGGCCTCCTCCCATGAAGAGACACCCGAAATAGTCTGCAGGTATTATAGATATGTAATGCTCATGTTTATTTTGTTTGTTTATTGTTTTTTTGCGGGTGGTGGTGGTGGAGGGTAGCACCGGTAAGAAACGAAAACTACTCTCACCCCTGCTGCCCCTCCAATCATACCCTACACCCACACCCACAACCCCTGTTGCAAGATTAGGGAAGGGAATACAATACCATACCATACGAACACTTTATTGTCAGATTTCAATGAAATTCATTTTGCATCCCTGAACCAGACTTGTTTAAGTAAGGACAAGACATATATGTAACATCATGGGACTATTGCACATTAGTGCCATGCATGCGGAACACAGAGCACCATCAGACAAACAAAACATGGAGCCTGACCCCCTAGTAACCCACCACACCCACACAGTAGCAGATACAGGTATATAGGCAAGATAGGGACGGGACACAGACCCATGTACAGACATACATACAGTACATCATATACAGATATAGGCCTACATAATGTAAGGACAATATTCTCCATGGGGTGATTACATGCAACTCTAAGACTGCAGATTCAACAAAACTCTGAACCCTGAAACTCGTAATGTAAGGGTTTATTCCCGAAATGTCATGGAAAAATAAAAGAAGGGGGAGCAGAAAATCCAGCTTGAAGCAGACTTTTTCTCTTTTGATGTAGTTAAAATAGCACCTCATGAAAGATTTCAGACAAGTGTTTCCCCAATCATGTGCAAAGCTTTAAAATATATATATATAACCACCCTTTCACAGACCTTTACCTACACATATGGCGTAGATCTATAGATGAATGCTCGTGGAGCAAGGTGGAAACCATTCATCTGTCGAGAGTCGGGTTAGGGTTTCATTGCCTACCATTTCTTGTATGGAGAGTCCACATGGGATGAAACATTGTTTGTTTATACATTACTGTACATGTCCTAACATTACATTACACATATCCAAAGCGACTTACAGTCATTACAGGGTATTGGTTACAGCGTGGGTTTAGGTGCCTTGCTCAAGGGCACTCCAGACATGAATGGAGGTGTAGGGACAGGTAGGCTTAAGTGTTGGATTCAAACCTGCAACCCTCTGATCTGCAGACAACGTCCTTAACCATTAGTTCCACGGCTGCTCGTCATCTTCATAAATGTCCTACTGGCTTTGTCATGACGTGATTGAGACGCTGTCGGTGATGGTGAAGGAGCGCCCTGTCCTGAAGTAGTTCTCGATCTCCTCCAGGGAGCGGCCTTTGGTCTCGGGAACACACACCCCCGTGAAGATGATGTTCACCACACACACCACGCTGAAGAACAGGAAAGGGGCAAACAGACCAAGGGCCTCCTGTGGAAAAATAAACAAAGACTGGTGTTACGCGTGTCTGTACCTGTGTGTGTGTGTGTGTGTGTGTGTGTGTGTGTGTGTGTGTGTGTGTGTGTGTGTGTGTGTGTGTGTGTGTGTGCAGGGCCGGTTCTGGCTTATTTGGCGCCCTAGGCGAGTTTGAGTTCTGGCGCACAATAACTGTTTTGCATCAAATGGATTTCTGGTTCTTTTGGACAGCCGACCAACACATCAGATTGAGTCGCATGAAAGTACCTTCACTGTGTGGTGTCTTGGATGTAATGGTGGCGGTGCCCCCAACCCCAGATGAGAGGGAGGTTATCAATGCGTTTGAAGACAATAGGCCTACCAAGGAGGTCTGCATTGATAGCCTATCTACACTACCTACAGCATCACAAAGCATGGCAGCATAACAATTTTAATAAGATACACATTTGTGCTGTCTATGATTCCAAACCAATTTCATTTCTGGACTGGAAATAGTGGTGCATTTGTGAGTAGGAGAATGAGAAGGGGCAATCTATGTGTTTGAACTGGAGGGACAGGGTGAGCGAAAGGGAGCTGACAAGAGCTGTCACGCTTTTGATTTTCATAATACACAAAATATAGTAAATAGCCTCACTTGTCTGCAATACTACATCACTCAGCATGAAAACATGCTGTGCATGGTTCTGTTACATGATTAATGAAGGCCTATGTCATTCTGGTCTGGAAACAATGTTTTTTAAGCTTAAAACAAGCAGGTAATTCATTCAAGTGGATTGAAGGAGATATGGCAGCTAAAATTGTTTTAAACATGGCACCAGTCTTACTTTACATTGCTCGTCAACCTAAGCAAGTATTATGATGTCAGGTGGGTGTTAGTGAGTAGGCTACTAACAGCTACTTTACTGGATTTCATTGCTTGGCATAGGTACTTGGCTAATGTTAGCATGCTAACTAGCGATTTCTCAGATCAAAAGCAAAGCTCTTTTTCCCTCTAATTCCAAACAGTAGCCTCATAACTATTAGGCTTTCCATTATCACAAACGGTTGCTGATTAAATCACATAGTTCCAAAACACCCTCTGCAACTCCTGCATCATGCAATGACTGGTTCAATGAGAACATAACAATTCTCCACCCAGCAGAGCAACACTGCTGTTGGCGCTTGCCCTCTCTGTCTCTCGAGTCGAGTGAGTCTCCAAAAATCTAAATATATCGCACGCTGTCACTCGTCCCGCCCCCTTTCTCAGGACTGTCTGTTTATTGGTTCACAGACTTCCCAGAGACAGTTGAAAGCGATATTACTATTGGCTGAGGGGCGTTTTGCCGTGAGGAGCGCTTTCGCCACGCTTTGTTGATTGCAACTTCATAAAAAAACCTCCATATCGCAAAATTACGCATCGGAGAGCGCCATTTCGGCGCTCCTTCTTCACATTGCGCTCTAGGCGACCGCCTAGCCGGCCTATGCTTAAAACCGGCCCTGTGTGTGTGTGTGTGTGTGTGTGTGTGTGTGTGTGTGTGTGTGTGTGTGTGTGTGTGTGTGTGTGCGTGTGCGTGTGTGTGTGCGGGTGTCTCACATCATGCGTGTGTGCTCAGTTTGCATGTGTGCTTGAATGAATATGTGTGAAGATGTCATGAATGCCCTTGTGAATGTGGGAGTGATGAGATGTTGAGATGTTTTCATTATCCAGTAAAGCACCAAGAACCAAAGACTCTCATGTGACCCTTCATCTGTCATCTGGCCCTTATCTAAAATAGATGCCAGATGCACATCACATCATCTATCAGCACATCAGACTATAGTACGGTAAATAAAAAATGTTTAAATAAAAGATAATGGTTGACACACAGAATTACAAAAAGGAAACCGTACGAATCAGACAGTAAGCTCCTCACCACAACATGCATGAAGACCTTTGTGAGCACGAAGGAGGTGAGCCAGCTGACCACCACGCAAAGGCCTGACGCTATCCCACGAGCCCCCAGCGGCAGCACCTCCGACATCAGCAGCCATGTGATTGGTCCCCAGCCCATGGCGTAGCCTAGGGAGGAACGCATGAGATCGGATAATTAAACGATACCACATAACGCTATGGCCTGACCTGTGTAGGACACATCAAGCCAAAAAGGAAATCAGGACTGTTTTACATGTGCCCCCCAAAAGCCAAAACATTGAAGAATTGCCTCTTCAAGGCCTATGTAGGACACTGCAGGTAGGACACAAGGGGTAACAACTAGAATAGAATAGAATAGAAAGCCTTTATTGTCATTATACAAAGTATTCTGAGATTTGAGCTTCTCTACAAGGTGCACAGTCCTTTATAGATGAACATTGTCCAGTAAGTGTGAATTACCGGCGTCATGTAACATACATATGACATAACAGTGTCATAACAGCGTCGTAATGCAGTCATGCATGTGCAGGTGCTCACCGAATATGATGACCATGGTGGTGATGAGCGGGATGAGTGTGATGGGGTTAAAGGTTGGCGAGGCCTGCATGGGGTTTCCACCCCACTGTAGCAGGGAGGAGCTGCCAGTGCTGTTGCTATGGTGCGTGGGCGGCGTGCGGGTGTACATGGTCATGGTCAGCATGGACAGGAACATGAGGAAGCCTGGGGAGAGGTGGAGTGAACAACCAGCGTGTGATTTGTAGGGGTGGATGGGGGGATTAAGCTGGCTCTCAAAAAAGAAAAATACAGATGATACTGTCACGAAGTGGCTCTTAACGAAGATGCACGAAGCACCCCCTTGGGGTCTCGCGCCAGAGATTTCAGGGGGGGGAATTGTCCCCCCTTCTGGTTTTGATATTGACACTTTTCTACATGCTTTTAATCACAGCTTAATGAAATTCCATTGATAATGCTTAAAATCTGAAACATATCCCCCCTTCTGGTTTTCTGACAAATCGCACCCTGTGAACAACTTGTCTTGGCTACAGGTAAGGGGGTGTACAATAACCAAAAAAAGACAAATACAGTATTTGATACTGTACTGTATGTTGAGATAATCCGATCATAGCACTTTCTGTATATGAGTAGATACAGTGAAATCAACAGTTACTCAGTAAAGAATATGTAAATAAGCAAATATTGTAGCTTGTAATGAACTAGGAACAAGCTATACAGATGAAAAGACTTAAAATAGGCTACAACTTGGCGGAAGGGGCGTGATACACAGGAAGCAAAGGCAGAAAGTAGGAAATGAGAGGCTATATTGATATAATCATATCATAACTCACATACTGAAAATAGAGTAAAATGAAAAAAAAATTCAGGAAAAATACTGCAATTAACAAATAGCATATTATGTACTCGTACGGTATGAACTAAAAAGACTATAACTATAAGGCTATAGACTGTAAATACTAGATAAGCTACATTTCAAATGGCATGAGCGATGACCAACACGAGTAGTTTATGCACACCTGAAGTGTAAAGGAGGGGTTTGCGGCCGACCTTGTCCATCAGACCGGCTGCAGTGATCACGGAGAGCAGGCGTACGGCCCCCACCAGAGCTGCATCGTACCTGGGCTCCTGCAACCCAGTATGGTGGGTGAGGAAGTAGAGGGCGGAGAAAATAACATACATACGTCAACAGTGAGGCTGATGGCAAAAAAAGAACATTTGAGCCACTTTGATTTTTTTATTCTTTTGATCTCTTTGATTTTGATCACTTTTTAAATGTATTTTGTGTTTTTCCTCTTTTTCTATTTAATTCTATTTATTTATTGACTCAAAGGGTTTTTTTATGTATTTTGTGTTTTTCCTCTTTTTCTATTTAATTCTATTTATTGATTGACTCAAAGGGCCTGCACAAGAGTTCCATGTGCTTGTACTAGTCCATGCACAGAGGGCAAATAAAGAACTTTGAACGTGTCAATGAAAAATATCCAAGGCACTCTTCTTCTTGGTTAAAAAGCTTTTAATAAACAGCTAGTTCATAGTGGAACGGTTAAAAATTGCCAACATGTTTCGGCCGACAATGGCCTTCTTCAGGGCTGTAAAAACATTTCAAATCTCCCCCCACTTCCTTATGCGTGTGAAACGTCATCAATGTTCTGGTGCGCATCGCACAGGTCTCCAGGCCGTATGCGCCTGTGAACGTGTGCGCCATCTTTGAACGTTTGAACTTTGAATGTTTTATTTAAATAGCTATTATTCTATTACTAATCATCATCATAATAATACATTAGCGGTAACACTTTATTTTAGGGTTCACATGTTAGCCAATAATCACTGTCTATATAAGTAACTTATAAAAACATGTGTTAAGCATAATCGAGGGCCTACTAAAATAAAGTCTTACCATATGAACATAAGTTGAAGACAGAATGGGAGCGTGGACAAGTGTAGATGTCCAGATGCTCAGATAGTCTTCAGATAAAAAGGAGATCCCAAGGCACTCTGCTGCATAATTTGTCCCTTATTAAGTGGACGCGCACCAAGGTGTTTCGATTCAAATCCGTCTTTATGAATTCCAAACTTTAAGAGTTTAAATTTGAGTTTAAATGTCTCTGCGCGTGTCCAAAGGACAAACTGTGCAGCAGAGGGCCAGAGAATCTTTTTTTCTGTCTGATAACACAATACAGTAGACGGCGCCCTTAGAAGGGTGTGTGTGTGTGCGTGCGTGCATGCGTGGCGTGGTATGGCGTGGCGTGGCATGTGCGTGTGCGTGCGTGTGTGAGTGTGCGTGTATGTGTGTGTGTGTGTGGGTGTGTGTGTGTGTGTGCGTGCGTGTGTGTGTGTTTGTGTGCATGCGTAGCGTGGCATGGCATGGCGTATGTGTGTGTGTGCGTGTGTCATGGCCGGATTAACCATATGGGCACACGGCACAGTGCCCAGGGCATCAAGCATTCCCAGCCGGTGGGGGGCATCACAGGAGAAGAAACTTTTTTTTTTTTCATTTATGTTTGTAGACTTAAAATTGTTAAACATGACACTGTTATATACCGTATTCATATAAAATTCACTATTAAAACATAATGTCATAAGAGCAACGATATCATCATTCTGAGCAATAGTGTCCTGTGACAATCATCCCCCCTCCCTCAACCTGTCAGTTGAGCCGTTCCACCTGTCGTGAAATGTATCATGTTTTTAAAAAGCCCGCGGTTGTAGAAAAGAAAAATGGACAGACATCAGTTGAGTGGTTGTGTGAAGAGAAAAGTTTAACAAGAGAAAGACCCCAGGCGTTTATCCTTGTGACTAGACTTGTGTAGATAATTGGAGTGCGAGGCTGAGGAGTTCATGCACTGGATGATGGAGAGGAAGAGATCAGGAAGGAACTCCTTGTAGACGTGCTGTTGGGTGTTTTTGGTGTGCTCAGAAACTGTAGGCCTAAGTCTTGGATATTTCTTGGTTGTGTGTCACCTGTTTACAGGCGCGGAGTGGCCATCGGGAGATCAGGGACTTGTCCCGGTGGGCCGCGGCCGCAAAATGTATTGTAGCAGCCGAATTATGTTCTCATCCGGCCCCAAAGTGCTTAACCACTTACAGTTTTTCTCGATTGGTTTGGCTAATTTCTCGAAACTGAGATGACATTCTCAAAACAACACAGACAAATCCCCAAACCAACTTGCAATTTCCCAAAACAGAATGGCATTTTTCATTGCTTTCATCAGATATCAAATGCTTTGTACATGTCTCAAATGTTTAGTACATCTCTGCAGATGGATATGTACAAATACCCTTCAGTTGACACATTCAGCATACATTCAGCACATTTTCCAAATAAATTGACCTTGCTTATCTAAACGAATTAGACAATTCTCAGTCTAATGGTTGCCCTCTCCAAAACACGTCAGCATTATTTCATTGTGTAAGTCATCATATGCAAAGTGGTCTACGCAATTCCCAAAACAGTCAAGGACATCATATTTTAAGAATTTCATTACATAGTAAATTCATGACAGTGTTCAACAGGTCAGATGGTATTGTAACTTTACTAGGAAATAATTTTACAACCGTGTATACTACAGTTTCCTCTGTTATTTGGCTAATTTCATGACATTTTTTCAAACGACATTCTGTTTTGAACAATTGCTAGTTGCTTTGGCATTTGTCCATGTTATTTTGAGAATGTTATCTCTGTTTTGAGAAATGAGCCAAACCCATGAGAAACCTGTGATATATGGGCATTACTTTCTGTATATGAATTTACAGTAAAGAAAGTTACTGATAAATGTCCTTGGTAAATTTATCTGTGTTGTCAAACTTCAATGGTTTCACTCACTTTTTCATTTTTATACATAGTCGAAATCTGTTAGCTGAACGTAGATAAAACACCTAACCATTTTGACTGGCAGTGCTTACACAATGGCAAAGGGACAATGTATTTTGGGGGTACTGATGATATATGTGAGGAAGAAATTTAGTTTTGACACATGGGTAAACTGTTTTTGGGGTGATATGAGCGAGTGATGAGGATCCATGTAGTTATGCTGAACCATCCAGTTTATTTTGACAGAAGGACTAAATGAATGCAAATGAGCCAAAGCAATCGAGAAGGATCTATGCCATTTTGATGGTACTGACTATTTATATGTGAGACGGTTTAGTGCTGATGCAAGAATGAGGTGTTTTGGGAGGTATATGACATTTTGCTAGTTATCTGAACTGTTGTGCAGAAGTGTAAGAATATTTGGCCAAATGACCCAATGGTTATAGGAATGTCATCTCAGTTTCAAGAAATTAGCCAAACCAATCGAGAAAAACTGTAATATACTCCGCCGGCCCCAAAGTGTTAGCGTGATATAGCAAAGACTAACTAACTCCAATTCACTATTTCTCTACAAGATTAACTCACCACTATATATACCGTCTACCCGACCGCAATACCTCAGTGACGGTGTCAAACAGTAAATTGGCCACACCCCTCCTCTACTGATAATGTTCATACACCGTAGATCGCGGATGTTTACTAGATCTTAGTAACATAGTTTCGTTTTCAGTATTTCAAGAACCTGTGATATTTAAATTGGTTACCAAGGAATAGAAATATTGGTAAGTTGTGATTTATTTTCCGATTTCCACATGACTGTTACAGTTTACAGTCTGCCACTCCAGATTCACTTGTTCTGTGGTTATTGACTTGGGTTACGAACAGACTCCACCAAGTGGTAAGGAGGTGAACTGCAGCTAAGCAGGAAAACACGTTGTACATGTTTTGATGGCATTGGTTTGTTAGAACTAGCGGTAGGCTTATATCTCCTTACAGTATAATGTATATCATACATATATTTATATGTGGCACATTTAGGATGTAGCCTATGTAATGTCTGAAGAAATGGAACAAAATAATTACCACAAATTCTGATGTGAGCAGTGCTGGGTGTGTAGCCTAAACTGTGGATTAAAATGTAATTGCAAGAAACAAAGACATTTGCTGCGACGAAGACAGTGTTTTAAGGTAGGCCTACACCGTTTGGTTATACATTTTGTTGACTTATGGTTGTGCTTTGAAGTAGCTAGGTTTGGCTTATTTGCTGCATGGTGGGTTTATTGCACAATGTAGACAAACTTTTTGTAAGCTATAGGCTACTATACTATATTTTGTAAGCCTACTCTTCTAAAAATCCCCACACTCAAAACTTTGTGCCCATGCTAATCCTGTCTTCCTTAAACGATATTTCAATTTCAAACTGTCAAAATGACAGTGGAGTGCACATTTCCATGATGTAGTGATGTAGCCTAAAGGGTGATTTATGCCTCGAGATCAGCGTCACTGCATCATGATGCAGTGAGCCGCGCAGTTAACGTAGTGAAGCCCCCCCCATCACGCAGGTACTCTGGGGCACCTCCCCAAAATTGTGTCTCGACGCAGGGAGCGACGGCGTGAAAGGGCGAAAATAGGTCTCTGATTGGTCCTCTCGACCAGCCTGCTCTGTCCTCGAGTCGAGAACAAGCGCTACTTCCTTGTTCTAACCTTCGTCGGTCTACGGACTGTGAGCTCTTCATTAAATAAGTTGCCCGTGCTTTGTTGTTTGATTTATTTACACGAACCGAAGACAACACATGCGCTTGCAAGTTACGACGCTGAAGTTATTTGGACAGTTGAACAGTGGTTCCGAGGTCGAGGAAACATTCCGCTTCGTCCTCGACAAATGAGCCACTTGTTCCAAACTACTACTGTGGCTGCCAGTGCGATCAAACATGCACGTGATATAAAGATTTAATGTTTCATTTTCATTCTCGTCGAGTCTGTGATGCTAAAAAACAACCGACACGTCTAGTTTACTCTTTGTATTGAAGGCAGTTTCAGCGTGGAATGACATCGCGCAGACCGTGCTTCAAAACAGGGCATAAACAAGAATTAACTGCATCATGGCTGCGTCAAGCTCACTCTGTGGCACAAGTAGGAAGCATAACTGAGCCTTAACCTAGTAGGCCTATGAATGCTTTGGACTGTGATGATGGCTCCAGTGGTGTAGTCTACTTTTTGAAGTGGGTATACTGTATATTTGAGCATTTTTTGATGTGTAGGCCTACTGTATATATTTGTGCTATTGTAAATAATGGATCAATCAATTTTAAGTGGGTATACTGTAATCCCTGAAATTTTGAAATGGGTGCGTATACTTCGTTTTACGTAGACTACACCACTGGCTGTGCATTTCATCAAGGTGTAGGCTAAATTCTCCAATTCAGGTTGATATTTTGACAACACTAATGTTCACATGTAGTACGACTGCAGATTTCGTGGCTTTTGTCTTTTTGGTTAGGAAACCATGTTGTTCGCTTTGTTTTTTTTTTTTTTTTTTTTTTTTTTTAAAGAGGGCCGCCAAGGGGAAAATTCTCCCGGTGGGAAAAGGTGGGCCACTCCGCCCCTGCCTGTTTAATATTAGGTTGTAGAAGGTTATGATTAATGTCCAGAGATTTCGCCGACGTTTCGTTTAAATGCGTCTTAATGCGCTTGCCGCGCTATAATCGCATGTTAACTTAGCCTACAATTGATGAATTCCTGCCGTGTGAGAGCGTCTAATCAGCAGGTTGGTGTCTATTACCGTAGTGTGTGTAGGCTATACCACGTATGAGTAGGCTACATGGTGTCTCTATTTAGTAATTTCATAGGTCTACAGTGTCTAGTTAGCTATTTCCCATGTGTTAGTGTAGCCCATGATTAGTTATGATTTGCCGTTATGTTGCATGCAGTCATAGCCTACGTTTCTAAGGGGCAGTGTTGTTGGGTTTTTTGTTGTTAAATTTTTAGAAACCACAACTTAAGTCACAATTACAACCTCCTTCATCACAATTACAAGTAGTTTACAGCTGTGAAGCTCATAGACCATAACCTCCCAACTGTGAACTCCACAAACTTCAATATTGTGGACTTGTAGGCCTATCATGCCAGAGTAGGCCTAGGCCTATTTTAGATGCCCCACAGTGATTCCTACACATTTCTAAGGATCAATCAAAACATTTTGAATAGCCTACACATTTGAATATGCTGGATCCTGTTCAAATGGATACACTTGAATATGGAAATAATTGAGTATGGCTGCATTTAAGATTTTTATTGAGACACTCATGTAGGCCTATTGCATATCGCATAGCCTATTTTGAATAAGACATTTCAATATGCGAGGAAGAAAGACACTGTTCATGTGTACTTTTGCTTATGCTTAGGGCTACATGCTATGGGTTACTGAAGGCACGGGCAAGGTGTGTGTCTGTGCGGGCGCGCGCACGTGAGTGGGTGGTTTTTTTTTGGGAGGTGGGGGGGGCACTTGAGGTTTAGTGCCCAGGGGCATCACATTACCTTAATCTGGCCCTGTGTGTGTGTGTGTGTGTGTGTGTGCGTGTGTGTGCGTGTGTGAGTGTGCGTGTATGTGTGTGTGTGTGTGGGTGTGTGTGTGTGTGTGTGTACCAGTGTAATCTGTGTCTGGTGGAAGATGGGCTCCAGGTAGACCAGTATGGGTGTGATGCCGGTCATCTGCTGCAGGAAGCGCATGGAGGCTGCGATCAGGATGGGCTTGTAGTAGAAGGACTGACGCAGCTCCGCCCAGCCCATGCCACTCTGTCAGACACACACACACACACACACACACACACACACACACACACACACACACACACACACACACACACACACACACACACACACACACACACACACATGAATGCATAATATAGCAACAAAATGCTCTCATTGCATTCCCGCTCCATCACATACTTTTCACTGAATCCCTCTGAGTAAACAGCACAGCAAAGTAAATCCTCATCTTTCTTTCTCTCTTTCTTTCTTTCTTTCTTTCTTTCTTTCTTTCTTTCTTTCTTTCTTTCTTTCTTTCTTTCTTTCTTTCTGAGTGCTGAATCCGAAATCTATGGTCTACAGTGCATTTCCAGTGCCAGAGTTATGGCATGTTATGTGAAATATCCTAAAATTAGCACAACCTCCCAGGGCCCGTGCTGGATACTCGCACCGGGGCCCGTGAGTGTTCTACTATATATTGGATGAATGTAACTGTTGTGTTCATAATATTGCAGTATGCCTGCTTACCATTTAGTTTAACTCATAGCCAATTAGTTTCACCAGTTTCACGTTTGGCCACGGTTGACACTGAAAGGCCACCATAGGTGGGCGCAGGGTTTATTGGGATTACAGGAAATAAATGTTGAGTTGATATCACGCAAAGTAAGTTGTGCCTCTTGTTATTTTGGGAATATAACAGTAACCATACTGTACCTGTGTTTTGACGCTGTGTTCGATGCGCACCAGCTCTCCGGAGTACTCGGGGCCCCTGAGCCACTCCAGGGCCCGGCAGGCGCCTTCGCGTCGGCCCTGCGTGATCAGGAAGCGTGGCGAGTCCGGCATGAAGCACAGCAGCACCAGCATGACCAACACCGGAACCTCCCCGGCAACCGCCAGCCAGCGCCACGGCAACACCAAACCTTAAGCATAACATAGGTATTGTAGCCCCTTTATGCATACCGCTCCTCCAGTGTAATAGCCAAAGGAAAGTTAAGTACCATAGTACTACTCTACTATGACATAACACAGGGCCTTTAGCAATGCAGCATTACAACTTGGTCAATGCCATTCTGTTAACAGCAAATTTACTCACTGACAACTCACTGATAATCTGGTTTAGTCTACTGACTGACCACAGTTTTGCTGAACTCTACCCATCTCTAAACCCCCATCTCAGCCCTTTAATTGTGTTTAGACCAGGCCCCTGTAATTATTGATTTACTGTTACTGTTTGGCAATGACCAAATCGTAATGACTAAAAGACTGTATTACAGTACTATGGTAGTAAAGTCTTTTCAGTGACTAGTACAGTGTTCCACTGGCATAACTATGCATATTATATCCCATGTATACATTGTGTAGAACATAGTAATTCATCTCCTGTTATCATTAGTGTCATTATATAAAGTTTTTATCCAGGTATGAGGTGGGTGGTGGTGGCTGAGGTGGGGTGTTACCGAGGGCATAAAGCGCCAGAGATCCAAAGACCCCCATCAGCTGTGGACACGATCCCAGCGCACCTCGCACCTTTGGGTTAGAGATCTCAGACACGTACACCTGTCACACGCACGCACACACACACACACACACACACACACACACACACACAGACACAGACACAGGCACAGGCACACACACACACACACACACACACACACACACACACACACACACACACACACACACACACACACACACACACACACACACACACACACACACAGACTGATGTTTGAATGAAATAATGAATTTGCTTTACTAAATTACATTACATTACATTGCATTTGGCAGACGCTTTATAACCAAAGCGACTTTCAAAAGAGGACATAATCAAGCCAACATCACAAGCAAATACAAAGTGCACAGGAGATATACAGAACAACAAGTGCAGTTGCAAAGAGGGTTAGTTTTTTTTTTTTTTTTTTAATTTTTTTTTTTTATCATAAAGAGTAAATAACGAGTACACACACCCACAAGCACACACACACACAAACTAAACTAAACTAAAATAAATATAAAGCATTTGCAATTTCACCATCTGCATTCTGTTGTTTGTTACATTCCCAGCAGCTATCTGAGCTACAGGTCTGGAGGCGGCCTTTTGCCCAATGAATTCGTTTACACTAAATTGCACCAGAAATAATGCATTTACATACAATGCACAATGTATTCATATGCAGCCGAACTGTACATTATTTTTGTATTTATATATGATGCACATACTGCATGCTGCCTAACACATCATTCATTCTTATTCACAGCAGCAAGCTGGCCTACAGGTATGGAGGTGGCCTTTTTGCCTAAATAAGTCTGTTTACATAAAAAAACAATGTATTTGTATGTCTGCACTCTGCTGTTTGTCATATTCCCAGGGGCCAGCTGACCTACAGGCATAGAGGCGGCCTTTTTGCAAAAAAAAAAAAATCAGTTCACCTAGTATAAATGCATTGTTTCTTAGGTTGCATTTAGGTGAACTGATTTTTTTTTTTTTTTTGCAAAAAGGCCGCCTCTATACTATACTGTATATACGTAGCATGTCTGTTTTGGGTTGTTATAGTTATATGCCCAGGTGCCATCTGACCTACAGGTATGGAGGCGGCCGTCATGCCGGAGGAGACGCCGGTGAGGAACCTGCCCAGGTAGAGCATCCAGACGGCCTGTGCCGCCCCCATCACCAGGTAGCCAGCGCAGGCAGGCAGAGCCGACAGCATGATGCTGGCCTTGCGGCCCAGCCTGTCGTTCAGGAGCATAGCCCCCAGACCACCCGCCACCGCCCCCAGGTTGAAGATCGACTGCAGGGAAGACAAAGCACAGACATGTCATTTCACATCAGATAAGTTACTTTCAGTTCTGGGAGTCTCTCTTTCTCTCTGTCTCTCTGTCTTTCTGTCTCGCTCTCGGTCTGTGTGTGTGTGTGTGTGTGTGCGCGCGTGTGTGTGCGCGCGTGTGTGTGTGTGTGTAGCAGAATAGCACCCAGACCATCTGCCACCGGCCACAGATTGAAGATCAGCTGGAGGGGGGACAATCAACCATCCGACTCAGCAACTCAACATCATCATAGCAACATTTAACATAAAGATTAAGACCATTCAATTCTGAAGCCTGCATAAAAGTAGTCTGATTTCCATAGGCGTTGCGTCACCACTCGGGCAGAGCCTGGGTAGCATAAAAGGGATGTGTGTGTGTGTGTGCGTGTGTGTGTGTGTGTGTGTGTGTGTGTGTGTGTGTGTGTGTGTGTGTGTGTGTGTGTGTGCGTGTGTGTGTGTGTGTGTTCGTGTGCTTGTGTAGCAGCATAGCACCCAGACCGCATGTGTGCGTGTGCATGTGTGCACTGGCTTTTTTGTTGTCAAATTCAATGTCAACTTTCTAGCATTTTGCAAGCAAGGATGTTCTAAATGATGTCATTTTGAAAAATGCTACTGCGTAATTTACTCCATTGAGAAATACAAGGAACAACAGAGTTCCTGAAGTGAGTGCGTTCCTGAAATAGTTTCACTTTCACTTCCTTTGACTTTGTTCACAATCACACACAGAAATTCATTTACTGACATAAACACACACACACAGATACACAGACACAGATCCAGTCACAGACACAGACACACACACAAACACACACACACACACACACACACACACACACACACACACACGCACACACACACACAAACACACGCACACGCACACACACATACACAGACACACAATCACAGACACAGTGAAAGATCCAAATTCTGTCAGCCGGCAGAATGAACGCTCACCCCAAACCATGAGACCTGCTGAGTGTCCATCTTCAGGTGGGGGTCGTCTCCCCTCTGCAGCTGGGGGATGACTGGAGAGGGGAAGACCAGGGCATAGCCAAAACTCAGGTTCCCCAGCACCGCAGAGAACGCCGCCAAGTACAGCCTCCCGTTACTGACAGCGCAAAAAGACAACCATGTTAAACAGTGAGCACAAGAGCCACAACATTTACATTAGGCTACATTTTATTTCATCATATTAAATTACATTAATTTTAGCGGTGCTATTCATGTACCAGTAGCCTACGTGACATATTGTGTCTTATATAGCCTAAGCGTCTTTTTAGTGTCTTATATCAGTGTCTTATTCATGAAAATTACTTACAAATTAGGACATAATCACCAAACAAGCAATACGTGGGGAAATGTAGAATATGCAGGCTAAGCAGCCAGTTGATGCAGATGAGCAGGTTTAGGGTTTTTTATGAAGGAAAACTGTCATGGAATAATGGGATGGCATGATAAGGTCTCAACCATTAGTTGTCAATCCTAGGTGTTAGGAAAGAAAAACCTTGCCATGTTTTTGACGTTTCTTTCTTTCGTCTTTTTTTCTTTCACATTTTTTGAAACTAGCATTGGCACCTCTATTTAAAGTCAATCAGATCAGGAGTGAGATTAAAAAAAAATCTTTCTGACAACACTTTGGAAATCAGCCTAATAAATAATAAAAAGGCCTAAGCCTAATGAAAACGTCATACATGAATACCACAAGCCACACCATTTACACTACAAGCAAAACACCCTCTGAATCCCGAGTTTTGCCCAAGAGATAAGCCTATTTGAGTGTTGTTCAAACTGTCAGAAGAGATGCAGCTCGGCCCAGCCGTGGCCTAATTGGTTGGGCACTGGACTGCTATGCAGGTGACCCATGGTTCGATTCTCAACTCGGGTCATTTCCCGATCCTCCCCCATCTCTCTCTCCCACTAATTTCCTATCCAACTCTTCACTGTCCTGTTTGAATAAAGTAAAAAAAAACCTTTTTTAATAATAAAAGAAGAGAAGCAGCTCACCCTCTTTGGGGCCTCTGGTGTGGTATTAACGGCGTGTTTTCATCCCTCTCCATATTGTCCGGGCCGCAGCAGTAAAGAGGCCTGTGATACACAGCACTGTCTCAGAGTCCCCACTGCTTTGGGGTTAAATAGCATAGGGACTGGACAACCCCAGCCCAGTGACACCGCGTAGCAGACAGAGCAAGGGTCATGTGACATGTGAAGATGCTGCATCACGGAGAGGGAGGAGAGAAGGACATACTCAGAGGAGTTTCCCAAAACACGCAACCTCGTTAAGCTCAAGTTCAGGCTAAAAATAAACTCACGGGATTCACTAGTGTGATGTCAAGGAAGTAGGAAGTGAAATAGCCTATCCCTATACTCTGAAAATACTAGGCCTACTCAATCCACCAGTAGGACTGTCTTTACAGGTAGGCCTAGACCAGTGCTTCCCAACCGGGAACCCATATTTTTTACCATTGTAAGCTTTGGTGAGCCAACCGTTTCAAACTTTCATTGGCTTTTGGTGAAGGTAAAACAGGCCAAAAAGTCAACAAGTCAAGAGGAGTGTGAGCGATACAACAACATGTTGAAATTTGTAGGAATAATTCTCCTCAGGAGGACAAACTCTCCATGAAGTATTTTTATCTGAGCAAATGTTTGTGCCATGTGCATTGTGTTAAGATGGTTTAACACATCATGTGTGGAATATAACACAACACGAGTATTATTCAGGTAAAATATCTGATGTTTTTGTCTTGAATGGCACATTGATAATAGCCTACTTTAAAATGTACAACATAGACGAACATACTAACATTAACTCATCACAAATCAGGAATGTGGCTTGACTTGAAAACTGTTTCTATTTCTTTTATTTTCTTATGCTATTACCCATTGTTTACACACATATTTAACTATTGGCACAAAATGTGATCTCAGAGCACACACAACACGCTTTGCAATTTGGTGTCAAAACACCTCCTGGGTGGGAGGTGAAAGAGTCATGAGTCACAAGTATGATTTACACTGTAAATTGCCTGATCCATAGTTATTTGGCCAAGAGGAACTAAAGTAATGCAAAAGTAGTGTGATGCCTTAAATATAGTAGTTAGGCTATTATTGTAATGTAAGGGGTTATTTTGAAAAGACAGTAATATGTAATTATGCATAGGCCTATGCATTATGTTTTTGAGTAACTTGCCCAACACTGTTGCTGACACAATACTTCTGTGGAAGCCCAAACGTTATTTTGCACACACATATTTCAACATCTCAGTGACTTGCGTGAACTACACCTGAATCATGCATTCACCCTTATGGCTAGAATGGATATATTCAAGATACATCATAAACAAGTCCGATAGGCGGTTTCAGACGGGCCGACCTGGACGGGCATACCCTCTTATAGAGTTGCTAGGACGCAACTAAAAATGCGGTGCCCATATTTCAGAGTAAAATTGTATAAATCCAGAATAAATGCCAGAAACAGGCAAGATTTGTTTCTGCTATTGTAACCTCCGCTGTAGACCTGTTTACGTGTGGTATCTATAGTACAGTACATGCTGCATGCAAATGGTGTGAACTGGTTGCAACACTTGAAGAAGCTTCTCAATGCTTCAGAAAACAGTATTGGTTTATCTAAAAGTTTTTATTCAAAAGCTTAACTTTCAGAGCTGATTCCTCTATTTTCTACTTTGTGAAGTGAACACATTCCACAAATTGGCCACAAATGTATTGAATATTACCAGATTCCCATGTTTAAAGTATGATTGCAAACCTTTGAATCTGTAACAGAATGTGTTATTAAATGAAGATGCCCCCAGGCCTACTTGCGGCCTGCTTTCTTGTGGTTCATCACAAATTGCATGGCTGTTTCTACGTGAGATGGGACGACTCATCAGAGCAGGGCTCCCTTGGCTCTCTTTTCAATTGAATACAATGTAATGGGGACCCTATTCTGGGCCCCCCTCTCTCCCTGGGCCCGGGACAGCTGACCCCTTTGTCCCCCCCCAGGGTTGCTGACAGCTTTGGCTGGGGGGCCCAGGACAAAGTAATCTGAAAGGGCCCCCAGCTCAATACATACAATGTAATGAGGACCCACTGCTTGGCCTCCTCTCCTCCTCCTAGGGCCCGGGACAACTGTCCCCTTTGTCCTCCCTAGGGTTGCTGACAGCTTTGGCCATGGGCCCAGGACAAAGTCATCTGATATGGTCCTGCAGCCCAATATATACAATGTAATGGGGACCCTATTCTGAGCCCCCCTCTCTCCCTGGGCCCGGGACAGCTGACCCCTTTGTCCTCCACCCCCATTGGCGGCCCATGCATCAGAGATCGTCTTGCATCAAGTTGCAGAGTCATGGAGACGTTACAAGAAGTTCGTTGGGGTAGGGTCATATTTTGCAACATGTATTGCCACTTTACAATTTCCTCTCAATAGCGCAATTCTGCTATCTGTGTTTAGACAGATCAGACTCTAAAAAGACTATCAGATCATGGTCACCAACAACACATTCAGACAGACTCACGTGAACAGCACCATCTGAAAGCGAATCATGCAGACCTTCACCCTCATGGCTCTCCTGCTCTCTGCTTCACTCATGCTAGTGCATGGTGCAAGTAAGTAAGAAAATAATGTATATACCTAATTTGTTTGTCACGCATTCAGCACTGTATGGTAATATTGCACTTTTAGGCCAAAGCAAATGTTAGTTTTTTCTGACCCTAAAGCTCATTTGTAGAACTCTTCACACAAATACAACAACCTCACAACAAATCAGCAGAATTGTTTGCTTACCTGTACACACAATTGTAAAATGAAATGTTTTGTTTTATATTGTTAACACACCAATCATGTTACTAGCACACATTGCAGCAACCCCTACACAGAAATTTAAAACCCACTCTGGATTGAAATGGCAGAGTAGCCTATGTCAGTTTCAGGAGGTTAGTCTAGGAGTGTGTTCATCATTTAGGGATTCTATGTAAAGTAGTGAGTTGTGTTCACAGTTATGCAAAATGCAATGGATTGTTTTTGTTACTTTTTGCAAAGTGTGTGTTAAAAATAACAAGCTGAGTGCATAGCCTATCAGTTTGTGTGCTAACAGTTTGGCTAATTTGGTTGTAGGTTTGTGCATCTGTGTGAAGCATTCCGCGAAAGCAGCCAAAGTTACAAAGAATTTGCTTTAGCGAACGAAAAAAAACCCCCCAGTAACACAGTGCCTACAGTGAACTTACAGTAAATCAAACATAAAACCACGCTTGTTTCACAATACTTTAATGAATGCGATTTCATTTTTTATTTCATGAATTGAGCAGAGATTACATCCTATGTGAAACGAGTGCATAGTGCAAGTAAGTACAATTTATTGCTGCTTTGATAGGGTGATTTTATTATCTGAAGAATATCACAATTTTAGGCACAAGCAAATGACATGCGGTGCATATAGTGACCATAGTTCTAACTAGAAACCACATTTTTCACCACACCTCATTGATTTGATGAGTTGAGCAGATACAGCAGCCTTTGTTACACACACTTACACTGATATTATGCAAAGCGATGCAAAGGCACTATATAAAACAAAGGTATTATTATTATTATTATTAATACATTATTAGGCTATTAATAAATTATTATTATTGTTGTTATCATTATTATTATTATCATCATCATCATCATTATTAGGCCTATTATTACTGTTATTATTATTATTATCCCTTGTGAAATCCATCTATTTTCATAATCAAAGGCTAGCTTCCTCATAACTGACTTAATGAATGCATTTAGCCTCTCAGACTGACATTTTATTGGGCATTTGATTTTCTCTTTTCCATTCTTTTGCCCAGAGCCTAAATCATCTGTTTGCTATGTTAATGGTGCAATATATGGAGACGGGGCACGTTGGAAGCCAGACCCATGCATAGTATGTGAGTGCGTCAAGGGCAGGAGGTTCTGTGAATACATAATGTGCGCTAGGCCTACTAGCAGCGACTGCAAGGACCCTGTCATACCAGAGGGAGAATGTTGCCCAGTGTGCCCTCCTCAAGATGCGGATGTTTCATTTGACAAAAGTTGGTTTCGAATAGTGAGTTTTGTCTTTTTCCTAGTTCTCACACTCTTCTCAGGATGTTAAATGCATTGTGCATGTCATGAAGTCATTTTCTTCATTTATTTTCACAATTCCTTCACAAATGTGATATTTTCATGAACATTTAGTAAGTAGATTATTTAAGTAGATAACATTTGTGAATGGACAGGATACACTCTGGAAATACTTAAAAAAACAATAGGCCTACTTACCCTACATTTTATGGACCTTGTTTGTAAATACGATACCTCCTTCATTATTCATTTCACTTGCCGACTTTTCTTTTGTCTTGTTCTTGTCCTCTGGTTATTTTCTCTTGTAGGGGGCCAGAATATGGCAACCACTAAAACAGGAGGAGAAACCAAAGTGAACACAGAGAGGTCCTGCGCTGTTCTTCACCACGCGGAGGCTTTGGGTTGCCTTCCATCCTATTCTTCATTCTCAATAAAGACAAGCATTGAACTACACACATTTGGCTTTTGTGGCTTGTATTATAAGAAGCAACACTAACTGGTTTATTCAACATAAAAATAAATGAAAACTGGAGTGCACTGTGGTCATTTCCAAACCCTTCCCCATCTCTCTCCACACTCACTTCCTGTCGCACCTTCACTGTCCTATCTGAAATAAAGGCCCAAAAAGCCCATTAAAAAAGCCTGAAAACTGCTAGTAGTAGTTCATGAATATAGGGTGAAAGTACACTTCTTAAGGGGCACTGTGGTGCAGCGCGCTAAGCCCCCCACATTTGGGCATACATTTCCCACGAGGATGAGTCCGGCCGGGGTCAGTTCCCAACCCTGCCCTACAAAGCTGGAGCTACAGACGTTTCAGACCAGTCCTAGTCCAGCTTTGTCCTGTGACTTGTTTTGTTATTTTTCGGCTACAATATACATTTGTAACTTGAAAACCTTGTGTGCGCCTCATCTTTTTTGACATTCTTAGTATCGCTATTTTTGGTGAGCAGTCTCACCAAAGATTCTCTATTCTAAATCGTCTCTGGTGGCACCAAGAAACACGACCTATTCGGTCTCTCTTCACAGAGACCACACAAACCATGAAAATGACAACACTTGGGCCCAATGTTGCTACTAGTCCCAGAGATAAAAGGGTTTTTTTCATGTGGTTAACTCAACCTGTTCAATGTGTGTTACTGATTCAGAAAATTGTGAGGGAAAAAAATGCAAGTCTTAACAAACGCAAAGGTAGACACACATTTACAATACTCATCTGAAGTCAGGCACCTGCTTACATTTGTTCGCTATCTTTAAAACATATGAGATTTGCTGGATGTTTTCCCTCCCATTTAGACCCTATTTCCGTGTAGGCTACTGTACAGAACATTATTATTCTTGTAAATGCATCTGTTTCGGCCTGTTTGGGTAAACCAGCACCCTCTATAATACACTTTTTAATATTACATTATAGCTATCTGTGTTTTGCCTTAGGGACGGGTGTGCCTGTGTGTGTGTGTGTGTGTGTGTGTGTGTGTGTGTCTGCGTTTGTTTTAGGTGAAATTCATTGTGTGCTAAGCAATCACAGTGACAAATGACAGCCACATTCACTCTAGGCCTACTCTTCCTCTTCTTGTTTAGGCCCAGAGCTAATATAATTTCAGTAATTTCTATAATTATGATAACAACGTAGTGTATTCTGGTTTACAAAACATGGGTCAAAAACAATATGGCATTGTTCTTGTGATTTACCGAGTGTCAAATTTGGCAGGTGTGTTTGTGTGTGGATGTTCAGAGCATGCGCATAGTTACACGTGTTGGTCTCCAAGTGCTTCGAATCACAACATTCATTCCAGAGGAGCGCAGCTGAGTGGACAAGTTTTTAAGGACACGGTCCATGGGGAAAGTGAAACATGGATAATTACGTGGTAATAAAACACACAACACGAAACATATGATACATAAATGGGTAGCCTACATTGTCACATCGCAGTTGCATCGGTTCATTTATAGCACGTCAACTTTGACGAAATGGACAGTAATGGCTAAACGTGTCAAATGTGACCACTGTTTCACTCTCATCTCCCCCCGTAGATTCTGGAGGCCATGTCCCCGGGTACATTTGGAACAACATTACTTGTTAGCGACACAAAAACCGACACGGAATTCACGTTGAAGAAGGTAGGGGCTCGGCCAAATACAAAAATGTTTGATTATTGTAACGTGTGGGACGAAAGTTGCGTCTCTTAAACGTTACAAAATGTTTCTATTTCTGCCTTTTCCATGTTTCTCCAGATTGAATGTTTAGATGAAGGCAGCGCCAATGAAGCTCTTCAAGAGGTTTGGAATAGGCTCCTTCATCTTATCTCTCAGCTTCACTATCTCACCCGGCTCCCCTGCCACCAAAACTCAGTGAGGTCTCGATTCAGGCTTTGACAGCTGTGTCTGAAGGTGCTTGTCTTTGTCTCTGCTCAGGCACTGCCACTCCTGGGGATCAGTCACCCGAGCATTGTGCGCTACAGGGAAATGTTCATATGCTGGGATAAAGAGGTACGTATAATTCAACAAAGTCCTGCAACCATTGATAGGCCTACAGCAATGCACTATACATGCTAGCATACAGTGCCCTAAATTAAAACACTTTATTATATGGTTGTGACGTCATCTGTCGAATGCTCCATTCATTTCAACGGGGCTCCCCAACGTTCGGACGTCTGTTATTTTTCGATAACGGACGGGTTGGTCTATAACAGACCGCTGTCAATGGCAACAAGACTTTTCACGGCTAAAGCGACTTTTCAACAAGACTCTAATAAGCTGCTGTGATAGACAGCACCCGTTGTCCTGGCTACCGCTGTCAATGGCAACAAGACGTTCACTGCTAAAGCCACTGGCTTGTATACAAGTCAGTGGCTAAAGCGAATGTTTCATATCACTCCGCAGGGGGTCCGGTCTTTTGTCACTCTAATCAGCTGCTGTGATAGACAACACCTGTTGTCCTGGCTAGCCTACCTAGCTGTTGCCTAGCGGTGTTCCACGGCACTGTTTTGTTTTGCGCAGCAACAATCTTAACATTAAATAGGTCTAAAGAAATGTCCCCGCATGTGTGAATCATTTAAGTATATCCATATAATAAGCGGGTTAACTTTCGGCGAGTCGGTCGCTTTGTGGAATAGCAGCACTTCAGAGAGAACAAGACCCCTCCGCTCCGCGTCGGGGTCTAAAGATTCTCTCTGTCGTGCTGCTATTCCACGGTAGCGACCTTCTCGCCGAACGTTAACCCTTACATAATTTACTATAGTAGGCATAATGTATTTGCGTTGGCATTAACAATCATAGGCTACTTTATTTGTGCAGGCTATATTGAAATGTCCTCCTTTGTGATTGTGTGTCCCTATGTAAGGGGCTTTGGATAACACGTCTGCTAAAAGTATCTCAATGTAAGGGGGATGCAGAGCAGTGGGCTAAGGTACCCAACCACAAATTACTTTACATGCCCATGAGGACCCATGCAGGTTCCAGCCTGGCCACTTCTCAGCCCTTCCCAGTCTCTTCCTGATGATCTCTAATGTCTCTCAATGAATGCTGTAAAAGCCCATAAAACATTTTTAATAGATGCTACTATGGTGCAAGGGGGCAGCCACCAATGGTGCTCCAAGGGAGCAGTGAGGCGGGACAGTACCATGCTCAGGGTACCTCCGTCATGGAGGAGGATGGGGGAGAGCACTGGCTACTTAGTCCCCCCACCAGTCTGACGCTGGGGTGGGCGATATAGCAAAAATGTCACATCACAATTTTTTTAACATGAAATCTCGATTTCGATTTTTGATCACGATCTTGCATCCAAAAAATTAAAACGAAAATCACTTTTGATATGCTTGCAATTTCTAATTTGCAGTTAATTTAAGTTGTGATAGGCCACCGCTCATCTGTTTAGAAGGTGCAGGATTCAGTAGAAATTTCAGTATAAAAAGAAGACAATCCGCACACTTCAGGTCCATTTTTGTGCAAAGAAGCTTTACTTGACTTGCAAGCTTTCGGTCCTTAGACCTTCATCAGGCAGAGTTATTGTAATTTGCAGTTAATAAAATGTTAACACACTGATGACACTGCCGTAAAGTGCACAATTAGAATACAATCATGTGAAGAATAAAAGTGAAGACAACAACACAAGTAAGTAAACATCACTTTGATATTGATTGTTAACATCCTCACTGCAAGACGATTTATGATTTCTTCACTTTTGCAGATTCGAGACGATCTTGTGCTCGATATCACGATTCACGATTAATATCGTCATATCGCCCACCGCTAGTCTGATGCCCTAACTGCTTACCCATGACTGCCCATTTCCCTCCTTCTCTCCTGTAGATCTCCTCTGTGATCCTCAATGTGGTGATGGACTGCCCTTACACAGACACCCTCCACACCATCATCACCAACCACCGGATTGAGAAGCAG
>NC_085859.1:37301862-37331862 GCF_034702125.1 Engraulis encrasicolus | reverse complement strand
CATTTAAAACATTAAGATAAAACATAAGGTAAAATAATAATAATAATAATAATAATAATAAAATAAAAAATAAAATAAACATGAAAAAAATAATAAGAATCATATATCATTTAAGCTAGAGGAAAGCATCTGAGAACAGCTTTGTCTTGAGTCTAGATTTAAAGCTATCAATAGAGGGTGCATTTTTTACGTCATCTGGAAGCTGGTTCCAAAGCTTTGAAGCATAGAAGCTGAAGGCTGCCTCTCCACACTTTGTTTTGACTTTTGGAATCACCAGCAAATTCTTCTCCGTTGACCTTAGTGACCTGGTTGGTGCATACAGCTGAAACATATCCAGTAGATATGTGGGTCCCATTCCATTTAATGATTTAAACACAAGAAGCATTGCCTTAAAATTAAGTCTGTAGCTTACTAGGAGCCAATGCAGCAATCTTAAAATTGGAGTATGTGGTCGAACTTCCTTGTTTTTGTAAGAGCAAGGCATTATTAGCACTGGTATTTATATCCCCGAAACGCGGAGCGTCGGGGATGTAATGGTTTTGCGTGCGCCGCCGCCGCCGCCGCGTCCGCCGCCGCCGCCGCGTCCGCCGCCGCGTAAGGTCTTTCGTGTTAACGCGATAACTTTTGAACGGATGTTTGGATTTGTCCCAGATTTTTTGGGTGAATGCTCTAGGGCAGGTTCATGAACTGATTCGAGTTTGGAGGTCAACACTTTCAAGATGGCCGAATTCAAGATGGCCGAATTTTTGTTTGGCCCATAACTTCTGACCGGGTGGATGGATTTGTCCCAGATTTGGTGTGTGCATGCTCTAGGGTAGGTTCATGAACTGCTTCGAGTTGGGAGGTCAACACTTTCAAGATGGCTGAATTCAAGATGGCCGAATTTTTGTTTGGTCCATAACTTCTGACCGGGTGGATGGATTTGTCCCAGATTTGGTGTGTGAATGCTCTAGGGTAGGTTCATGAACTGATTCGAGTTTGGAGGTCAACACTTTCAAGATGGCCGAATTCAAGATGGCCGAATTATTGTTTGGCCCATAACTACTGACCGGGTGGATGGATTTGTCCCAGATTTGGTGTGTGAATGCTCTAGGGTAGGTTCATGAACTGATTCGAGTTTGGAGGTCAACACTTTCAAGATGGCTGAATTCAAGATGGCCGAATTATTGTTTGGCCCATAACTACTGACCGGGTGGATGGATTTGTCCCAGATTTTGTGTGTGAATGCTCTAGGGTAGGTTCATGAACTGATTCGAGTTTGGAAGAAAACATTTTCAAAATGGCGGAATTTTCATTTGGCCCATAACTTCTGACTGGGTGGATTGTTTGCCCGGTAACACCTTATTTTAATGGTTCACCATTTCAGTGAATCTACCATATTAGGTACAGTGTAATAACCAATGTAACAATATTTAATACCATGTAATACTAGTGTAATACCACTGTAACAATATGCAATATCAGGTACAGTGTAATAACGAGTGTAACAGTATGCAATACCATGTAATATAGTGTAATACCAGTGTAAAAATATGCAATACCATGTAATACCACTTACGCACAAACACATGATGTAAGTAAAAAATTACATTGTATTAAATATTGTTACACTGGTTATTACACTGTACCTAATGTGGTATATCCACTGAACCATTAAAACAGTATTACCATTTGCCCCATTTTTTGCTTCATTTTCACAATAGTCGTTTGGTTTTAAGCCTATGCACGTCATGTCACGTCTGTATGTATCATATACGTTTACGAAATGGTGGACGGGAGTGGTAGGAATGATGGGGGACTGGAAGCGTCGCGTTTCGGGGATATACCTTAAGCAGTCGAAGGCGACTGCACAGGCAGTCTAGTTTATATTGTGCACCCTTCCCCTGTCTCTCTGCTTGTCCCCTCCGGTGTCCTGTCTGCACTGCATTTATTGAGCTCACAATTCTTGTGTCAATTTCTTGTTCACCTTTGTGATTCACAGTGTGTCACTACATACTAAATTCACTGTACTTTTTTATCTGGCGATTTTTTTTCTGATGAATGGTACTTTTTTTGTTTTGTTTTTTTTAAATATATTTTTTTGGCTTAGCTCGCTGCGCCACAGCGTCCCCGTAAGTTTACGGTACTTTTTTTATCTGGGCGTAATTGTTTTGTTCTGTCTCTGTGCTTGTCCCCTCTCCCCGGTGTGCCGTCTGCACTGCAGGGACCTGATGAAGGACCCCCTGGTGCAGAGGTGCCTGGAGCTCTGTGGCTCCCCCGTGCACGTCATGACCTCGCTGCCTTCCGGCGTCAGCGGACCTCCTTTCCACGAGGGCCTCCACAAAGTCCTAGGTACTGTACTGTAACTAACTGTACACAGTAAAAAACGGAGTGTCATCAATAAATCAGACAAAACAGGGTTCCCAAGGGTCATGGAATTTCTGGAATATCATGACATTTCATAAAAGTTTTTCCAGTCATAGAAAGTCTTGGAATTTTACCAATTTGCATGGACAGTCACTGCAGGACTGTATTGGACTGTACTCTAATGTATTGAACTGTAATGTGCTATGAGGGTCATTATTTCTAGTGGCACCCTGGCACCTTGGTCCAAAACACTGAACATCAGCTCACAGCCAGGTAGACGCATCAGCCTAAATTGACCAAAGCTACCATACAGGTGAAGCTGTGACATCATGTTTGGCCCGAGTCCAAGAAGGATTAACAGCAAGTAAACTGAGGCGCGGTACACAAGATCTCATAACGGCATTAAAAGGCATCCTGAGGCAAACATTAAAGTGAGCAAGCCCTTACCTCAAGTGATTGGCCTTTCGCCAGCCTTGAATGGTGCTCTACAACCAACTAAGGTTAGCGCAGCACCTATGTTATAACTTACTGTCACCAGAATTGTAATGTCTATGTCTTAATCTGTTACTTAAGGCTCTCTGCACTGTCATAGCAATGTTGTTATGATGTAGTTGAGTATTTTCAGCAAATAGTGAATAGGCCCGCCGGCGACCCCATCTGCAGTAAGAGGCTACTTCACACCAGAGCTTGGTGGAACGGCAGCGAGATGACTGAGGTCTTTATGCTCAGTTTCAAACGGTGTGTTCTACTCTGCCTTTCACACAAGAGCGGCCAGTCCTGTTCAGAATCTCCCCACAGCCAGAGCTAGTGTGCATCTTTGCTATTCATTTGAATGGGACACTGGCGTCCAAAATCCGCTCCAGTTCTATTTTCCAAATGTAACGCGTATCCGTCCCGCGACGCCTCACCGCTCTGGTGTGAATTAGGCCTAAGAAAACACAAACACCTGAGTGAACATCTGAAGAGCTCTTTTCCAAAATTAGATATATCCATTTTATAGAATGTTGGGAAATTGACACTTTTGTATAGGGCATTGCATTGCATTGCATTGCAAAATGCATTTCAAATAGGTTTTAAAAAAGTATGTACTCAAAACCTTTGAATGCCAAGAATTCACACATAGATGATAGGACTTAACAGTCAATTAAAGTGCAAATTAAAGTGCAAAAAGTCAAAAATGGTGGATATAGCGTTTTGGAAAAGAGCCCTTCACTGTATTAGCGTAAGCACAAGCACAGCAATGAAGTCACACTCATGTGGGAGGAGTCAGAATTATGGATAGATTATTTTTCTATGAATAATCTACACAACATAAGAAATGATATTGCACAGAAATGTAGCAAAAAAATATACAGAATATTAAGTAAAGTGCATAACAAGTGTGTTCTTTTGTGTTTTTACCCAACCTTTTCGATATGGATGTGTTTCTGTGTTATAATCCCAGTGACTGAATGGGCCCTGGGCATCTTCTGTTTCAGGCTTCATGCAGACCTACAAGGACGTGGAGTCTGTTCAGCTGCAGTGTCTGTCATACGTGCTATCAGAGAAGGAGCAAGGTACGACCCGCTTCACTTCACACTAGGGCTGGGCAATATATATCGTTATCGTGATATAAAAGTGTATATCGTGACCTTTCTCCTATATCGTTTATATCGTTATAGTAATTTCTATCAATTTATCATTTAATTATATTTCATGTTGTCACAATACACACTATCAGTTCATGTAACTGTAAAAATAAGAATAAAAAGATCCATTTTAAAGAAAGGTTGTTTTGTGACATGAAAAAATAAAGAGCAAATAAAGAGAATAACTGAAAACGTACGTAATTGAGCTATATCGTGATATATATTGTTATCATGATATAAAGTAATCCATATCGTGATATTTTTTTTTTTCATATCACCCAGCCCTACTTCACACGCACATGGACATTTTTGCAAAGGCATCCGTTTGGGCGCAGCGGTTACTATGGTGATTTAGTTTTTACCCACATGCTGTGTAAACAGGATACAAAATATGTAAAGGGGCTAAAGACAAACAGTTTTTAAAACATTTACGCATACGTGTAACCAAGGCTGAAGACTACAGGGTTCTCAAAGGACACTGTACATAATAGATCCTTGTGTACAGTAATGATCATCTGTTCGGTTACACTTCACTTGTCGCCGGCGTCATACGTATGACATAACAGTGTGATAATAGTGTCAAAGCAATGTCATGACACATCATGGATGAGTCGTAAACATGATGTTAATGTCATAAACGTTTTATGTTCACGTTCATGAAAAGTTGACTTAATGTGGTATGGTAAAACCAGGCTAACTGCTTTGAATGCATAAAAATGTTCAGTGTTCGAAGGTCACATGAAAAAGGCCCATTGTGTGGTTTAGAGGGAAGCATTTGCAGCATACCTGCTCAGACCATAGACAATGATCTGTATCTATACGTAACATAAATGTCTTCTCTCCATCAGGAATATGGGTGTTTAGAGATGCCTGGAACCGATGTCTCATGAACGCGACAGTGTTGAATGTTGTCCTTACTTCCTCACTGACATTGGTCAATAGATTGTTTTTTTACAGGGAAGTCAGATGGCCATTGGGCAACTTTGGTCTTAACCGTCTTGACCAATGGGTCACTCAGCATACCGGTATAAAGTTTAGCTTGGAAAGAAAGAAAACAAAGCGCATGATGCAGTGCACACACATGGTTGTGAACATGACCAAGTAAGCGAAAAGGGGAAGAGCCAAAAGAAACTGTTTTTCTTCAAGTTAGACACTTGATTTGTGCAACTGAACAAACACATTTAGCAGAAAGTCTAGGAGTGTTATGCCTTTAGTGTTTCCCAAAGACTTAGTAACATTGTGGAGAGCTATGAGTGAAAACCATTGGACCAGTGTTTCGTCTGTACCCTTCTTTTTTTTATTCTGTGGTGCTGCGGCACACAATCGAGTACACATGCTAAACACTGCCATTTATCCTAGGAGCGCAGTACACCTGTAGTTGGTAAACTAATTCTAGTACATTAGGTGACTTCCTGTTGTTTTTTCCTCCCCCAGTGATTGGTTGCCAGGACGACGTGGTCAAGATCACCATGTCCACCATGAGGGCCCATAAGGACTCTGGTGGAGTCCAGCTCAAAGCCTGCCAGGTCCTGCACCTCTGTGTGGAAGCAGGTAGGACGTAGTGAGAGATTCACATCAGTTGTTTTCAGTCTACTACTGGGCCCCACCTTTCGGCTGTGGAAGACCTTTATGTATGCTCTTGTGGTTAAAGGGGTACAAGGCAGGATTAAAAGGTTAATTAATTGCTGTCCTGAGTAAGCTGAAAAGCTTAAATGAGTCATTACTAAGTGAATGGTGACTCTCCCAACCACTTTCTCGACCCACTGTCAGAATTCCCCACCTTTCGGCTGTGCCCTGGGAAAGCCTTTATGTATATCTCGCCTTATGGACGCTCTTGTGGTTAAGTTAAATGGCTAAGTGACAAACATGGTTCGTTTAACTCATATGTTCTCAAACTCAAGTCTGCAATCTGCTGTGTGTGTTCTCCAAGTTCTCAAACTGGTTCTCCAAGTGGGGTCCAGAGAGCCCTGGGGGTCTGCAGCGTATCGCCAAGGGGTCCGTGAAAAACTTAATGCTGAAAACGTTCCTACACCGGCCCGACTTTTGAATTAAAATGATCCAATAATCCAAATCACGTCTCTCCCTCTCTCTTTCTCTTTCTCTCTCTCTCTCTCTCTCTCTCTCTCTCTCTCTCTCTCTGTCTCTCTCTATCTCTCTCCCTCTCTCTCTCTCTCTCTCTCTCTCTCTCTCTCTCTCTCTCTCTCTCTCTATATATATATATATCTTTCTCTCTCTCTCTCTCTCTCTCTCTCTCTCTCTCTCTCTCTCTCTCTCTCTCTCTCTCTCTCTCTCCCCCCCTCTCTCTGATGCAGGGGAGGAGAGTGGTGTGCAGAAGCAGTGTGTGTTTGAGGGAGAGGCCATCTCCTGTATCCTGGCTGCCATAGAGACCCACATCAGCAACCCAGAGCTGCTGTCCCAGGCCTTCCTCCTCCTTCTTCTCCTTCTCTCTGAAAACAGTAAAGATGTTCTCTCACTTTCTACCTTTTATCGCTCCTCCTCTATCTATCTATCTATCTATCTATCTATCTATCTATCTATCTATCTATCTATCTATCTATCTATCTATCTATCTATCTATCTGCCTGTCTGTCTGTCTGTCTGTCTGTCTGTCTGTCTGTCTGTCTGTCTGTCTGTCTGTCTGTCTGTCTGTCTGTCTGTCTGTCTCTTGTTCTGTGATATTTATATTTGTCTCTCCATACTGCTTTACACACATTCTTGAAAGTGTCGTTGTTAGCAGTTAGTTGCCAATGGGAAATTTCATTGCAAACAACAAAGTAGCTACCGTAGTTAGCAACTACGCTTTCGAGAAATGCACCCCTGGTGTGTGTGTGTGTGTGTGTGTGTGTGTGTGTGTGTGTGTGTGTGTGTGTGTGTGTGTGTGTGTGTGAGAGAGAGAGAAGGGGTGGGCGACTTCAAAGAGTATTATTGTCGTTGTACACCTGCATTATTTGTTGTCTCTGTCCCCAGTGCGTTCGGTGCAGTGTTTCCTGCAGCTGAATGGGATCTCTGCGGTGTTCAAGGCACTGAAGGCGTTCCCCCAGCACTGCGCCATTGCCAGCCACGCCTGCAGATGCCTCTGGATGAGCCTGAGGCAAAGTGAGTATTGAGTACCGCACCAATCAGACACGGGTGTTCCCAATGCGCACACAGAAACGGGAGTTCCCCTACTTTTCGGACGATCAAGCTTATTGCCCCGCCCGTTAACACTGCCCGTTTCAACGTTTGTCATGCCATCTGGTGCTTTCACAGAATTTCCGTTCTGCTAGTTCCAGATGGATTGGCCCCATTCACACCTGCATACACACACACACATAAACATCATCATCATCATCATCATCATCATCAGTGGTTTGACATACATGTACGGTATATTCCAGCGTGACTTATAGTCTGAAAAATACTCTCTACTACCGGTAACCTAGGTCAGGATCAAGGGATCATATTTTTTTACCATTGTAAACTTTCACATGCATGAAAAAAGACCCTGATTTGAAGTCGAAATGTTGTCCGCTTCAAACGTCCCCTTTTCTCTGGGCACGGGACAGCTGACCTCTTTGCCACCCCAACCCAAACACATCGGCTTTCCTGCTGTTTTTTTATAATTATTATTTTTCAGACAGGACAGTGGGAGTTGACAGGAAAGGAGATTGGAGAGAGAGAGAGACAGGGAAGGATAGGGAAATGTCCCGGGCCGGGAATCGAACTCGCCCTGGGTCGCACACATAGTAGTCCAGTGCCCAGCCAGTGTTTTTATATATATGTATATTTTGGGGGGCTTTTTATTGCCTTTATTTGACAGGACAGTGAAGGTAGTGACAGGAAGCGAGTGGGGAGAGAGAGACGGGGAGGGGTCGGCAAAGGGTCGCCCGTGCAGGAGTCCAGTGCCCAGCCGTTAGAGCAGGGGTCCCCAAACTTTTTTTCTCTGGGGGCTATATTATCTTTCCTGATTGTGATCAGGGGCTGGGATCAATCATGTGCACTGTATATTAGGCCACTGCCTGTTGTAGCCATAATTTCTAGCACAGAATAGTTCATCATTACAAGTGATTTGCAAAAGAAGTACTTTACATGTTGTTCAATTTGAAATACCAAAGATATTCCTTTTAATTTCTAATAATCATGTAAAAATAGCAAGGAAAGGTTAGAAAAACATGGTGATTGACAGTTTTTGAGTGATACAATAGAAATGCCTGTTCATATTACAGTGAGATGAGAAAAAAATAGGCCTATCAAGACAAGAAACTTCTGGTGGTTCACACTAGGTTAGTGAAAATTAAACTAAAAATAATAAAACTAATTACAGTAACTAATAATAAAATATATATTTTATCTTTTTTTCTGTGAGAATTGCTTCTTTGGGCCAGTTCAAATGGTGAGGTGCAGAGAGGTGGAGGGCCATTCAAAGGGGCATAGCGGGCCGCATCCGGCCCCCGGGCCTTAGTTTGGGGACCCCTGCGTTAGAGCCACGGCAGGGCCTTCAGCAGGGTGTGTGGAGGCCGTGTGTGACCTGGGCCGGGAATCGCACCCGAGTCGCCCACGTAGCAGTCCAGTGCCCCAGCCATTGTTTTCTACTGTGTGCTTTTCTTCCCCATGTTGCAGCTGAGCTGCCGGGGGAGGTGTCCCTGCTGGGGTGTGTGGAGGCCGTGTGTGAGGTGGCAGATGTCCACCGCCAGGATGCCACCGTCATGGAGGACGTCTGCTCAGCCCTGCTAGCCCTCTCAAGCCATGGTGAGGAGGACCACCAGGATGTGTGTGTGTGTGTGTGTGTGTGTGTGTGTGTGTGTGTGTGTGTGTGTGTGTGTGTGTGTGTGTGTGTGTGTGTGTGTTGTGTGTGTTGTGTGTGCGTGTGTGTGTTTGTGTGTGTGTGTGTGTGCGTGTGTGTGCGTGTGCGTGTGTTGTGTGTGTGTGTGTGTGTGTGGTAGTGTAATTATACCTTTTAGTACGACATAGCTCTATCTCCTTTTTTTCTGTAGCCTCATCATGTACACAGTTCTGCCAAAAATACTTGGACATTAGATAGACATTTGTTATTCATTATTGCCATTCTGTCGTTGGTGACTGTTGCCATCGATTCCATTCGGGTAGGAGTATATTTATAACAGCAAGGGCGCTTTGTCTTTTTTCTTGCAATTGTCTTGCATTTTTTTAAGTTTTGAATGTAAGAAAAGAAAAACAAAAAGCATCAAACATCTCATCAACCTCATTCCTCACCTCATTCCACCGTTCCCCAGCCAACCCTGACCAACACACCTACAGAACAAACTATGGTGGAGGCTCAGGTGATAGAGGAGCAGTTCGTCAACCAGAGGGTTGCAAGTTCGAGCCCCACTCTGCCTGACCCCATCGATGTGTCCTTGAGCAAGATACTTAACCCCAAGTTGCTCCTGGTGGCAGGGTAGTACCCTGCGACCTTCTGGGGTAATAAACTGGGGCTCTGACCGCTACAACAAAGAGCCAGGCTCGTTGGTGTGATAGTCAGAACAGACCCACAACCCTAGTGATGATCACTCCATCACAGGCGCTATACAAATGCAGTCCATTTACCATTTACATACCACACACAAAGGGCGTGCCTTGTGTCTAACAGTAATGCAATGAGTGACTTGTTAAAAGGACACCATTTGATGTGTCCATTACTGTGACCGTACTGTATGTGTTTATGTCAGGCACGATGGAGGGCAAGGACGTGGAGGACGTGACGCTGACACTGCTGAGGGCCCTGCAGGACCACACGGGCCAGCACACGCTAGTGCAGAGAGCCTTCGCCACTCTGGGGAACCTCACACACATGTCCAGTGCGTACACGCCGTCACGCCGTTTAAGAGATACATACTTTTCACTGACTTTTACAATATAACTATGTTTAAAGGTTAAAGTGATACTGTGCCATTTTCGGAAATAAGCTTATATTACATGTTAAATTGAATTACATATTACAATGTATTTTTTCTGTACTGTTTTTTTGCGTTTCTGATTGTGATACACAAACTCACCACTAGATGGGGTAGCTTTGATGTGTCATTCAGTTTTGCTTCAACCTGCCTATACTGCAGTCTAAAAAAAAAAAAAAACATATTCACTATCAGTGTTTTTACAGTTTGTGTTTTCAATAGTGTTGTAAAGTTAAGACCATTCTCAAGGCCGTGTGTTGTGCTTGCCTTGTGCTGTTGTCCCATGATAGATGTGGCATGCCTACGTCTCCTGGTCGGCCCCGGTGGCAGAAGCGGCATCATGGTGATGAGGGAGGCACGGCAACAGTACCCCGGCGACCAGCAGCTCACTCTCAGCATGGTCAAAGTCCTGGCAGACATGGCTAAACACGGTCCGTTCAAAATTTCCAGAGTCATGACACACACATTTACTTTACAGAGGTTAGAGAGGTACTGTACTGGGTTTTTAGATTAGATTATCAAATATACTTTTGGCAGTATAGACAAACAACAAAAAATATTGTTTCAAGTTGATATTATAGAAATTTGATATTGTCAACAGCAATAATGATATCACTATATAAATGTGATATATTGCACAGCCCTAGTCCTTGGTCCTTTGTCACCTCTGGGTCTGAGAGACATGTGACTGAACATCAAAAAAGAAAAGAAAACAAACACTCACAACCCCCTCCGCCCCATTTTTTTTTTTTTTTTTTACAAATAAAACAAACCAGAAATAATTGTCCTAGTGGAAAACGCACAATAGTTATTAGCGGTGTAGATAAGATCCAAATTGTATTTCAAGTGCATTTGCTGGTGATATTATACATAAATCTAAAAATATATGAATAGTAAGAGTATTGCTTGACTCCTGTGTGCAGACAAGCTGGTAGAGGAACTGGTAGCTGTGAACACTCAGGACGACCTGAGGCAGAGTGAAGCAGACTGTGCTTCAGATGAGGTGAGCCTAACCGCAGAGATACACCAGCGGCGATCTGAGCGAGTCGAGCGACGGAAGTAATTGACTTTGTATTGAGTCGAGAGACAAAAGAGATTCTGGAGACTAGAGCGATTTGCGCGACGAGCGCGACAATTTGAAGTTGAAATCTTTTCAACTTTTTATGACGCGGTTCGGCGACAAGCCGCGACAGCCAATGACTGTATAGAGGTCAGTGACCACAGCCAATGGGAATGCTTGAATGCTTTTCCTTCTGCCTGTACGGACATACTCTAGTCTCCTCAGTCTCTCGTATCGCTTGCTGCTACACTCTGTCGCTCGAGTCGTGTCGCCGCTGGTGTATCTCTGCGGTTAGTGTGCACATTACAGTTACATCCACAGAATAGTGTGTGTGTGTGCATAGGGAAGCCGAGACAGGGGGACAAAGGGGACAGTTGTCCTGGGCCTAGGGACAGAGGGGACCCAGAACTGGGCTGTCATTATGTATTGGGTGAGGGGCCCTTTCAGATAACTTTGTACTGGGCCCAGCCAAAGCTGTCAGCAGCCCTGTGTGTGTGTGTGTGTGTGTGTGTGTGTGTGTGTGTGTGTGTGTGTGTGTGTGTGTGTGTGTGTGTGTGTGTGTGTGTGTGTGTGTGTGTGTGTGTGTGTGTGTGTGTGTGTCTGTCGTTGTGGTGACGGGTTGGTGTTCTACCTTTTACACGGGCCTTTACAAAAATTGCATTAATAATGCATTACTCCGGCGGCACTTTGCAGCCCTGCTGCTATTTTAAAGTGTCTTTCTGGGGGGTAAGTAAGTGGCAGTGGTGTCATACCCCCTAGTGCTGTGTCCCCTGTAGTTTGACCTATTGTACAGTGAGACGGTCTGCAAGCAGGGTTCTGTTTGCTCTATGGCAGGGCTTCCCAACCCTTTCCAACTCAGAGCCGACGTGAAATATTCAATGTTCATAATGTTTGGGGTCCAACCTCTGACTCCAACAAACAATACAACTCAAATAAATAGTTAACAGCAATACACACACAAATATTACTTTTATTTTTAGAACATTATTTGAAGGCCCACTTGGAGTACTTGCAACCATGTCATAGTAATCATCTGAACCTGTCTTCCTCACAGAATATGAAGAGGCTGGTTCAGACCACCCTCTCCCGACTGAAAAAAGTGGAGAAGAAGAAGAAGAAGTCATCATCATGATCAGTCTCATTCTGTTGGAGTGTGACACAAGGACAGCAAAGTTGTCAGAAGTAAAAGAAAGAAAAAGACACGCAGCACTTTCAAATTTGGATTCTTTTGGATATTTTTGTTTTTTTGTTTTTTTGACCCATGATCCAATGTGTGAGCTATGAAGTCTGCACATATTGTGTAGGGCTATATGAAAGATTCACGGAGACACTGTTCAATAAATAAATAATAATATACAGTATATTTCAAATATTGTGGTAAAAGTTCGCGTTCGTTCAACATCTATAGGCACCTGTGTGAAGTTGGCACTCCATACTTAAAGACAGTTTGTGCACACACGCTCATTTTTCCTGCATAATCGTGCACAAACAAATCAAAATGCTTTTATCCATATTTTCAACATATGGGGTGCCAACTTCACACAGGTTATAATCAGAGGTGGAAAGAGTACAGAAAATGTGTACTCAAGTAAAAGTATCTTTACTTTGCCTAAATTCTACTCAAGTACAAGTAAAAGTACCTATCTAAAAATCTACTCAAGTAAAAGTAAAAAGTACTTCACTTAAAATGTAATTTGAGTAAAAAGTACTTAGTTACTTTTAATTAGCTTTCCTCTTGAGAATGTCATGTTTAATTTTCTTGAATATCGTCCTCCATAACCTCTATCTCTTGCTTGGCACCAGCCATCATCCAATACATTGATACAAGATAGTGGAAATAGTGGAAATGCTGTGTGCCATCCTGCACAATCTTTCATTTCTGGCGGATTGTGGCATTATTGTGCATGGCATTTTGTCTCTCAGTCAATTTTTTTTACTCAGTACTCAGGCCAGGTTCCAGTGTAATTGAGTAAAGTACTTAGGTCAAAATGTACTCAAGTACAAGTAAAAGTATTAATTTAAAAATGTACTCAAAAAGTACAAAGTATTCATAAAAGCTACTCAAGTACAATATTGAGTAAAAGTAATAAGTTACTTTTCCACCCCTGGTTATAATATCTTGACCTTACCTTTTTTTATTGACTATAGAAAGCAGTTTTGATGTGCATGTCAGCGCATTAAAATAGCATTGGCATGCTTGAAGCGCCAGATGTCACTATTTTACGGTTTTGTTTATCTTTTTGTAATACCCTTCACAATTTCAAATGTACAATAATTTCTATAGCCCCTACTGCATTATGTTTATCACATAGAAGCTGAACTCACCAAAATCCTTTTCGAGTAATTATGTAAACCTGTTGTCCTGCATTTTAGCCTATGTATGAATTTATGAGCGCAAATCATAGGGAAATGGAAGGCCCTTTGCATTAAACGCGGTTCCACCAGTTTTCCACAGCTCACTGTGTAAAAATATCTATATCGGGCAGACCGTTTGGTTTAGTATGCAAAGTGAACGGTGTCATTGTATTTCACAAACAAAGAGCCACTTTGCATGAAGCCAGCATACAAATAGCAATGCGTGCCATCATCTCCTATACTTTGCATGAGCACACCTTTGTATGTGTACAGTTATTTAGATGGCGAAGGATGAGATGGATTCTCCTGGTTAGTCGTTTGCATCTGATCAGTTCACGCCGGGCGAGCAGAGCAGTGCCCTCCCCTCTCCTCTCCTCCTCCGCCTCCCCCTCATCATCCGCCTCCTCCTCCCACTCTGGCCCCTCGTCTCCTCTCTGCGCTCCGCTTCTTTTGAGCGTGTGGCCGTGTTCTGTCAGGGAGAGAGTCGACTGCCAGTGCAGTGCTGTGCGGGACCATCATTCTTTAACACGACGACGGTGGGCGATGAATCCATTTGGCACCGCTACAATGCGGAGATAAATCTTGACTTTCGGACCGCAGGGACGAACATTCATGACGGCGGAGGTGTGAGAATATTCCGTTTGCAACATCAGCTACCAACCCAGATTTGACGCATGGATTCAAATCGTGGAATACTGACGTTACGGAGGAATGGTCGTGAGACCATGAACTGTAGCTGGGGGACAGAATTATGGGTACGTATAAATTATGAATGCATCTCAGGTGATTTCAGGAAAAAATGGGAACCAGCTGAGATATTCACTGGTGGTGGTCTCTGTGCAGGTGCCGCTGCAGATCCAAGATTAACGTTCTGCAAATCTCTATTAGCTTGCTAGCCAGTCTATCCTTGCTGCACACAGACAACTTTGTTATCCCAGAGATGAATGTGGCATTGTTATAATTTTATTTTTCAGATGACGGCAGATGCAGGTAGCATCTGCAAAAGAGTGACAGTGTGCTGTCAGAGACCCATGCAGTGCATAACAGGGGGCACAGTTGATCCATGGCTTTAGCAGCCTGTGGCAGGTGTCTGCTAGCCACATTGCCCAGTTAGCAGTAGCAAAGCCCCCTCACATTCACAACACCCTACCACAGTACCTGCTAACAGTCATTGGAAACCCATTAGTAGGCGCCCAAGCCAGCCAGCGCTAGCAGCATCCCTATGCGCCGCAAGGACCAACAACATGTAGGACATGCGAGCTTGCTGTGTTTCTATCAGCACTTCCATTGACAACAATTCGCTTGATTCATATAGTGTAATAATACTCGGGCTTTTGGAGAAACCGTATTTTTTGTCCTAGTATGTTCCTAGACGCACGTGCTGATGTCGTTGTTTATGTAGGTAATCTGGGATCTCGGGCGGGCAGGCAGGCGGGTCATCTTGTTTACACCCTGAGCCACCTGTCAAAGGAGGCGCAAATCCAGCGCGATTTATCCTAGAAAAATAGCGTGGCCATATTTGTTTACATGAGATTTACTGAATTTTCAGACCACACACTGCTTGAATAACTGCAGCGTTACGAAAACATCAAATTATGTTCTGAAGTATGTTTTGTGTGTAGCCCATTGTATTGTTGTTTTATGTGATATTAGTATGATGTATTCCTAAATGTCTGGAGGTTAATGGCAGATTGCATTGGCTCATTCAAGTTAGGCCGTGATATATGTGGGCCTAATTCGTCTGTTGAGTGCACTAACACTGCAACGAGCTGAACTCTATTATGCTCGTGTGTAATTGACATTTGATGTGAAGTGTATTTCAGGAAGGCGTTGCAGTTAAATTTAAATCGGTCTTTCGGACGGTGATCATTATGGTGACCTACAAGCCTAGTTTCTTTGTTGCATTGATGTCGGTGACATCAAACACTTTCTCTGTCTCTGGACTGGGACAAACTAGGGCAACAGGGGTGTGGGAATCTATGTTGTGTGTGTGTGTGTCCTGGTGTGGAGATGTGCAGAGAGGGTCAGACACATCCCAATTATAGAACGATGCTAATATATTGCTAGACAGACAGACAGTGTAAATTGGCAGCACAAAGGGTTAGTCTGGCATGTGTCACTGCACAGCAATCTCTCTCTCTCTCTCTGTCTCTCTCTCTCTCTCTCTCTCTCTCTCTCTCTCTCTCTCTCTCTCTCTCTCTCTCTCTCTCCACACACACACACACACACACACACACACACACACACACACACACACACACACACACACACACACACACACAGCCACACAGTGATCTGTCAACGTGGGAGGTGGTGTGTATATGGTGTCATCTGTCACACACATGGTCCGCTAGACATAGTGCTTGAGGATGGGGCAGTGATTAAAGGGCCCTCTTTGCATTTCCACGATACAGCATTTTCACAAGACTCGCTTGCTTGGAGAAGCACAACAGCGAGAGAAAAAAGACAGCAACTGGGTTGCCTTTTTGTCCTATAGTAGTCATTCTTTGTAGCGTCAGTTGATGAAATGTTCAGGCTTTGCACAAATGGCTCTAAATCCCTCTCCATCTTTCTGTTTGTTTGCTGTGCCTCTGTTTTTCTCCCCCAGGACCAGTTTGATAACTTGGAGAAGCATACGCAGTGGGGGATTGAGTTTGTGGAGCGGTACACCAAGTTTGTGAAGGAGCGCTCGGAAATCGAGCTCAACTACGCCAAACAGATCAGGTGAGCAACAGCATGCCTGTAAATCTAGGCTGTGTTACATGACTGGCTGGTATAATTCAACCACAAGCATTTTATTTTTATGTATGTACGTTACATTCGTTTTCTTCGGCATCCACACACTATAGTTTACAAACAACATAAAGAGCTGCTCTCAGTGACATTTTTAGAATCAGTGTTTCCCGCAGAATTTTTGTTAGTCAAGATGGTGGGGAGTTAAAAGTATATATTTTTGGTCAAGCAACTTCACAAAAAATACATTTACAACATGAAATCTTCATCTTCTCAGGGGACCCAGTCAAGGTGGTACAGTAGGTGTTTCTTGTCAAGGTGGCCGCCTTAGCAATAAAGTGCTAGGGGAAACCCTGAGAATGTTATGGAGAGGTCGGAGCAGAGTTTGGCAGTAGAGAATTGGTAAACCTCCCTCCCTCACGAATCCTCATACAGCTGTGGTGGCCATGAGCAGCCAGCCCTTTGGAGCAGTGTTTCTCAACCTTTTTTGTCCTGCGTACCCTCTAAGCAATTTTGTCATATGATGAGTAGTACCCCCTCACCCTCACTCATGCTCTGTTCCTCTATCCAAATGTGACTACACTCCATATATTTGCTATTATTACATTTTTCCGCGTACCCCCTGAGGTGTGCTCGCGTACCCCTGGTTGGGAAACACTGCTTTAGAGAGCCGCCCAAGACCTTAAGCCTGCTGATATTGCACCTTTGGTCTCTTGCCAAAGGGTTGCCAGGAGGTCATGAGTTCCAGCCTTGAGTGGTGGGCTGTGCAGTAAGACCTTGGTTACAAAAGCACTCGTTTGTCTGTAGAAATAAACTCGTCTTCTTATCTGTATTTTAATTTATTTCAGTCTGTGGTCTGGAGACGGATGCACGTTTTTTAAACATTTAATCATGGCATCTTGCCATTGCCTTGGGTTTTGTGATTGCTCATGATTACTGTGCTCTTAGACCTCTACCTATTGTGCCACTAGATTTTTTCAATAGCTTTTGTGTTTGTGTGTATGTTGACTCTGTGTTTACACCGTTGGCACTAAAACATCACCGCTACTCTTCCAACATGTTTGCTTCCATATTGTACAGGGTATGAGTTACAGTCTGTGTCACTGTCCCTTGTCACATTATACTGTAGATATGCACAGTGAAAGTACACAATTTTATGTGTTAATATCCTAAAAGAGGACACCTTTATACAAAGTGCTACCCAGTGCATGTACAGCATTTGTGTGCATTGTGTCTGTGCTTTTGCATGTGTGTGTTTTTGTATTTCTGCTGGACCCTGTTTCTCGAAAGCATCGTTACTAACTAAGTTAGCAACTTACTTGGTTGCAATGCAATTTCCCATTGGAAAGCTAGTAAGTTGCTACCTGGTTAGCAACAATGCTTTTGAGAAACGGGCTCCTGCTGGTCTGTGATGCGTCTGCTAATGGGTAACATGCGCAGCAGGCGAGTGTTGACACCGTCAGCATGTCATCGCCATGGTTACGGGTTGGGGTTGCTTGCTACACACTGTTGTGTTGACCCACATTTTAATATTCCATGATTGGTCGCGTTAGTGCCATCTCTGTGATTTCTGTGGAGAGAGAGAGAGATAGAGAGAGAGAGAGAGAGAGAGTTTTGAGTATAGAAAAAAACTTAACAATGACATCCATCACCCCAATGACATTTATACAGCACTACAGCAGATATGGCAAGCACACAAGTACCAACAACACAAGCAACACTCAACATAGTTAGGAAAACTGCACAATCAAGTAGGGCTGCAAACGATTAATCAATTAATCGACTTAAATCGATCAATGAATTAATCGATTAAAAAACATTAATCACAATTAATCGATAATTCAACTGACAAGAGACTCAGGTGAAATGGGCATGTGAAAAGTGTGTGTGAAGAGGGGTGTGAATAGTGGGAATATTTAAATCACCTTTGGATTAAAGAATTGAAATAGAATTAATTTAAATGTGGTATTTTATCTCAATTTTTAATTAAAATGTTTAGATTTAGTATTTTTTTTTCCGAGAAGCATTGAGATTTCCGGGGGAAAACGCCGCTTATCAATTAATCGTAAGTCGACCGATAAGGCTATCAACTAATGATTAATGAATTAATCGATAATTTGCATCCCTACAATCAAGTTACACCAGCTGATGTGCACGTCTAGGGTTTTTTTTGTTCTTGCCAAAACTGCTGATCACAAGAGGTAATCACGTTTAGTAATTGTGATGCCAAAATTCATGAAAGCTGTCGGGGTTATTATTTTTTGCCATAATTGAGCAGCCCTCAACGTCACCTCTTTATTGTGCAACCATCCATACCACCCCTCCCTCAAGCACACACATCACACACACACACACACACACACACACACACACACACACACACACACACACACACACACACACACACACACACACACACCAATCTCCAACTATAGATTCATACAAAGGGGAAAAATTGCAACGTTAGTTTTATACTTGTAGGAGCGTACTTGCGCGCCTCACAAGAAGAAGAAGAAGCCTGTAACAGCCCAAATGTCTGCTGATGAGGGGTGTTTTTTAAGTGCCCGCTCGGCCAAGACTCACATTAGTGGTCAGTGCTATCGTTGGCAAGCTTCTCTAATGGGATAGCATAGTTCCAATAAAATCAGACGTCCCATACAGCACTGTCACACATACACACGCACACACACGCGTGCGCCCCCCCACACACACAAGGATCATAATAGGTCCACAGAGAGATACACACAAAGACACTCACTCAAGAAACAGAAGAGTATAGCTTCATATTGAAATGGCGCCTCCAGCCAACTCACTCACACACACACACACACACACACACACACACACACACACACACACACACACTGTATATACGCTCGCACATATAGCTACACATTGAAATTGAGCCTCCAACTAACACACACACACACACACACACACACACACACACACACACACACACACACACACACACACACACACACACACACACACACACACACACACACACAATGATATGAAGCCCCTAGCTGCAGCCTGTTGCAGTGATTGCCATGGAGGACCAAAGGGTGTGTGTGTGCGTGCGTGCGTGCGTGTGCGTGCTGTGGAAGCTGGTATGCTCTCTCTCTCTCTCTCTCTCTCTCTCTCTCTCTCTCTCTCTCTCTCTCTCTCATGCACATGCACATCCCTGTTGCATCCTTGTTTCACATACATTCACGAACACGCTTAACGTACAGACGCACATCTCCACACACACACACACACACACACACACACACACACACACACACACACACACACACACACACACACACACACACACACACACACACACACATCCCTGATGCACCATTCAGTCTATTCATGCCTTCAGCCAGATTGGTACCACAGCGTCTATTGCACCACCTCTTCCTATTGGATGAGCCCTCGTATTGTAATGGGGCATGCTTTTAAGCATGTGTGTGTGAGTATGTGTGTGTGTGTGTGTGCGTGCGCGTGGCCGTGTGTGTAAAAAGCTGATAAGTACTGTGATGATAGGCGGTGTGTGTGTGTGTGTGTGTGTGTGTGTGTGTGTGTGTGTGTGTGTAAAATGCTGCATTTACCCTTTTGTAATGTATGTGTGTTGTGTGTGTCGTGTGTCTGTGTACAATGCTGCATTTGAGCAGTCTACACATGGGGCCATCGTGGACAACAATGCACTAACCAGTGCTCATGTCATTTGAGAGTTTATTTTTCAAAAGGGTCAATGCACAAACTAAAACATTATCTTGTGTTTAGCGAGGAGAGGTCTCTTTCCCAGGTTGTCAGTAGCAGTACATGAATAACGTGTCTGGATAACGACTAGCATCGCCCTCGCTAGTGGTCATGCTAAGCGAAGCTAACTCGTGGCTGTAATAATTATTAAATATCTCCCCCGCTAGTCATGCTAAGTGAAGCTAACTCGTGGCTGTAATAATTATTACTAAACGTTGTCCCCGCTCGTCGTGATGCTAAGCGACGCTAACTGGTGGCGGCTGGCTGTTGTTGGGAAGGGAAGGGAAGGGAAGGGAAGGGAAGGGAAGGGAAGGGAAGGGCCAGGTGGGAGGGGTGAGCGCGCGGTGCGGGCGCACACACAGGTTAACCGTAATCATCTCTGGCACCTTTAGTCTGGTCCGCACACACGCCTCCCTCCCTCCCTCCCTCCCTCCCTCCCTCCCTGCCTCCCTCCACTGTTACCGTAGAAACTGGGCTGTTACGGGACAGACAGGCAGGCAGGCAGCTACGACGACGTCCTCTGCTGTAGGTCAGCTGTGAGATGCTGTGTGTGTGTGTGTGTGTGTTGCCGTGGTGATGAGACAGGAGGCAAGGCGAGGTGGGCTAGGCGGGCAGGCAAGGCAAGGCAACACTGGCTGGCTGGCTTGGTGATCTGCCTAGCAACACAGTATACAGGCAGGCACATGGAACAGCACAGCACAGCCACTCTCGCTCGCGCGCTCAGGGGAGGATCAGACTGGAGGGTGTGAACAGAGACGGCGATGGGGGGTGGGGGGAGAAAGATGGAGAGAGGGAGTGATGGAGAGAGGGAGGGGGGGCGATAGGAAGGGAGGACAGAGGGAATAAACATGAGGGGGAGAGGTGTGGGAGAAACAGAGATGAAGTGATGAAGAGAAGACAGAGGAAGGGAGTGAAGGAGGGAAAGAGAGTGAGGGGAGGAGAGAAAGTGAGAGAAAGAGAGCTAGGGAATGATGGAGGGAAAAAGTGAGTGAGGAAGAGAGGTATAGAAATGGAGGGAGTAGGGAGAGAGAAATGGAGAGCAGAAAAGAATAAGAATGAGGGGGAGAGAGTCAGTGGGGGCTCTACATTTGAGAAGAACAAAAAGACTGTAGCCAGAGACAAAATGATGGAAATAGACTGTTGAGCAGAGAAGAACAGAAAAAAAGACCTCGGTGCGAAAAAAAAGATAGAGACAGACAGAACATGGGGAAAAAAACATGTCAGGAGAGGGAGAATAGACAAAGAGGAGGGAAAACGAAAGCAGATGTAATGCAGGTGTAATCTTTTAAATGTGATGTACAGTAGCAGGAGTGCAGTGCAGGTGGATGCAAAGGAGGACAGTGATGCTGCGCTGCCACAGACAGACACTAAGAATTGGAGATGGGCACAGACGCGACGACACAGACAAACAGAAAAGACAGAAAGAGAAGCACAGAGATACAAAGGCTGTCAGACATGCACAGGCAGATACAGTAAAAAAATAAAACACAGACACGGCACAGGACAGTGCCACAGACAGACACTAAGAATTGGAGATGAGCACAGACACGACAGGACACTACAGACAAACAGAAAAGACAGAAAGAGAAGCACAGAGAGATACAAAGGCAGTCAGACATGCACAGGGCAGGCGGTTAAAAAAAAATACCAAAAAGACAGAGCCCGAAAAAAAAAGAGAGAGACTGAACAGAGACTGATACAGCCTCAGACGAGCACAGATAGACAAAGAAGACGTCCTGGAGCCACAGCAGGGTTTAGGGACCAAGCACAGACATGGAGTCGTAGCAGTGTTGCCAGATGGAAAATACTGAATTATCGTACCAAAACCTTAAAATTATCGTTTTTGGGGGCTTTTTGGGAGGGAATTATCGTAAAAGACCAAAATTGCTGTTTAAAGGCATCTAAAAGAATTGAATGACAACTCGGAGATTATTGTACAAAATCATACTTTTTTCATCGCACAGAGGACAAAATGGACAAAATGATGGTACAAATCTGGTAATTATCGTACATCTGACAACACTGAGTAGTAGTAAGGCATCACCGACAGACGAGGGCAGAAGTGAAGATAGCACAGCGCAGGTAGGACAAGGCTGAGGTGGACAGATGCGGATAGCTAGAGGGTGCAGACAGAGACGATGAGAAAAACAAACAAACAGAGAGAGTGAGACAAAGGCAGAGAGGAAAAAAGACAGATAGAGGATCGCAGGCGCCAAGGTTTTGGACAACATGACTGAGAGACAGACGGGCAGAAACAGACAGACGATTGGACCATTGGAGGGAGGCAGATATACAGACAGGCAGAATGTTAGACAGACAGGCAGGCAGGCAGGCAGGCAGGCATAGACAGGCAGGCAGGCAGGCAGAGACAGGGGCAAAGACGGGCAGGCAGGCAGAAAGACAGACAGGCAGGCAGGCAGGCAGGTAGGCAGAGACGGGGGCAAAGACAGCCAGGCAGGCAGGCAGGCAGGCAGGCAGACAGGCAGATAGACAGACAGGCAGGCAGGCAGGCAGGTAGGCAGAGACAGGGGCAAAGAAGGCCAGGCAGGCAGGCAGGCAGGCAGGCAGGCAGGCAGAGAGACAGACAGGCAGGCAGGTAGGCAGAGACAGGGGCAAAGACGGGCAGGCAGGCAGGCAGGCAGGCAGGCAGGCAGGCAGGCAGAGACAGGGGCAAAGACGGGCAGGCAGGCAGGCAGGCAGGCAGGCAGGCAGGCAGGCAGGTATAGACAGGGGCAAAGACGGGCAGAGGACCATTGACACCAGGCTGCATGACGGACCATTAGATGCGGACAGACAGACAGACAGACAGGCAGGCAGACAGGCAGACAGGCACTCAGACAATGAATCCCACCACTGGAGGAGAGCATAGCATCACAGAGACAGACAGGCAGAAACAGACAGGCGAGTTGACCCTTGGAGGCAGGCAGACAGACAGACAGACAGACAGACAGACAGACAGACAGACAGACAGACAGACAGACAGACAGACAGGCAGACAGACAGACAGACAATCAGCACAGACCCTGGGGTAGGGGGATCACAGACATGAGTCAGCAGGAAAAAAAGGGTAACAGACAGCAGGTAAAGAAGAGCTGACAGGACCAGATAGATACAGACTGGGCAGCCAGCTAGCACGTGGGAAGCAGTTTGAATAGCTTCGGATAGCTACCACACAATGAAGGGAGCTGTCTGTCGGTACCTGATCTGCACCGGCTGCTCGATCTGTTCTGTTAGTGCCGGCGTGCGTAATTATTATGTTTTTTGGAAACTGACCAGTTTTGTGTCTGCGCCACAGATGTGGTGTTTAATGCGCCCGACGGTTGATTTATTTTAACCAGTCGGATTTTGGTTTCATTTCATTTCGGCTTCATTTATTTTCTGTGCATGTGCAGAGCAAAATCTGGCTAGTGGCATAAAGTGAATCATGTATTGCCAATCAAGAGCACAAAACTAGAGTAGAGTAGAGTACTTGTATTTATCCCGAGGGAAATTAAGGTGTCTGACAGCTATAGATACAAGACATACTTTAGGTACAAGACAACACAGTAATACGCATAATTAGACATTGCAGTAAACATATATCAACAAGCTGAGTATTGCGAAATGCCTTACATCAGTTAACATCCACACACCCCGCGCTCTCTCTCTTACTCAATTACTCTCTTACTCACTTACGCACACACACACACACACGCACACAAAGTGCAGATAAGACAGAACTGACAGACAATAGAATACAGTATGGGTGACCGGGGCATAGTAGCCTAGATTAATAACCACATGGGTGGTCCTGGAAAAAAACACTGGGCATGCCATTTCCAGAAGACCAAAGTTATTTATTTTTATTACTAAAACAGCCAATGGGATTTAGAGAGCCTTCTGATAGGGTGGATCTGATTGTCAAGTGGGTGGTCACTGGCCCCACCCAGCCAGCCCACCTCATAGCTTTGATGGCCAGGCAATGCGGACTAGACATATTGAGTATCTGTAAACGGGCAGGAAGGCTGCAGTATGGGTGGAGTTCTCACAGTTTAATTGATCACAGAGAATCAGGCAGTTACAGTAAATGGATGGTAAAGAGTAGGGCTGCTCGGTTATGAGAAAAATCAATGCCACAATTATTTCATTCAATATTGATATTACATTTTTAGACAATATTTCTTTTAAAGGGACACTGTGCAGGAAATGGTCAAAAAAAGGTACTGCAACTTTGCTGCNCATTGAAACAGCGCTGCCTGTTGCCAAATTTGATCTTAACATGAAAGTTTACTTAGTAATAAACAAATATTTTCTTGTATGGTCCAAGTACAGTCATTTTTGCACCTTAAAATGTTTTTTTTTTGGAAATTCAAAATGGCGGACCATGTAGAAGATCCCCCTTTTCATGTATGAAAAGTGCAATTTTTCCAGTCATAATGACTACATGGAATTTGATGGTGGTGGTAAGTATTCGTGAAAAAGGTAACATTTGTGAATGGGCAGCATGAATTCTGGAAATGAACTACTAAAAATCTCACACAGTGTCCCTTAAAAGATAAATGTATTGTGCTAAACAATCCACAATCATCCTTGCCTTAAATCGGAATTAGTCAGATTTGTGTGTTCACAAGACAACGTGGATGTGACATTAGGAGGTTTTGTTAATTTTCTTTAGATTTTTCTACAAACTGATACTGGAGAGAGCTTTCTGATGTTGTGCCCATCTTACCATGTCAGTGCAGTGTTTCACCCAGAATTTTTGTTAGTCAAGGTGGTGTGGCGTTAAAATTGTATTTTTTTTGGCTAAGCACCTTTAGAAATTACATTAACAACATGAAATCTTGATCTTTTCAGCGGCCTAGTCAAGGTGGTAAGTGTTTCTTGTCAAGGTGGCCGCCTCAGCAATAAAGTGCTGGGGGAACCCTGATGTCAGTGGTTGGTATTAAAGTAGTATGAGCTCTACACTACACATGGTGCCAGGGGCAGGAAAACAACAGGTGTTAGCTAGGTAGGCCCATTGACTGATGAATTTGATATCACTCTCCAACACGGAGCTGAGTACATAATATTCTATAATTAATGTCTCATCTCTCTCTCTCTCTCTCTCTCTCTCTCTCTCTCTCTCTCTCTCTCTCTCTCTCTCTCTCTCACTCACTCACTCACTCACTCACTCACTCACTCACTCACTCACTCACTCACTCACAGACACACACACACACTCTCATACCCACACACACACAGACACACACACAGACACACACACAGACACACACACACACACACACACACACACACACACACACACACACACACACACACACACACACACACACAGGCTCATGCATCAATGACAATGGTGCTGGTTGGTCCACCCCTCTACCTCCTGTGACATTGTCTCCACCCATAGTAGGCAGACAATCTTGGAGACAGAGAGAAGATGTGGGGTTGAGGGGAAGGTTGGGGGGTTACAGTGTGGACGCATCCTAATGCATTCACATCGCTATCCTTCGGGTGCACATAAAACAATGCACCTTAACGTTCCTTAGAGTAGAGTATAGTAGAGTAGAATATCATTTATTAATCCAGAGGGAAATGAAGGTGTCCAGTAGCGTACATACATAAACACAGAAGTAGACACAAAGACATTACACACAGCACATATATTCACCATACATAAATTCACAAAGTCAGATCTCTCCCTCCCACTCACACCTTAGCTTGCGTTGCTCACGTTGACTATGTAAGGGGTTCATATTCACAGGCTGATTTATTGGTGGAGAGACGGCAGGAATATGAGGGTTTATAGTAGAGGACAGACTGGGGGAAGACGGCCACACAGGACACACAAGCAAGGATGGAGACAGAATAGGAATATTGAAAAGGAAGAGCGGAGCGGAGAGGAGATGAGCTCATCCTTTTGGCACAGGGACAGACAGGGGTGGACTGGGGAAGAATTGGGGCCCGGGCACTTTTGGCTTAAAGGGCCCCTCATACTCAGCGGCGCAGAACGGACTCACCGTTGGGCCCTGCACCCTCGTCGGCCCCCATTGGGAGGGAAAGTAATCTCACCCCCCCCCTGCTGGCAACGTTCCAAGCCTCTGAATGAAATGAATGGGTTTTNTCGTAGAAAATGTATATCTCAGCCCTGACGATGAAGTAGGAGTAGTGGCAGTCATATATTATGCATGTTGGCCCGTTTTATCGAATCAGGTGGTTTTTCACTGATCTGAACTGATTTTAATATTCTTTAAAAAGCTAATACAGAACTACACTGACTTACTGTTTACTCCATGTAATTAGCATAGCCAAATTAGCATAGCCAAACATGAGCCAGAGAGGTGGTTACTCGTCACTACAGAAGCCATCATATCTACTAGAGGAGTTAAAACCAAACCAAACTAATTGCGTGTATATATGTGTAATAAGAAGACAATATGGAACTCACAGGAATACAAGAATGTGAAGCGAAGAACTTGCTTAATTCGCGTTCATTTGTTTCTCTGTGTTGTCAACGAGGCGCGAAGCACAGCATGCTGGGAGCTGTAGTCCGTTTCCGACCAGATTGGCACAATTTCTATTTTTCTTAAAAGGGCAAAAAATTACTCAAGATTTTCACAGGTAGTAGTTCATCCTATTGTGTAAGCTGAAAATGTGCCTGGTGTTCAAGTTCCTTGTCATATCTTTGTGGGATTTTAAAAAAAACTTGTCTATGGGAGTTTCAATAGGATCGCCCTGGTGTTTGGAACGTAACCGCTAGGATCGCTGTTTTCCACTTTCCCTCCCAATTTTCAGAATTATTTTTTTTAAAAATAATTTCTGAAAATAGGGGCCCGCGAGGGTGCAGAGCCCACCGGGAAATGCCCGCTTTGCCAGATGTCCAGTCCAGCCCTGGGGACAGAGCAGACAGGGATGACACAGATGCAACACGGCACGTAGAGGAGCGGAGCGGAGCGGGGAGGGTGCCAGCGGAAGCAGCAATGAAACCAGGCAGATTTTGACAATAATGTTGTCATGTTTATTGCATTGATCTTCGTGTCATTCCTAATTAGCTGCGGATGATGTCATCATGCGTTTACAGTAGCTCAGTTCTCCACAGATTGGGGGTGGGTGGGTGGGTTGCACAGCACTGCAGCAGACAGTGATGACACAGATATAGAACTGGTGCAGGCAACAAGAGGACATAGCAGAAGCAGAGACCCTACTACACGAATAGGACAGACCCTACACAGATAGGATACAGATACAGATATGGGCATAATACACAGTACAGTGCTCAATATCTACTTTATGTACTGTACTGTATACGTATAGATATTTATTCCTGGTCTACAACATATTTATCCTGGTCTTCAAGTTTGAACTTGTTGAGCCAAGACATCTTTTTTGCTGAGAGAGGACAACATGAAACACATAGCCAATATGAATATTACTTGACATTAGAGTATTGAAATATTCATGCAAAAGGCACAAGTCTGCCAATCAAAATCCGTCAATCAATCAGATTTTTACAATTAATATACGTAGCACGATATCACACCTAGATACAGTAGTTGACTCAAATTCTTTCAAATATGCATACGCACACTAATCCCCACATTCATTTGCACACCAGAGGTGCATTTCTTGAAACCATAGTTGCTAGCTATGCTATCTACTCTGCTGTTTGCAATGCAATTCCCTATTGACAACTACCCAAGTTGCTAACTGGCGAACAACTACGCTTTCGAGAAATGCACACCACCCTGAGAAAGGAAACGAAGGTCAAAAGCACAGAGAGGAGAGTGGTGTCGTTATGTTATGTTGCCTCATGAGGTCCCAGCAGTCCAGACATGGTTAGCAGACACATTACAGAGAGTGAAGGGCACAGACATGCATTGCACACACATACCACGCAAAGACGGGAGGACAGGAGACAGACAGAAGTACACATATGGGAGGACACACACTCCACCGTACTAGAAGGGGAAGAAGGGAAGGCGAACACGGACATGGACATTAAATTGCGCACACAACACATGCCATGCAAAGACGGGAGGACAGGACACAGACAGAAGTATACATTCGGGAGGACACAGACAGTACTAGAGATAGCGAAGGGAAGGAGAACACGGACATTCAATTGGGCCAGTGTTCTGTTGAAATGGGCCGCTGTGCTGTCGAAATGAGCTACAAGTAGCCTGTTAACATAGCTGTAACGTTAGCTCTATCCCTTACCACTAGTGGTGCTACTCTTTCTGTAGTGTTGTGTACTAGCTGTGTAGCTCAGCTTGACAGTTATAGCATATCAACAGAACCAGTGATGGGCAAAATGTATTCATTAGCTACAATCTAGTGCCACATTTCCCTTGTTTTACCTGGCCAATTCAACCAGGTGATCATTCAACCAGCCAATCACCTGACAGGTAAAATCAAGTCATTTGGAAATACTACGTGGCACTTGATTGTAACTAGGGATGCAAACGATTGATCGATTAATCGACTTTAATCGATTCATGCGTTAATCAGTTAAAAAACATTAATCGCAATTAATGGCCAATTCAACAGACAAGAGACCCAGGTGAAATGGACATGTTAAGATTGTGTGTGAAGAGGGGTGTGAATAGTGGGAATATTTAAATCACCTGTGGATTAAATAATTTAAATAAAACTAATTTAAATGTAGTATTTCATCTCAATTTTTAATTTTATTTTTTAGATTTATAGAAACATTGAGATTTTGGGGGAAAAAGGCTGCTTATTAATTAATCGTTAGTCGATTGATAAGGCAATCAACTAATGGTTAATGAATTGATCGATAATTTGCATCCCTAATTGTAACTAATGAATCCATTTTGCCGGAGCGCTCCAGAGCTCAGTTCTGCTCCCCTCACGCCATGGCAACACAGCCAGCCGGAGCTGTGCTGCCTCCCTCTGCTTGTGGTATTTCTAGAAATATTTGATAGATATTGACAACAGTGAGTAGAGGGGCAAGCCTCTGTCCGTCCCACCTCATTTCAAAATCCAATTTAATAACCACTGCTGACGCCAGCAGACGAAAACGAAAGTAAAAGCCAAACTGGGAAACTCCAACTCCCATTGTCATTGTGACACAGCACTCCACAGCACACAAATGTTTACTGCACACTGCACACAACGAAATTGCATTTATGCCTCACTTGTGCAAGGGGGCAGACCCCATTGGCGCCCCAAGGGAGCAGTGCGGCGGGACGGTACCATGGCTCAGGGTACCTCAGTCATGGAGGAGGATGGGGGAGAGCACTGGTTAATTACTCCCCCCACCAACCTGGTGGGTCGGGAGTCGAACCGACAACCTTTGGGATACAAGTCTGATGCCCTAACTGCTTACCCATGCCTGCCATAAACTCACACACTGGACAGAGTGGAGGACATATACACGGTGTGCTCCTCCACTGGAGAAACATGAAAGTATAGACCACAGAGCTAGTAAAGACAAAAGGTAAGAGCGAGGTAGTAAACTAATACTCTTCAGAATAGGGGTAAAAAAAGACGGTCAGGTACTCTGAGACAGACTTCATGGCAGAGAAGAAGGCACTGGCAGATAAGAGCCTAGAGGCAGAGAGGTTAAGTAGCCCAGCATGGACCCCACACATACAGGACACCAAGGATACAGGAGCCAGAAGCATTTAGAGAGGGGCACCGACAGCAAGAGGAGAGGACATCGCACCATACGTTTACACTAAGGCCAATGAGGAGCAAAGGAAGCCATTCATTGCCATGTTTAATTTAGGAGACAAAAGGGGAGAGGTGGGATGCCAGACTCCAGACTGCTATCTAGACTGATAGACCGAGGATACGGCAGGAAGGCTGCCAGACTATCATGCATTGCGTATAGATGACATGCTGATTTGAACCGACTATAACGCACAAGTCTCCAATAATGTTATAAAAAATTATTACACATTAGTGAGTTAATTAACTTTCAGGTGTGTGTATGTCAGGAAATCCCTCTGCTATCACACACAAGCCATAATGTAAGTCATGAAATTGCTTTGCGTTGCGTCTGAGGAGCACACGTTAACTTCAGAAGGCGTCACACCAACACGCAGAATGCACTAGCGTGCGAGGCAAGGTTTATTGTGCATTTCATACAGCAATTCAATTCAATACAATTTGCGTCACACACAACGACAAAATGATGTGGTGAAAAAAAATCATACAGTGAATCACTCTAAATATAAAATCATAAAGTATCCTAAAAGGAGAAAAGGGATAGATGGAATCAAAGGAGAGGAGC
>NC_085859.1:37279362-37296862 GCF_034702125.1 Engraulis encrasicolus | reverse complement strand
GTCCCTGAACATTATGACTCTCTTTGTGTGTGTGCGTGCGTGTGCGTGTGTGTGTGCGTGCGTGCGTGCGTGCTTGTATTTGTGCACGCATGCATGCCTATGATGAAGAGGACGATTTTCATTTGCAGGTCTCTGATGTGTGTGTGTGTGTGTGTTTTTGTGAGTGTGCGCACGCGGGCTGATGATTATGATGATTTTGTTTTTGCAGATACTCGTCATGCAGGGCCTTCCTCATGACGCTGAATGAGCTGAACGACTACGCCGGTCAGCACGAGATCGTGGCGGAGAACCTCAACACACAGATCCTGTCCGAGCTGTCGCGCTACATCCAGGAGCTCAAAGCAGAGAGGAAATCGGTAAATGTCTACTTCAAGACTTTCAGTAGGCGACAGCCCACTACTAGGGCTCTACATTAACAGCAGCCAACCACCAAATGCTGGTTTGGCTGGTAGAAAAGACAAACTTACTAGCTTCTTAGATCCATTAGTGAGTGTGTGTGTTTGGGTAGAAAGATGAGGTTCTACTAGCCATTTTGGCTGCTAATGAAAAACGTTAAGTTAGAGCAGGGGTGCAAATTCCAAACTTCAAATTCCTACAAGGGCCGTAAAAGCCCTCCGAGGGCCATACTATGAATACAAATCAGGATTTCCCCATGCAGTTCAGGCCTATATTAAATGTAGACACCTTTAAAACAGACCCCACCTTCTCTGGGTCCCCTGAATATTAGTTAATTGTATTGGAAATGTAATTTCTAACATTCCTTTACAGAATATGTCATATGTCATGTGATGCTGCATGACATTAAAATTGTCTTGGGGGCCAGACAAAACGCCCTCAAGGGCCACAAACGGCCCTCCAGACATAGGTTCCCCACCCCTGAGTTAGAGCAACAGCCTCTACAAATGCAATTCCCTAACAGGGACATCTACTTAGTGACGGGGGCTTGTGAAAGCCATGTCCTAAAATTGGATCATTCTATTATACATGTCATCCTATTCATTACACTGATTGGCTGTTGTACTTTCTTGTTGTATGCAGAGGGAGAGGTTACCCCCCCCCGTGACTATGACAAGTTTGGTAACCATGCTTCATTTTGACGTTGTGGGGCTACTGTGGCTATAGGTTGGGACTTTTTAGGTGCCATGCCTGATGCCGGCCTGGTTGTCTCTATCTGCCAGGAAGTAAAGGTCTACGCTGACAGTATTTTTTTAAAATACATATTTTTTGGGATTTTTTGCCTTTATTTGACAGGATAGTGAAGGTTTTGACAGGAAATGAGTGGGCAGAGAGAGATGGGGAAGGGTAGGCAAAGGACCCAGGCCGGGAATCGAACCCAGGTCGGCCGCATAGCAAATGAATGCCCTACCATTTTTCGCCATGGTAGGGCCTACACTGACAGTATTTCATTGGAAAAGCTTGTCAATATTGTTGTCCTGTTTGAGTCGTCTAGGCCAGTGTTTCTCAACAGGGGTGCCGGGGCACCCTGGTGTGCCGCGGGCCCCCCTCAGGGGTGCCGCGGAAACGTGGCTGATAAATAAAGTATGTAACATAAAACATATTTGTCTAAATTGAAAAGTTAATGCTAGTCAGTGGAATCTTTCATCTGCCATTTACGCACAATAAAGTAAATAAAGGTCGCCCCAGTCAGCTGCAACTTCGAACGTAGGTCGTGTGACGTCTCCAAAGGTGCTACTTTTCTAAGCTGTGTGGTATCGGATGCGATGCCATGTTACGGCTTATTGGTTCGGGGTGCCATGAAATTTTTCATGAATTGAAAGGGTGCCTCGCCTAAAGAAAGGTTGAGAAACACTGGTCTAGGAAGCTCTTGTAACAGGACCCGAGATTTGCTTTGAGCCAAAGACACATTAGGCAAACTTCATGAAAATGCTACACTGTGGTAATGACGTTCGCTTTACCAAAACCTATTCACAAAAAGCTAGGATTTACCGATACCACTTTTTTGAAAACCGATACGAGTACATTAATGTGTGTACTTGCCGATACCGAGTACCGATACCGATACCTTTTAACACCAAAATACAATGAACATAAATGCATGCATGGCCTTGTTTTTTTCCACCTGTGATATCTGTATTGTCCATTTCCATGTAGATTTAAATGTTATTAAATGTATGAAGTGGCACTTTTTTCCCATGCTGCTTTCAAGTCCACAGAACATGACAAGATTTTGCATTGTTTTGTGTAATAGCAGTATCGTTCCTGGTATCGGCAAGTGCTTGACGAGTACGAGTATAATGAGCAGTATCGGCAGCCGATACCGATACCAGTATCGGTATCGGTGCATCCCTACAAAAAGCGGTTAGCTAGAAAGTGTGAGAGAAAAAAAAGAGAGTGGCCCTAAATGATTCAGGCTAAGGATTGTCCTGGAAATGGCAAAAGGCGATCGGGCCCTAGATAATCTTTCAATGAGGTCTAATCCAACTCTGGCACAGACACTCTCATCCTTTTGCAGCATTGTCACAAAAAGAAATCACTGCCTCATAACAGGCTCAGCTGGACAGCAGTGTGCGTGAGTGCGCGTGCGTACATGCATACGTGCGTGCGTGCATACATGCGTGTGTGTGTGTCTGTGTGTGTGTGTGTGTGTGTGTGTGTGTGTGTGTGTGTGTGTGTGTGTGTGTGTGAGTGTGAGTATCTGAGTGTCTGTGTGTGTTGTGAGGGCACAGTATGACGTTTGTGTGTTAACAATAATTCCCACGGACAAATCCTCAAAACTCTCCAGCCACCCTCGTTGCCACTGTCAATCACGCCTACACTAGATCACACCAATGGGGGGACGCTGGGGCGGGTGGGGATTGGAAGGTGGTGGTATTGTAGTGGCGGTGACGTTGGCGCACCAAGACAAGCGTGTTGTTCCGTCCGTTGTTTGTGCATGTGCAGCAAGTGCATCCGTCCGCTTGGGCCCTGCTCTCTAGCGGAGCTGAAGTGGGTCAAGAATCCAGGTCAGGGCAGCGGGAGCAGGTTGGCCCCTCTCCCTTCTCCCTCTCCCTCTCCCTCTCCCTCTCCTCTCCTCTCCTCTCCTCTCCTCTCCTCTCCTCTCCTCTCCTCTCCCTTTCCCTCTCCCCCCTCTCCCGCCATCTCCTCTCCTCTCCCTCTCCCTCTCCCTCTCCCTCATCTCTCCCTCAACTCTCCTCTCCTCTCTATCTCTATCTCTTCCTCTATCCCTTGCTTGCCCTCTGCCCTCCCCTCTATCTCTATCTCTATCTCTATCTCTCTCTCTCTCTCTCTCTCTCTCTCTCTCTCTCTCTCTCTCTCTCTGTCTCTCTACCTCTCCTCTCCTCTCCTCTCGTCTCCTCTCCTCTCCTCTCGTCTCTTCTCCTCTCCCCCCTCCCCCATCTTCCTCTCCTCTCCTCCCCTCTCCGCTCTCCTCTCCTCTCCCTCTCCTCTCCCTCTCTGTGCTCGCCCTCCCCCTGTCCCACTCCACTCCACTCCACTCCACTCCCTCTCCCTCTCTCCATCTCCCTCTCCTCTCCTCGCCCTCTGCCCTCTATCTCCTCACCCTTTGCCCCCTCCCCTACCCATCCCCTCTCCTGTCCTGTCCTCTCCTGCTCGCCCTCTGTCCCCTCTCCTACCCATCCCATCCCCCACCAGGGTCCTCCATGCCCGGGGAAGAGGGAGCGCACCGCACTGGGCCTCTGTCTGGAGCTGGTGGCTGGAAGTAACATGGGAGAGAAACACGGAGAGCAGAGAGAGAGAGAGAGAGATGAATAGGCAGTGTGTCACGGAAAGGAGAAAAAGGAGATGGACAGAGGCAGGAAAGAGAAAGACAAGAGATGTGACGAGAGAGCAAGAAAGAAAGAAAGGGAGGAAGATGGTCTGGGGAAAAGGTAGATGGAGAGAAAAAAGAAGTGAGGATGAGAGAGAGAGAGAGCGAAAGGCCAAGAGGTCAGGGTTGAGAGTAAGGAGCCACTGAAGCCTTCAAAAGGAGAAAAGAGCATCTCTTCCTCTCGGGCTCTTCACTCCCTCCCCCACTGGTGCAATGCATCATGGGAAGAAAGCTTTTCTCTCAAAATGTACAGTGCACCCTTATGGTTGGTAGAAAAACACAAGTTGACCTGCAGTACAGCACAAAATGAATACCGTTGTACTGCAAATACAGTGCATGTAGGTAACTGAAAGTAACCGATACCATCAACGGTAATACTTCTTTCATATTTCTTGACACTGCTTTGAGAGCTTGAGAGAGTGTGTGTGTGTGTGTGTGTGTGTGTGTGTGTGTGTGTGTGTGTGTGTGTGTGTGTGTGTGTGTGTGTGTGTGTGTGTGTGTGTGTGTGTGTGTGTGTGTGTGTGTGTGTGTGTGTGTGTGTGTGTGTGTGTGTGTGTGTGTGTGTGTGTGTGCCCTTTACACGGATTCCCTAAAAATAGAACAGAGGAGGCGTAATAAAAATACGCTGACTCTGCTGCTAGAATAATGTGCTCCATTTTTTTAAATTGAGTTCTCTGTAAAAGCAGTAGATAAGTCCTTGTAGAGTTTCCTCTAAAATGGTTCAAAGAAAGATTGTGGGAAAATATACTGTCTTATATTTCCTGACAAAACCAACAAGGTTCGAGGCCAGGTCAGCTCATGTCCTGGTTGCTGATTAGACGATTGAGTTCAGTTCAGCACTCACCATTGATTGGGTAATTATATCCCCGAAACGCGGAGCGTCTGGGATGTAATGGTTTTGCGTGCGCCGCCACCGCGTCCGTGTCCGCCGCCGCCACGTAAGGTCTTTCGTGTTAACGCGATAACTTTTGAACGGATGTTTGGATTTGTCCCAGATTTTTTGGGTGAATGCTCTAGGGCAGGTTCATGAACTGATTCGAGTTTGGAGGTCAACACTTTCAAGATGGCTGAATTCAAGATGGCCGAATTTTTGTTTGGTCCATAACTTCTGACCGGGTGGATGGATTTGTCCCAGATTTGGTGTGTGAATGCTCTAGGGTAGGTTCATGAACTGCTTCGAGTTGGGAGGTCAACACTTTCAAGATGGCTGAATTCAAGATGGCCGAATTTTTGTTTGGTCCATAACTTCTGACCGGGTGGATGGATTTGTCCCAGATTTTGTGTGTGAATGCTCTAGGGTAGGTTCATGAACTGATTCGAGTTTGGAGGTCAACACTTTCAAGATGGCTGAATTCAAGATGGCCGAATTATTGTTTGGCCCATAACTACTGACCGGGTGGATGGATTTGTCCCAGATTTTGTGTGTGAATGCTCTAGGGTAGTTTGGACGACAACAGTTTCAAAATGGCGGAATTTTCATTTGGCCCATAACTTCTGACTGGGTGGATTGATTTGCCCGGTAACACCTTATTTTAATGGTTCACCATTTCAGTGAATCTACCATATTAGGTACAGTGTAATAACCAATGTAACAATATTTAATACCATGTAATACTAGTGTAATACCAGTGTAACAATATGCAATATCAGGTACCGTGTAATAACGAGTGTAACAGTATGCAATACCATGTAATATAGTGTAATACCAGTGTAACAATATGCAATACCATGTAATACCACTTACGCACAAACACATGATGTAAGTAAAAAAAATTACATTGTATTAAATATTGTTACACTGGTTATTACACTGTACCTAATGTGGTATATCCACTGAACCATTAAAACAGTATTACCATTTGCCCCATTTTTTGCTTCATTTTCACAATAGTCGTTTGGTTTTAAGCCTATGCACGTCATGTCACGTCTGTATGTATCATATACGTTAACGAAATGGTGGACGGGAGTGGTAGGAATGATGGGGGACTGGAAGCGTTGCGTTTCGGGGATATACCTTAAGCAGTCGAAGGCGACTGCACAGGCAGTCTAGTTGTTTTTTGTTTTTTAACCCACTAATGATTTTGTCTGATTGTGCTCTTGTACTGCCTACTGATTAGTTGATTGAGTACAGCTAACTGGCCACAGTTTGGTCTGACCTGATCCTGAGATGTCTGTGGTTTTGTCACACCACAGTCTGCTCTGGCACTTTTGGCTTAAAGGGGCCCTTCATAATTAGCGGCGCCGAGCTAACTCACCGGTGGGCCCCACACCCACATTTCTGAAAATAGGGGCCCACGAGGGTGCAAAGCCGCTATGCCAGATGGCCAGTCCAGCCCTGGCTCTGGCCAGTGTTAGGTAATGGGGGTTATGGTGGGCCTGGGAAGGGCATTTGAGGGTTTTGGTGCTAGAACAGGAGGTGATGTGGGGGCATGGATGCTCAGGCTCTGTAAACATTATCTTTCTCTCTGTCTATCTCTGTCTGACATAGACACACACACACACACTCACTCACTCACTCTCTCTCACACTCACTCACTCACTCACTAACTCACACTCTCTCTCTCTCTCTCTCTCAGTGTAATGAATGAGATTGTGGTACCATCAGGGAGGGCAGTTGGGTTTTGTGTTGGTACACAGGGGTGATTGGGTAAAGCTAGATTTATGCTTCGCTCGCATAGAATCTGCGTCCGTCCGTTTTCTGTCTATGCGAGTCCACGCCCCCCTCTCAGAGGCTCTGCGCCCGTCGTCTAGCGCCTCGAAAAAATTCGAACTATCCGTCGGACGGACGCGGAGTACGCAGACAAAAAGGCACTATGATTGGTCGTCTCGCTACTTCCTTGTTCTGTTCTTGTGGCAGCGCAATGCCAGTAGTTTGCGAGAGCAGAGCTGTATTCTGTTAAAAACTTTATTAATGCCTTGTGTGTAAATGTGTGTAAATACACGAAGCTAAGCTAAGTAACAAACAATGCATCAGTTGAACACTCGTGGCACAATGCCTGCGGTTTTACTACCGTTCCTCCACCGAATGTAAACACACATCGGCAGAATCAACTGTCTTTACATGCTTGCATTTTCTGCTCGTGAAAACAGACTGGGTATGTCAAATAATGATACCACTGCATTGCCTTTGCAATTTGTGTGAAAATACCTAGCTAACCGGGATAGAAAGCAACATTGCTTAATAATGACCGCAGTGCTTACAATGTAAGTAGCCTAATCGCGCAATTTCAAATGTGGCTGGCAACGAGACCTCGGACCTCGCAGAGCTCGCAGATGCATGAATACAAAATTGGTTCGTGGCCACTCCCACGCGACTTTTCACGCTCGCAGTTGCTGAAGTCTAATCTGACCTTAAGTAAGGAGGTGGGGAAAGGCGGTTAGCTGACACCCCCCTCTCTCTTTCTCTCCCTCTGTCTCTCTGTCTTTATAAGCCTGTGAATATAGTGGTTGGTTTAGGTCGGTTTTAGTGTTAATTTTGGGAGTTATGTGGTGAAGAGGTTGGGATGTTAGCTAGCTGACCCCTCTCTGTCTGTCTCTCTCTCTGTCTGGGCCTCAGTGAATTAGCTAAGGGATTTTGGTGGCATCACAGAGGGAATTGGGACTTGGTGTGCAATGTGTATGTGTGGTTGTGTGTGTGTCTGTCTGTGGTTGTCTGTGTGTGGGGGGGGTGATGGAGTAAGGAGGTGGGAATGTTTGTTGACCCATCTTTCTCTGTCTGGGCCCCCTCTATGAAAAAACGTAACAAATGAGGTAATTGGGTTGTGTTCTGGTATTTGTGCTTTTGCTGTTGGTAAACGGAGTGATGGGGCCCCTCTGTGAATATGTTTTGAGAGGTTGCGATGGTATCTTGGAGGGCAGTGAGGTTTTGGTGTTGGCGGCAGGGGGTGGGGTGTTATGTTGGCTGACCCATCTGGGCCTCTCAATGACTAAGGTAAGCGGTCAGGGCGTCAGATTTGTAGCCCAAAGGTTGCCGGTTCGACTCCCGACCCGCCAGGTTAGTGGGGGGAGTAATTAACCAGTGCTCTCCCCCATCCTCCGCCATGACTGAGGTACCCTGAGCATGGTACCATCCCGCCACACTGGTCCCTTGGGGCACCATTAGGGGCTGCCACCTTGTACAGGTGAGGCAGTGTGCAATGAACACTAGTGTGATGTGGAGTGCTGTCACAATGACAATGGGAGTTGGAGTTTCCCAGGTGGGCTTTCACGCTTTAAGGTAATCAATAGATTGGGTAATGGCCTGGGTTTGTGGTGGTATCGGGGAGGGTAGTGGGATTTTGGTGGTGGTACCGGGAGAGATGAGGTGAGATGAAGAGATGGAGCTGTTAGCTGACCATCCCTGTCTGAGCTTTGGTGTTGGGACAGCGTGCGAGTGGGGGTAGCTGACCCGGTACCTGGGGGGTAGCTGTTTTGGGCCTCCGTAATGGAGTGACCATCATTGTAGTTCTGAGTGTGTTCTGACCGGTTTAATGAATGAAGCCAATTGGAGCCAATGTTTGGTCCCCTACGGGAAATTCTTTATCTGCACTTCATCCCATTTGGACTAGTGAATCACATTGAAGTACACACACTAGTCCGTAGCAGTGGGCTGCCTGCTGAGCGGCGCCCGGGGAGCAGTGTGGGGGTTAGGTGCCTTGCTCAAGGGCACTTCAGCCGTGGTCCGGTCGGGCACTGAACCGGGAACCCTTGGGTTGCCAACCCAGTGCTCTAACCACTGAGCCACGACTGCCCCAAAGAGCCTGCTGCTTGGGTATTTGAGTCCAGGTGGGGCATCTCTACTTCCCTTCGCTACAGCCCCTGTGAATAAGGTAATGAGGTGTCTGTTGGTATTGTCTCTCTCTGTTTGTGCCTCTGTGGTGGTGTCATGAAGTGCATTTGGCGTTTTGGTGCCGGTTCACAAGTGATTTGATGAAGAGGTAGCCTGACAAGCCAGACTAAATGTTAGATTAAATGTGAATATTTAGGCTGGCCCTGATGAATGACACACCGGAAGATTGTTGATGGGAACACCCCGTTGTTTTACAAACTGTGTCTGTTCCTATTGGCCAACGCATTGTTGTCACTCCCTCAAAACCCTGTCCGCTTTGCATCCAAAGATTCAAATCAAATCAAAACAAGTCTCCGACGTTGTGATTGGTCAGCCAGATTCAGGGCATTGGGGCATTGTCTGAGGCTAGACCCACTCGCAGGCAAAACATATTTTTGGCCGCTGGCGGGTGGGGCTAGTTTACTAGGCTAGTGAAGAGGTGCAGTGTGTCGTGTCGGCTAACCTCTCTTTGTTGGCCGGCCTGTTTGAATAAGCCCCTATATGGTCAGCCTGCCAACTCGCCACTCACAAAATCAGCTTATCGCTGAAAAATTGGAAGCAGACATGAAATACTGCGTCTCCCCCCTGGACTGGCTACAAGAGTGTTTGGCTTGCTCAGCTCTGTGCTATGCTGTGCTGTTGCCCCATGGTGCTCTGCCTGCGTGGTTTGCTATGTAGTGACCTATAAAACAGCACTGATTTGAGCACTGGCACTGACTGATGACTGATCATGTGGTGTGGAGACTCTTGTGAGGTATTGTTGAATGGTGTTGGGGTTTCCTCAGCAGGCTTTGAGGGCTTAAAACTAGAAGTGGAAATCATAGCCAGGGCGCCGTCAATACGGTTGGATATTGGAACGATAACAGACTGCTCCAAAAATATGAGTTGGCAAACCATTGGTCAGTCAGCACACAGAGGTGAAGCCATGACGTTGTCTATCCCAGCGCTAGGGATGTTAATAATAATAATCAAATTGTAGGAGTGTAATACATGCAATTTATTTTCAAAATGCTACCACTATTGTACATTATATTTATGGCTGTTGAGTGTGTGCGTGCATGCGTACATGCTCGTGTGTGTGTGTGTGTGTTTCTGTGGGTTGACCTCTTTTCTCTTGTCTGTCCGTCAGCATTTCCATGATGGCCGACGGGCACAGCAGCATATGGAGAACTCCTGGAAACAGCTGGAGTCAGTGAGTATGCACACACACACACACACACACACACACACACACACACACACACACACACACACACACACACACACACACACACACACACACACACACACACACACACACACATGCTGGCGCACACTATACAAACACACATACTGTATGCCCGTGTATTCGCACACTCTTGCTCTCATTTTCACTCAAGGACAAGCGTAGACAAATAGCAAAGTAGAGGCTGTCCTAGGCCTACACATTTCAGTTAGCTTTGATGCTCACAGACAGGTACTGTACAACATTCGAGTGTAGAGTGTAATTGATTCAATGTTTTGTTCCTGTGTGTGTGTGTGTGTGTGTGTGTGTGTGTGTGTGTGTGTGTGTGTGTGTGTGTGCGCGTGTGCGTGTGCGCGTGTGTGTGTGTGTGTGTGTGTGTGTTTGTCTGTGTTTGTCTGTGCTTGTCCGTGAACGCTTGTGTGTGTGTGTGTGTGTGTGCGTGTGTGTCTGTCTGTCTGTCTGTGTGTGTGTGTCTGTCTGTCTGTCTGTGTGTGTGTGTGTGTGTGTGTGTGTACATGCATCTGTGTCTGTACGCGAATGTGTGTGTGTGTGTGCGTGCACATGTCTGTGTGTTCAGAGTAAACGCCGGTTCGAGCGGGACTGTAAGGAGGCCGACCGGGCGCAGCACTACTTTGAGAAGATGGATGCCGACATCAACGTCACCAAGGCTGACGTGGAGAAGGTAGGACAGCAACACACAGTGTGTGTGTGTGCGAGTGTGTGTGCGAGAGAGAGCATGTGCAACCAAAGCTGACGTGGAGAAGGTAGGATAGTCACCCAGTTAGTGTGTGTGTGTCTGTGTGCTTGTGTGTGTGTGTGTGTGTGTGTGTGTGTCTGTGTGCTTGTGTGTGTGTGAGAGAGAGAGAGCATGTCCAACCAAAGGTAACGTGAAGAGGGTAGGAAAGCCACCTGTGTGTGTGTGTGTGTGTGTGTGTGTGTGTGTGTGTGTGTGTACGTGTCTGTGTACAGCCAAAGTTGACATGGAAAAGGTAGGACGGCTAAGGAGTGAGTGAGTGAGTGAGTGAGTGAGTGAGTGAGTGAGTGAGTGAGTGAGTGAGTGAGTGAGTGAGTGAGTGAGTGAGTGAGTGAGTGAGTGAGTGAGTGAGTGGGTGAGTGAGTGAGTGAGTGCGTGCACACACATGCATACGTAACCAAATCTGTTGTACTGAAGGTAAGGAACCCCAAGAGCTTCCCCTGGTGTGGGTGTGTATGTGAGAGAGATGCTTTCTGTGCAAATTGACAGACAGTGTGTGTGTGTGTGTGTGTGTGTGTGTGTGTGTGTGTGTGTGTGTGTGTGTGTGTGTGTGTGTGTGTGTGTGTGTGTGTGTGTGTGTGTGTGTGTGTGTGTGTGTGTGTGTGTCAGCATCAGCGTTTCCTCTAGAGAAGTATGAAGAGGTTTCACTCTCCGGACATTTTGATATTAGTCACTAGAATAATATTAGTCATTAGAATCTACCAGGCTCTCCCGCGTTTGCAAGATATTTAAAGGGGCCTGTTACCAGTCGCCTATTACCAACTGGGGCACAAAATCAAGTAAGAGTTATATGTGACATCCGACAACAGCAAATATCTCTGCATGGCTGAATGTGTCAAAACCTCCTTCCATAAACCATGGAAAGCCTCTGACAAATGGTAATAATCACAAGGCCCATATGCCAGTCTAAGGGTGTTAAGAAATGCCGGAGCATTACAAACGTTTTCTGGAAATACTGAGAAGGACAATAATGCCAGAACACCCCGATAATCAAGGGAACACAAAGCTCCTTCTAAACGTCTTTGTCAAGATACGTAGCACTCTGTAAACAAAGAGAACGCGCTCAGTGCTGCATTATACCTTGAAGTAAACTATGGTCCAATGGGTTTTAAGGACCAGTTCAGTCAATTTCAATATGCTGTTGTATTGCTCACGCTACCCTTGACTTGTCAGTAGCCGGTACTTGTACTTGTACTTGTCTAAGCCCTTTCCGAGATATGAGCTATTCTAATGGGGGCAGCGTTTGCTTACTTTTTTTTTTATTAACATAGGCCTACTCCAAATATTTTCCCATAAGGTACCGCTGTTTGCTAGTTGTCTGCTGATGTTGTAACCTTTCGGATGTTTTTGGGAATAAATAAAACTGTTTTTTTATGAAGTGTAAACAAACACCTGCCCCCATTACAATGACCAAGATTTTGGAAAAGGCTGAAGAAGAAGAAAAAAAAACCTCAGGTACTGACAAGTCCAGGGTAGTGTGAGCATTACAACTGCACATTGAAAGTGACCAAACTGGTCCTTTAAGCAGCTGTGTGGTGAACGTGTGGTGAACATATTTGGGGAACGTAAATGTATGGAATATGGAATATTACCGATGCTCTATTGGTCTCGGTTTTGGCTCTGGTTGCTCCTCCGAAACTCTGTTATTTTGGTTATCATCTTAGTGGTGCCACGGCCAAAAGGATAGTATGGATGGCGATGACCGTGCAAGTCATTTTCCTAATATTCTAGCAGTGGGAAGCATTAACTCACGCAGACACGCATGCTGGCCTACATGCAACGAGCGCGTGCATGTTTTCAAACTCGAGAATGTTTATCGATGGAATACTGTAGTTTGACAAAAGCTAAATACACATACTTCAGTTTAGCCTACATGTTGGCCTACATGCCAGTGTTACCGCCGGTAACTTACCGGTTAACTTACCGCTATTCTCGAATTCTGATTTACAATCGGACAATGTGACCGCCGGAGAGATTTTATTTTGTCTTTCATTTCACTTTTCTCCCCCAACGGTGTGTGTGCGAGGACGAGTGTGTGTGCGAGTACCGTACGTGTGTGTGTGTGTGTGTGTGTGTGTGCGAGTACGTGTGTGTGTGTGCGCGCGAGTACAAGTGTGTTTGCACGCATGTGTGTTTGTGTCTGTGCATGCGTGTTTGTGCGTGCAAGTTGTAAACGGATATGGGAGGGTGGTGATCACCCCTGTGTGCGAGCGTGTGTATCTGTGCCTGTGCCTGTGTACTGAGAAAGGGAGGGAAGGATGGGAGGGAGGGAGTGTGTACACAGCCTCACTGATGTAGATTATGCCTGTCTGGGGATGACCTTTTGTCTAGCGAGCAGCTGCTCAATCCAGCTCCAGTGGGGATCGCCAGCTCTCCAGGTTTTACAGCCACCCCACCCTACGCTGTATACCTACCTGGCCCTAAAAGCTTTCCTGTTACTACGATGCTGTATGCGCTGTAATACCGGATTTAGCAAATCTGCTATTGTCCTCTGACCAGAAAAACCATGCACACACAGAGAGAGAGAGAGAGAGAGAGAGAGAGAGAGAGAGAGAGAAAGAGAGAGAGAGAGAGAGAGAGAGAGAGAGAGAGAGAGAGAGAGAGAGAGAGAGAGAGAGAGAGAGAGAGAGAGAGAGAGAGAGAGAGAGAGAGAGAGAGAGAGAGAGAGAGAGAGAGAGAGAGAGAGAATCTGTGAGTAATGGTCAGGTCCTGAATGATGGTTAGTTTCTAACAATATGCATCGTGTGTGTGCGCGACTTAACACGCATGTGCGTTTAGGTCTACTTGTATGTGTTTGTGTGTGCACTATGCATTTATGTCTTTCTGTGTGCGTGTGTGTGTGCGCAGCGGGTGTTTTTTGTTAGATCGAGTGCACAGTACAAGGGGAGCGAGCTTATTTATGGTGGAGGTGTGAAAATCCCCAAGTAGTGTTAAGTGGAGTTAAGTGAGGCGTGGAGGAGAACAGAGGGCTGGAAAACACACACCGCAGGGGGCCGAACCTCCAGACTTAAAACTCCAAAATCCCCAGATTTGGCAAACAGGCGCGCACGCACACACACACACACACGCGCGCACGCACACACACACACACACGCGCGCACGCACACACACACACACACACGCGCGCGCGCGCCGGAAAGGGGTTGCAGTGGTGCGTTCGCATCTCCACTTTTGGGCTCCTTTGATGAGGCTTTCTCAACTTTTACTGCAGGCAGATGAGTGGAGTGCAGCGGCAGTAATATTTTTATTAGGGATGCACCAATACCACTTTTTTGAAAACCGATACAAGTACGAGTACATTAATGTGTGTACTTGCCGATACCGAGTACCGATACCGATACCTTTTACCACCAAAATACAATGAAAATAAATGCATGGCCTTGTTTTTTTCCACCTGTGATATTTGTATTGTCCATTTCCATGTAGATTTAAATGTTAGTAAATGTATGAGGTGGCACTTTTTTCCATGCTGATTTCAAGTCCACAGAACATGACAAGATTTTGCATTGTTTTGAGTAATAGTAGTACTCATAGCTGGTATCGGCAATTGCTTGACGAGTCCGAGTATGAGTATGATCAGCGGTATCGGCGGCCGATACCGATACCATTATCGGTATCGTTGCATCCCTAATTATTATTTTGTAAAGAATCAAGAAAATTAAATGCACCACGACTCGTTCTGGCGCCCTTGACACACTGAAACACACACACACACACACACACACACACACACAGAGAGTAACAGTGAGCAATCTCGCCTCCTGTAGAGTCAGTCAGTCAACAGGTCTGTTGTCATGCTCGTCCTCATCACTTAACACAGGTCAATATTTCTCCCCTCTTTACTTAGAGTGCAGTATCATATGACTCAGTTACAGTAGCTGCGTGTGTGTGTGTTTCTGTGTGTGTGTGTATTTGTGTGTGTCTTCATGTGTGTGCGTGTGTCTGCACGTGCGCGTGTGTGTGTGTGTTTGCGTGAGAGTGTGTGTACATATACGCTAATATGCAAGTCTGTTACAGTTTGCGTGTATGTGTGTGTGCTAATATGCAAGTCTGTTACAGTTTGCGTGTATGTGTGTGTGTGCTGTGGGTGTACAAGTACGTTTGTGCGTGTGTGTGTGTGTCTGCGTGTGTGTGGCGTGTGAGTGTGGGGGAGGCAGAATCCCCTGTAGACATGTTGCTGATATGACAGCTGAAGAGGCTACTGTATGTATGTGCAGAATGATATTGTGTGTGTGTGTGTGTGTGTGTGTGTGTGTGTGTGTGTGTGTGTGTGTGTGTGTGTGTGTGTGTGTGTGTGTGTGTGTGTGTGTGTGTGTGTGTGTGTGTGTGTGTGTGTTGATACGTCAGCTGAAGAGGCTACTGTATGTATGTATGTGCAGAATGATGGAGCATGACGGGGCGTGAATGATGCTGCCCCAACCCCACCCTCCCCTCCCCTCCACTCTGCCTCTGTCATGTTGCATCTTGCAGTGCAGTACCGCAGCTGGCCTGAAGGGGCAGCAGCAGCAGCAGCAGCAGATGTCTCCTCTGCAGTCTCTCACACACAGCACAGCCAAGTGCAGGCACAGACACAGGCACACACACACACACACACACACACACACACACAGAGTCACGGGGAGCTGGCACATGAGGCCCCTCCCAAACCCCTAAAACAGTTGCATGGATCTAACGTCAGCCTGCTAACATCGCTGCTCTTACATGGAGCTTGCCAAGGGACTTGTGTCTCCGTTTTAACAGCACAAGAAGTGGAGGAAAGGTAACGAAGTGGAGCAAAATGAGATGTTCTCATGTGTTAAAAGGATGAAACACCCATTTTAGCGCTTGTCACTGAGTATTATCACATTTCAAAACGGTTTTATATATTATCTAGCAAAGCTCTTCACTTTTTTCCCAAAGAATTTTACTGTACTTCTGTGTGCCTTGTCTGCATTTGGATTGCCGATTAAAAAATACTATTTCTGAGTACACATTTCTGAGTAAAAATTGACAGTATGGACAAGTATGGTACCTTTCCTTGCAGTTGAATTCGTCAAATGATCTATCTAGGAAAGGATCCGCCTCAAATGATGCACTTCTCCAGGCCTCTTCTCCAACTGACTTGAGTAGTGGAGTCTTGGACTAAGAAAATTGCCCCAACCACTTTCAATTGGTACTTCAGCCATCACCGGATATGCTGACCACAAGGGTGATAAATGCTGTTGTCCTGCGTTTTATCCCCAGCAGTTATGTGGTGCTTGAGAGGAAATAAATGTACTTTTAAACTACCAACTCTAAACAGGTCGATTGATTTGACAGATGGATAAAAAAAGCAGCTGTAAACCAGGGCAGCCGAAAAAGTTATCTTGTGCGGTTAGAACGTGTCACATTTAAAAAAAAAAAAACTTTGTTTTTTTGCTGCCTACTAGTTGATAAATTAGAACATCCCTTTGCCTATTTGTCTGTGTTAACCAATCGTATAGCAGCAAATTGTGGGCCCTATATACTATCAGCTCCAATGCAACACGTATTTTCATAAATTGGACTGTGTGTGGGCCCCCTATATACAGGGGGCCCTGGTGACTCAGTCACACTTTAGGCCACTGAACGACACCCTTGCAGTCTGACACTCCCTTGCTGTTAGCTGCATTTAATGGAAGCGTCTTTCCCAAATTAGGTGAGGAGTTATAGGCTAGGAAGAGCCAACCACCTCCAGTGAATAATGTCATGGGAGGGTGGTGTCAGACCTTAGACACACACACGCACTACACACAGAAATAGGGTTGTTAATCCTGAAGAGGACATTAAAAAGTTGGCAGTAGGTAAGGATAGGATGAGTCAGTCACCGTTTTTTTTTTTTTTTTTTTTTTACTACATTACATACACTTAGCTGACGCTTTTTTTATGCAAACCGACTCACACTTATTTTAAGCACAGGGTATTGGTTACAGTCCCTGGAGCAGTGTGGGGTTAGGTGCCTTGTTCGAAGGCACCTCAGCCATGGAGTGTGGTGGGGAGTGGTAAGGGTGGGATTTGAATCTGCAATCCTCTGATCTAAAGCCCATCTCCTTAACCACTAGGCCACAGCTTTTTAATTTCCCCGTGTTCTCTGAAACTAACACAGTGTTGTTCTTGTTCTCTGACATGTCTTCAAAGCGGTGTTCTCTCAAGGTAGGTTGACTTCTCTGTCTGCGGTTTCTCGTTGTCACAGTTCGGTGTTCGCCCTCACCACACATACACGCACGCACGCACACACACACACACACACACACACACACACACACATAGCAGGTCACTGAAAATTTAAGGTTCTGGACCATGTTCTTGCACAAGGCCAGGCCGCGTCCGAAAGGTTGACTTGTTCACTATGTTGGTCTTCACATAGAGCACAAGTAAGAGGCATTGTTTTGCTCCCTGCAAAGTGCACTATGTACTGAACAAGTCAATGTTTCGAATTTAACTGAAGTCTTAATATTAACTTGGACCTGGGTCTTGAACGGTGTCTGCTGCCTCTTGATTTTGCGCCTCCTGCCAGCACCCCCTTTGATTTGGCCTTCATTGAGGCTATTGGTAAATGAAAAAGGAAAATTAAGTGTGTACACCAAGCTCCCGTTTCTGCTATTTTAATGTGACGTTTCGGACATCCTGACCGAAACGTCACATTAAAATAACAGAAATGGGAGCTTGGTGTGCAGACTTTTCTTTTCTTTTCTTTTTTCATGTGACTTTGCTAGTCCTGCATCCAAGACTTTTTTTTACGACGGATGTGCGTGTTTTTTCTTTGTTATGCTGGCTATTGGTAAACTCACACCAGCAATGTAGCTATCCAGTGTGCACTGCGAAGGTTCAAGAGCATTACTCCAGATGCAGCTAACACACTGAGCTCTCACACCAGTGCCAATGGAACTGGGTTGTACTTACATCAGCATTCCATAAAAAAAGAGTTTC
>NC_085859.1:37256862-37276862 GCF_034702125.1 Engraulis encrasicolus | reverse complement strand
AGCTTGTGTGTTAGTCTTTTGTTCTGGGTTTTCGTTCAAGGTGTTGCATGACTGTACAATTGAGTGACGTGGCATGAAATTAAGACGTTTGTATGTCTGTGGTGTTATTATGATTGATTGTTTTTAATGTCTGTTGAGTGTAAGTGTTTCAGGTCTTGGTTTCACAACCATCAAGTTGTCCCTTAGAATTGGGGAAGGTTCACAGTTTCATGACTTTGATGTGTATTTTCACGTGAGCATGTTTTTAGAGTAGGCTACTTGTCTAGTACACTTCCGTGTACCTGTTTAGTGCACAGGCGTTGACGCGATCCATGTTTTGTATCCGATTGTCTCGATAATTCCTGTACAGTGTGTGTGTGTGTGTGTGTGTGTGTGTGTGTGTGTGTGTGTGTGTGTGTGTGTGTGTGTGTGTGTGTGTGTGTGTGTGTGTGTGTGTGTGTGTGTGTGTGTGTGTGTGTGTCTACACAGTGTGCGTGTGCGTGCGTGCGTGCGTGTGTGAGTGTTTATGTATCTACTGTATGCATGTACGTTTGTGTGTGCTTGTACCTGTGTGTGTGTGGTTACTGTATGTATGTTGGTGTGTGCATGTACAGTACATATAGTTTATTTGGATGTGTATGGACGTGTATGGATGTTTGTATGTGTATCTGTGTGCATGGGATATCTAAACACACTTTGTGTTATGTAGTATCTGATACCTGTGATTGTTTCCTGGTGGCAGATGCGCCAACAGGCCCACTGTAGTTATGTATCAGTTATGTATCAGTGTGTGCATGCACTGTGATATGTGATCTGTACCATATGTGTGTGCGTGTTCGTTGTGTATTTATGCTTGGGTTGATTATGTATACATTTTGGTGTGTGTGTGTGTGTGTGTGTGTGCACAATGTCCGTGTGTGTGTGTGTGTCTGTGTGTCTGTGTCTGTGTACATACTCTACTGTCCATGTGATGGGTGTGTGTGTCTGCGTCTGTGTGTCTGTGTCTGTGTCTGTGTCTGTGTACATACTCTACTGTCCATGTGATGGGTGTGTGTGTTTGTGTGTGTATCTGTCTATCTGTCTGTCTGTATACATTCTGTCCATGTGATGTGTGTGTTTGTGTACAATACGTGTGTGTGTAAAGGTGTGTTTTTCTGTGTGTGTGTGTCAGGCGCGACAGCAGGCCCAGATCCGGCACCAGGTGGCAGCCGACAGCAAGAACGAGTACCTGAGCTGCCTGCAGAAGTTCAACAAGGACCAGAGCGAACACTACTACACACTCATCCCACTCATATTCCAGGTACTTAACACACGCACACACGCACACACACACACACACACACACACACACACACACACACACACACACACACACACACACACACACACACACACACACACACACACACACACACACTACACAATACACACTCATCCCACTCATATTCCAGGTAGACACACACACACACGCACACGCACACACACACACTACACACTCCACACGCACCCCACTCATATTCCAGGTAACACAACACACACACACACACACACACACACACACACACACACACACACACACACACACACACACACACACACACACACACACACTACACTTTCATCTTAGTCATATTCTAAGTACTCAACACACGCACGCACGCACACACGCACACTACTACTACACACTCTTACCAACTCACCATCCAGATACTCATCATAACACGATCAAATGCGCACACACATCCAGACACAAAACAACAACATGTTTACACGCCCACCTGCACACAGTCTTGTTGTCACAGACAGCTCGCTGTATTTCTTTGTTTCTCTTTTGCGTATTGTCTTTGCTGCCTATGCAAAAGATAACCCTCCATCTATTTTACCTCCTTGTGTGTGTGTGTGCGTGTGTAAACATTTGTGTGTGTTTGCATGTGTGTGTGCGTGCGTGCGTGCACCCGCATGCGTGTGTGTGTGTGTGTGTGTGTGTGTGTGCGTACATATGTGTGTGGGTGTGTGTGTGTGCTACTCCAGCGTATTCAGGAGATGGAGGAGCGTCGTATTGAGCGTGTGGGGGAGAGCATGCGGAGCTACGCGGATGTGGACCGCAGGGTGCTGCCCATCGTCAGCAAGTGCCTGGACGGCATGAACAAGGCGGCAGAGTCCATCGACCCCAAAATGGTGAGAGAGAGAGAGAGGGAGAGAGAGAGAGAGAGAACAACACACACACACACACACACACACACACACACACACACACACACACACACACACACACACACACACACACACACACACACACACACACACACACACACACACACACACACACACACACACACAGTGACTGAGAGGTGCGGGTGCATGCTTATACTGTACGTGCACCCACACGCAAATTTTTCATATACACACATACACACACACACACAAACATGATGATAAGGGGTCAAAGACGTCCAAAAAGGAATTGTCATTCAGTGTAACGGATACCTTCTGCTGACTGTAACTGTAAGAAACATGACTCCTTTTATTTATTTTTTTTCCAGTGAATTCATGAAAGCCTCGGCTGTCATCCATTCACTTGAAGCAATTTAAAAATCATGTTTTTTTACAGTTACAGTCAGCAGAAGGTATCCGTTACACTGAATGACAGTTCCTTTTTGGACGTCTTTGACCCTAAGACACACAAACACAAAGTGCATGCACAGACATGCATGCGTGCACACAGGCACACATGCGCACACACGCGCGCACACACACACACACACACACACACACACACACACACACACATACACACACACAAACGCACACACACACACACAATCACACACAAACGCACACACACACACACACACACACACACACACACACACACACACACACACACACACACACACACACACACACACACACACACACACACACACACACACACACACACACACACACACACACATACGTACACACAGAGTTTAATGAGCAGTGTGTTGTTTTGGCCAAACTTTTTTATATTGTTACAGCGCTCCTTTGTGGAGGTCAGCAAAGAGCACCTTTCTGCTTACCTTTGTAGAGTGCTGCATCAGCATTATGTGCCTCATCAAAACCACATTGAAGCCCCATACAGACAACAGCAGGATTGGAGGCATACAGTGTAATACTAACACAAGTAATATTCTGTGTTGGCTGTTAAATTCTTGGCTACTTTGTTACTATGACCGAAACAGAATAATCAGCCTGCTTTTTTATTATTATTAATTTAAATATGTGTGTGTGTGCGTGCGTGCGTGCATGTGTTACATTAGATCATGTAATTACTCTAATTTTAAATCAATAATACTACACTGGAAAAAAATGTGTGCAATAATCAGTAATATCTCAGTTTTTTTTTTTTCATCGCGGCTTTTAGAAGATGTGTCCGTTAGTCACTTTCTGTATGAACCGGCCATTACATGCATGAACTCTCTGCATATCTGGATATTATTAAGACATAGGTCAACACATGGCATTTATCATGCTGATTTTAATTGTACAGTACCACTAACAATGTAAAAAAAATACACTACAGTAAGTGCTTTCATCATGACTTCTAGAAGATGTGTCTTTTCTGCATGATAAGCAGTACACACCTGCTTGTACATGCAGGCGCTCTACAAATCTACATATCTGCATATTGTTAAGACGTCAGTAGGCCAGGCTGTAAAGGCGTTTGTATGTCACACCAGTGAATCCTGCGTTGAGGTACGGCACCTTTGCAAGTCGTGGTCCTCAGCGCAGTAGAAACTCACTTTTGTCACGTGACAAATTTTGCACAGTTTTCCCGCCGTGTCTGCGAATATCTGTTGCCACGGCGAATTTCTGTTGTTAAACGCTGTGCCCTGACCACAACCATGCCAACCCAAGAACAGCGAAACAAGCAAGGGAACTGGTGAAACTGTGCCCTGACCAAAACCATGCCTAAACCTCACCGGTCACTGGGCGTTGTGTGGGACTAGATGCAAAGGTGTTTTGCACAATCGCCATAGCCGGTTCAAATTGGCGTGTTATCTTACTTACTTTTATGGTGCCATGTTGAGTAGGCAGATGTGGCTGATGTAGACTTCGGGGTGATTTCAAGCTGATAATACTATAGTGTGCAAGGAGTAGCAATATTATTTAAGGCTTTAAAGGGACACTGTGCAGGAAATGGTCAAAAAAGGTACTGCAACTATGCTGGTCATTGTGAAAATGTGTTGTCTAAGGCCAAATTTTATCTTTTCATGAAAGTTTACGAAGTAATAAATGAATATTTTATATTATGGCCCAAGAAAAGTCATTTTTGCAGCTAAAAATGGCTATTTCTGGAAATTCAAAATGGCGGACCTTTTTCATGTATGAAAAAATTATTTTTTCCAGTAATGAATACTTTGATGGTGGTGATAAGTATTCATGAAAAAGGTAACAAAATAAACAACAAAAAATCTCAAACAGTGTCCCTTTAAGAAGACGTGCCCTTTAACTTAAGGACTGTACTGTACGCACCTGCTTTTACACGCAGACTCCAGACAACAGATCTGCATATTGTTAAAGCATCAGCAGGCAGATGTGGCATCAGTTGTTCCCAGGGGTCCTGGCTGCGATACGCTGTTCTGCATGCACCAGATGCCAAGCGGGCCACATTAAGGCACAACAATGAATAATGAATAATTCACTCCTTCACAACTCTGGGGTGCGTTTCTCGAAGTCATAGTTGCTAACTACATTAGCTACTTTGTTGTTTGCAATGCAATTTCACATTGGCAACTCCCCAAGTTGCTAACAGGCTAACAGCTATGCTTTCGAGAAACGCACCCCAGATCTCTCCTCCTCATCGCTTAACTGAACTTCTTCCTGGCCCACTTTCTCTTACCACCCCCACCGCCCCACCCCCTGCATTGCAACAAACTCTTGATTGTTGTCACGCGAAGTGTATCCAGGTTGGCTCCATAATTAAAGAATGATTTCAGTGATTTATTTACAGTAACTTACACCTACACACAGGTACTGTACAGACATAGATATAGATTCTGTATGAACACACAGGCAGACACCCTCACACACGCATACACATTCTGTACACACTTACACCTACACACATTTAGGCACAGCCATACTAGATAAGAGACACACACACACACACACACACACACACACACACACACAGACACAGACACACACACACACACACACACACACACACACACACACACACACACACACAGACACACACACACACACACACACACACACACACACACACACACACACACACACACACACAGAACGAAAGAGCCCTTGATGGTGTTTTGCCTTTTCCATCCTTCTAAATCCTCTGCTCAGTCATCACGTGTAATGGGGGTGCGGCACCCATGCCCTGCGCATGCTCCCCACCACACCTCCTCACCCCCCTGCTCAGTCATCACATGCAATGGACCCCCACCTCCTCACCACCACCACCAGATGAAGCTGCTGCAACCACATTGTTACTTGCTTGTCAAGGGCAACACTAATTGACTGGCATGTAATGTGAGGGCATTTGTGCACCCCCCTCCCCTCCCCCACTCCCCAGTGGATGAGATTAGAGGATTTTGACTGGCTTATACTGGCAGCGATGGAGATGAAACGGTTAGAGGTTTCCCCTGCTCTTTGTAATGCCAGCCTAGGGAGGGAGGGAGGGAGGGAAGCAGGGAGGGAAGCATCCCATTTCTGCTCTTTGCCATGGCAGGCTAAACAGGCAATGTTCAGAGGAGTAGATGTGTGCTGCACACATCCCACCCGATGGGCCAGGTGCAGGACAATCAAAGCAATAATCCAGGTAAAAAGGAATAAAGTCTGCAAACACTGCTTGTCCTCTGTGAAAATTGAATAGCAAGAGCGTAACGTTTCGAACTTCAGGTCTTCTTCATCAGGCTAAGCAGGCATCCATCCACCCATCCATCCGTGCTCCCGCTTGACATGAGGTGTGACCCACAAGGAGCTAAGCAACTACAAACCTGGGGTGCATTTCTGGAAAGCGTAGTTGTTAGCAGTTAGCAACTTCGGTAGTTGCCAATGGGAAATTGCATTGCAAACAACATAGTTAGCAACTACGCTTTCCAGGTGGCATGCAGGCAACCATTTGTGCGCGCACACATTCATACACACACTCACTCACTCACTCACTCACTCACTCACTCACTCACTCACTCACTCACTCACTCACTCACTCACTCACTCACTCACTCACTCACTCACTCACTCACTCACTCACTCACTCACTCACTCACTCACTCACACTCACTCACTCACTCACACACACACACACACACACACACACACACACACACACACACACACACACACACACACACACACACACACACACACACACACACACACACACACACACACACACACACACACACACCAATTGCGTAATTTACTCCGGTTTGGTAGTTGGCACGTGTTCCATTAAAATCTCTGTAAAATCATGTGCAGGTGACACTAAAATGTTTTCCCAGGAATGCCTGCTGATTGCAGCTCAATGGAGGTGGTAGTGCTTCTGGGTATGATTGATGATGACACATTAGGATTATGAATTTCATGGCTGCCTGACAAGACCTGCCTCCTCAATTTGCCTCAGGGGTGTTTGAATCACATTTTAGCACACAGGAAAACGGTAATACAATATTTGTGAGTTTTTCAGGATATTGAATGCTGCACTGGTCTGATGCCAAATGTTGTGTTGTACGGAGTCTAATGCTTGTGTGTGTGGCCGTGTGCGTGTGCGCGTGTGTGTGTGTGTGTGTGTGTGTGCGTGTGCGTGTTCGTGTGCGTGCGTGCGTGCGTGTGTGGCCGTGTGCGTGTGCGCGTGTGTGTGTGTGTGTGTGTGTCCATTGCTGGATGTGGTGCTATGTGTCCAGTGGCAGGTATTCTGCCCTACGAAGGCAAAGTGCAGTAACTACGTCAGCAGTGAAACTGAGAGAAAAGCCTTTCAAAGCCTTTGGTATTAGATTGGATATTGCAGTTACTGCTAATTTGACACAATGTCTCATTTGACGCAATACACAAGGTGTAATTTGTCACTATAAGGTCCATTTTGTCACAAGATGAAGGAGGTGTTATGATCAAGTCTATGATAATCAGGCAAGCTAAACTTAGTTTTGACAAAAAATGTAGTCGCTACACTTTGCCTTTGTACGCCAGTATTGTCCAGTGTTGGATGTGGTGCTGGATGTCCAGTGCTGGATGTGGTGCTGTGTGTCCAGTGCTGTGTGTCCAGCGCTAGATGTGCTGTGGTGTGTCCAGTGCTGGATGTGGTGCTGGATGTGGTGCTGGATGTCCAGTGCTGGATGTGGTGCTGGATGTGGTGCTGGATGTGGTGCTGGATGTGGTGCTGGATGTCCAGTGCTGGATGTGGTGCTGGATGTCCAGTGCTGGATGTGGTGCTGGATGTCCAGTGCTGGATGTGGTGCTGGATGTCCAGTGCTGGATGTGGTGCTGGATGTCCAGTGCTGGATGTGGTGCTGTGTGTCCAGTGCTGGATGTGCTGTGGTGTGTCCAGTGCTGTGTGTCCTTATGAGGCTCCTCTGCATGTCCATCTGTGTTGTTGGCCTGTTGAGCACATCAGCCTGATGAGATGCGGAGGCGGGGGAGGGGGAGAGAGAGGGGGTAGGAGTCTGTAGTCTACTCTCTAACCCATATCGCAGATGAGAGCGGATTATACAAAACCTCAAGTCAAACAACAACAAGCAACAGCAGCAGAGGCCACAGCGGCTGCAGCCTGGGTTATTTTTAGCACGTGTGCCGCACGGATGGTTTGTGATGCTCATCAACAGGGCCACTGAAAGCTTTTGCTGGGCCCGGGACAAAGCCATCTGAAAAGCCCACCTCCTCATCAATACCTGCAATGTATTCAGGTCCAAATTCTGGGCCTCCTCCTTTCTCTGGGCCTGGGACAACTGACCCCCTTTGTCCCCCCCTGTCTGTCGGTGGGCCTGCTCATCAAATTGGGATTGTTTTTTTTTCCTCCTGTCTCAGACCTGAATATGCTGCGTCCAAGAGCACCGCCAGATTATATCCCCAGATTAAGGGGGGATCTATGGTATCTATGGGATTTATGTGCAGGCTCAGCACTTTTGTCCTTATAATGCCTTTCGTAGAGTAGAATAGTGAAGTTGTGTCCTTGGTAGTGTCATTCTGTAGCACGGTTGTGGCCTACAAAGTCAACAAGTAGTAACTAGGTATTTTGCCAAAGTTTTGTTCAGATTGAAAATTGACCTGAGACCTTTTTGTTATTTTTGATGATGGTTTTTTTTTTAAATTTTGTTTTGATTTGGTTTCCCACGTTTGTCGCTATTACGAATGTTTGTATATATATTTAAAAGGACCACCATGATTAACATCTACTATATCATCAATCTTATACTTTTAATAGTAGCTGACCTCCCCTGGCCCCTGTGTTCTTCTTCCGCACCCCGGGACACCAAGCAGGTGTTGGCCATGGCACCATTATAATGACAATGGTGATCATGTAGCCTGATTATCATCAACTTTCAAATCTCTTCGGCACTTGTGCTGACCAAGAGCATAATAAACATTTCTGAAACGGCATGGTTGACCCGCCTCCCTTAGTGTGCTACTGGTTGTTTGCTTCCCAACAAAGTGGGAGGAGTTCCCGATTTTTCAGGAGCTCAGAAATGATATTTGTATTGCTCTTGGCCTGACCAGAAGCAACGCTGAAGGTGCGTCACTAGGAGGGCGCTGCCTGGCTAGTGATCATGTTCATGGTGGTGATCTTTCATGACAACAGTCGTTATTAATAACCATGATGATGCATAATATTTGTACTGACTGACTGTTGCGGCAGAGAGAGTAGAGAGAGAGAGGTTCCATTGGCCCATTGTTTCTGGGTTCTATTATTGCAAGGGGGAGGGGGGGGAAATCCCCCTTTAGGCAGACCTAGGCAGACCTAAGGACTGTTCTATTCAATGCTAGGAGCATTATGACACGCCCCTTTAGGCAGACCGGAACCTGGTCACGTTAGGTGCCCATAGAAACCTATTATGTTGGCATATCTCATATACTTAAAGAATCTCTGGTTGCGGTGTCCTTGCCCCCTCACCCACCCTCTCCCCTCAGGACACAAAGCAGGTAGTGGAGACGTACAAGTCCGGGTTCGAGCCCCCGGGCGACGTGGAGTTTGAGGACTACAGCCTGTCCATGCGCCGCGCCGTCTCTGAGTCCAGCTTCCTGAACGCCAGGGGCGAGAACCGGCGCCGCAGCCGGGGCAAGCTGTGGCCCTTCATCAAACGGAACAAGGTAGGGCAGGAAGCACACACACACACACACACACACACACTCACACACACACACACACACACACACACACACACACACACACACACACACACACACACACACACACACACACACACACACACACACACACACGGACGGACGGACCGACCAGCATGCAGGCACGATTGCGTATACACTACACACACACACACACACTCTGGTCGTTTATCAGGAAGGACAAGGTAGGACACACACACACACACACACACACACACACACACACACTCACACACACACACACACACACACACACTCACACACACACACACACACACACACACACACACTCACACACACACAATGCATTCTGCCTCACTCTCCCTGGCCCTTCATTAAGAGGGGCATGGTGGGACCCAGTAGGACACACACACACACACACACACACACACACACACACACACACACACACACACACACACACACACACACACACACACACACACACACACACACACACTCGTCCTCCGGCAACTTCATCAAGAAAAACAAGGTAGGATGGGACAGGACACACTCCGTCTCCCCTCATTAGAAAATAAGTCATACGTAAGAGGAACACATACACACACACAGACACACACACATGCACGCACGCACGCACGCACACACACACACAGACACACACACACACTGGCAGACGCTGGCCATGTCACACACCGTTTCACCCTAACTCACCTCTGTAAAACACCTTTCACTTTGTGTCTCCTACTACTACCCCATACTTACACGGACCATCACACACCAGAAATGTAGTGCAGTAAAGGGAGGAATGGGAGTGATTGACACGCATGTTTCCAATGGTCGTGTGTGTGTGCGTGTGCGCGTGCACGTGTGTGACCGTGAGTGTGTGACCGCGAGTGTGTGACCGCGAGTGTGTGACCGCGAGTGTGTGACTGCGAGTGTGTGACTGCGAGTGTGTGACTGCGAGTGTGTGTGTGAGTGAGTAAGCGTGCTTGTGGGCGTGCGTGTGTGTGAGCATGAGTGCGTGAGCGTGAGCGTGAGTGCGTGAGCGTGAGTGCGTGAGCGTGTTTTATGTGTGAGCGTGAGCGTGAGCGTGTGTGTGTGTGTGTGTGTGTGTTGAGGTGTTCAGGCATGCTCTCAGCTATATCAAGGATAACATAATGAAGCAAAAAAGAGTATTTCCGTGCTATGCTGTCCTTTGGGGGTGTGTGGGTAGGAGTCTATTCACAGCATGTGGAGCACAGAGGAGGGTAGAACCATGACTTGTATTAGAGCTGTGGTTCTCAACCTTTTTTGAAATACCGCCCCCTGGAACTCATCATAAGCCTCCCAATTGCCCCTGTGACCTCATCATAAGCCTGACAGCACCCCCTGTAGTATTAAAACATAAAATAAACTAATGCCCCCCAGGTGGCAACTAAGCACTGCCCCCTCTCAGCTGTATCTTTCTCAACGTCCCCTTTTCAGAAACACTATATTCAGGGTTCCCACTGGTCATAGAAATCCTGGAATGTCATGGAAATTCAATTGAGGTTTTTCCAGTCATGGAATTTGTCCATTTCGCCTGTCAGGCAATATCATGGAAATTTGTCAAAAGTAAAGTGTAATATCACAACAGACAATCTACAGTATGCTTTTTTACTTACCAGTCTAAAATTGTGCAATATTCTAGAATGCAAGCAATGTTCAAGGGAGTCTGAAAATTGCACTTGAAAGACTGATAATCACAAATTGACCCCTTTAAAAAAAAAAAAAAAAAAAAAAAGAAATACCGGTAAATAAAAAAGATATTTCCGTTTATGGGAGGTCATGGAAAGTTTACTTTATCGTCAGGGAAAGTCATGGAAAACTCATGGAATTTTAAATCTGACTTGAAGTGGGAACCCTGTGTGGTATATATTACTGCATAGAGACTGGCAGAGCATGCAAGGCAGTAGTAAATGTTTCACCAGTCAAGGCTTGCATAATGCCTCCCCCCTCCATCCACGACAAACTAGGCAGCACATATTTCACCATCCAACTGAATTATTAATTGGGTGAAACCAATATGTGCCATGGACTTGTACTGCACTCTCCCGGGTCGGCACACCAGAAGTGCATCTGGCTGGATGTTTTCAGCCTGTAAAGACCTCAAAATGTCAAAGCAGTTCAGAGGGGAAGCATGCCTGCTCTAAATAGGTGATGGGCTGGGCCACAAACAAAGCAATAAGACATCCAAGACAATAAAGAGAGGCCTGGACATTTTTGTACCTCGATTTAAAAAAAAGATTTAAAAAATGACTGTGATGTCGGCTCAAAAGTATCATTTGAGTGCGCATTTTTACGAAAAGCAAAGAGACAAAAGTCCAAATCTCTCTTCATCCAACAGGATAGAGTGCAACTAATAGAATAACATGTACAGTAGATTCGTCAGCAAGTCTTTAGGAGCATCAATTCAAACCTGTACGCCACTCTGCAGTGCATTACTGCCCTACAAATAAAAAGACTGTAGCTGCATAGAGCTCCAAACTGAGCAAAATGACTTTAAAAAATGATATGATCCTGTTGTCCAGTCCAAGTAGTTTTAGGTAGATTATTGACATGAGACAGGCTTCTTAAGCTTACTTTATATTGCCACTTTCTTGCAGATCAATCATCTTTATATTTACAATTCAACTTAATATGTCATTAGAATAATAATAACTCTTTTCAACAGCAGGTGAGATTACATTTGATGCCACGCTGACTCCTAAAACCTAATATTCTTCTGTATACTATTCAGGCCACGTTTCACCAATGAAGGCTTCAAAAATACTTGTCTCCTCTACATTCTACTCCTGTCAATCTCAGCGCTAGACTAGACTACAGTAGACGACAAGGCATCAGAGAGAGCACGTCCATCCAAGCAAGTGGAAGCTTTTTAAAAAAATTTAAATGGTCCCACTGAGAATGCCTCAAAAAATCTGCCTCCAATTTGTAGAGCATCTCTCTGCCTTTGATATGGAGAGCCCAGAGCTCAGTCCCACGCTTGTCCTAATTACATCATAACATAACCACCGACCGACGCAGAGGCCATAATTGCCCTGGCTAAAACACGCGCGCGTGTGTGTGTGCGTGCGTGCGTGGGTGACTGAAATCACACCATTTATGGTGGATTATGGCACTATTTCTGGTGTATTATGGCACTAACACGGGTAATCTCCAAATTTATCATAGTTTGAGCACCATGTAAACTAATGACTGATTTTTAACTGCTGTCTGTGTGTGCAGTGTCTGTGTGCATTTGTGTATGTATTGTATTTGTGTTTAGCACTTCTAACATCGGTATTCTTCGTGTTGTTTCTCTCCTCTTCACATCACCTTACCTTACCTGTCACTTCCTGGTTTGCCCTCCCCTCCCCCTTACCTGAATATCACTCCCAACGTCACTGTCTCCTCACCCCATTTTCACCACACCACCACCACCACCACCTCACCATACTTCATCTGAACATTTTCTGTTTTTTTTTATTATCACCTGATTCCCAACACCCTTATTTGGTCAATATCTGCTCAACACCTCACCTAAACATCACCTGATCTGTTACAATCTAACCCCTCGCCTCATTTGGCCTCATCTTATTTCCTCATCTTTGATGTTCCACCACCCCCCCCCAATATCCTTACCTGTCCCTGTCAATATCTGCTCAACACCTCAACTCAACGTCTTGGCCACCATCACCTCATCTCACCTGTCTTACCACCACCACCACCACCACTATCATCTGGTGCTGTCCTGCCACTTCTCCTGGGTTCCTCACCTTTCCTCACCATTTCCTCCTCTCATGCGTCACTCTGTGCTGAATACCTCACCTTAACATCACCAACACACCTCCCTCGTTCGTCTCACTCATGGCCCATGGCTGCCCTGTAGCTCATGTCTCTGCTAGCGTCGCCCCGCCAGCCGCCCCCGCCCCCTCCCACCTCCCCGTCCCCGTCGTCAGCGGTGCCCAACGGGCCCCAGTCGCCCCCCCAGCAGCAGAAGGAGCCCTTCGCCCAGCGCATCAACGGCTTCATGTCCTCCAAGCACCGCTCCCTAAGGAGCCTCAAGAGAGGGGTGAGTCCCGTCTGCTCCGCCTGCCTGTCACGGCCAGCTGCCTTGTCATCATGTTACCATTGTTACCGCGGGCTTGTTGACTTGTAAAACAAGGCATAGAGAACTTTGGTAGCGCACAGTTTGTTTAGAAACAAGGTCTTTCTTACAGGCTGCGCTACATGCCTTGTCATCATGTTACCGTTGTTACCGCGGGGTTGTTGAAATGTAAAACAAGGCATAGAGAACTTTGATAGCGCACAATTTGTTTAGAAACAAGGTCTTTCTTACAGGCTGCGCTTACATGCCTTGTCATCATGTTACCATTGTTATGGATTAATTAAGTCTTTTGCAAGCAGTGTGCAGATCATTTCCCGCTCCTACCATTGTTATGGATGCCATTGGGGCCAGTGTCAGGTGGGCAGGGGGGTAGATGACGTTAATGATGGGCAGAATTGTGATGTGTAGTATGTTTTTGGTGGGGGCTTTTTGGGCCTTTATTATGACAAGACAGTGTGAGGGGAGACAGGAAATGAGCAGGAGAGAGAGATATGGGGTAGGGCTGGGAAATGACCCCGTCCGGACCCGAACCGTGGTCCCCATGGGCATGCAACCCCAATTGGGGGGGGGGGCGTAGCGCGAGAATTATGATGAATGGAATGGTCCGAAAGTGAGGTGTGGGGGAGCCGTTGGTGGACCTCAGCAGTGGAGCAGAGAGGGGTTTTCCAATGTGACAGGTGTAAGGAGAACCAGCACTGGGCTGACACTGGGCCAGCCCTTTATTAAAACAGCAGCTTACATGACACTATGGCTGGGATCAGATAGTGGTCATTGGTGATGAGCAGGCTGTGTCCTGATACAGAAGGGAATCTGAGCCCAGCCAGATGACAGACATGAGTGAGTGATGCCTTCTATCCCACAGACCTCGATGGTACCAAGGCCAGGGCAAGAGTTCAGTGCACAGGCAGAGAGACTGGAGCTGTGTGCAAAATGTTCACACTTTCCCCACATACAGTTGGGGAAGATGTTACTAGCCCCCCCTCCTGAAATTGCACATCCCTCTTGATTTCTCTGTGTGAATGACCATTATTAAAACGTTTCTGTTATTCTGGAAGCAAACTTGCTGTAGAGATAATGTCCAATAAGTAGAATTCGTTTTTTTCTATTGTCACAATGAATGGAAACAAAAAAGGGCAAAAATTCTTCAATGTCCCATGAGAAGATATGGTAAAAAATCTGCAGAAATGTGACGGATGTGTGTAGTCACTTCTGTGATGTATTTATTGCACTATATTTTTTGTTGGTGGTGCATTGCACTGCCGGCTCCAAAGGAAACGGAGCCAATGAGGCCACACCCCACCCCACCCCCATCCCCGACTGGCATTATACCTCACTTGACCTTGTAATTGAAGTGCTATTTGTTAAGTAACATTGTGCTTGCTCATTAACTAACTTGATAAAGACACAAGTGGTAGCCTATACACATGGGCCCATAATATAGATGTATGCTTTGTACTGTGTGCAAGAAGCGTAATTAATTGTATGAGATGTGTATTGAGGAGGTTGAATCCATCAAGGTCCGATAATTACTTTAGAAAAGGGGCAACAGCACCCTCTGTTGGTCAGATTAGTGCATTGCGTAATGTCAGTGAAAGCGCTGCAGGCAGGCGGGGGGAGCTGCTGCATCAATAAAGACTCTTAGTCATCAGGACAGGATTCACTATTTATCAATGGACATTTGCGGGAAAGAGGGGAGGGGATGTGGCACTGTGCTGTGTGTAGGTTGTGTGTAGTAGGTGGACAGAAGACCTTTTAAGTGGAGCGGAAATCAGATAATGGTCCTCTATAGAGAAGGAGGGGGGCCAGGCTGCGATGAGAAAAATTGGATTGGAGAAAAAGTGGATATGGACTTCTCCACTAAAAGCTACTACAGTATTTAAATACACAGCAAGGCTCAGATCGTTGTTTTATTTAAATGAATGGCATGGGATTTAGTCTTTTTATATTTGAAAAGTTTATTTGTAAAACGGTGTGTCTCCATTTTGTAGAATGTTTGGAAATTGACGTTTTCGTATTGGGGTTTCCATTGCATTGCATTGCGAAATGCATTTTGATATAGGTTGAAAATGTATGCTCTCAAAATATTTGAATGGCAAGAATTCCATCATAAGTGATAGGACCTCTGAACAGTGATTTTCAATTATAAAATGCAAAAGTCAAAAATGGTGGATATGCCGTTTGGCAAATAAACTCTCCATGTCCTATTCCTAAAATATGCCTTTGATTTGCTTTACATTATAATCTGGAATGAATTAAAACCTTGAATATATTCTCAACCGCCAACAGTATATTCTCCATCAGCCACTGATGTACTGTGGGCTAGTGAAAGACAGCACCTCACTTTACCTCCACGCCAAAATGACTCTTCTTTTCATGTCTAGACTAGTTTATGTTTATTTATGTCCTAATTAAATAAAAGCTCTATTACCAACACTAATGTAATTGCATTAGCATAATGTGTGCCGTAGCTGCTTACTAATTTCTTTAATACCCGTGTCCCCACCAGTCATGCTTTGTGCCCTACTGATTTTTTAAAAATGTATTTATTTTTTTGCCTCATATGTTATTTATGTTGTTTTAGTTTCACTACTTTAGGATTTTACTCTGGGATCGTAATTTATGTATGAGTTGTACACTAAGTCTGTGATTTCAGCGTCTGTGCAGCCAAAGATGAAATTTCCCCATGGGCGTGCAATGAAGTGCAATTCTTGACTTTACTTAAAACTTAAAACTCCATACTTGTAGAGATCAAATCCTAAATCTTGTTACTTATTTTGTGCTCTTTTGTCTTATTTTGCTCTCGTCTCTTGGATAGCTTTCACTTAAGCTGGTAAGTATTATTGCCAAGACATTGTCTTCTTATCACTGACTGACTCACTTGCACTGACAAATCACGCTTTAGGCATCAAGGCACTGTCCCACTTGTGGTGTTTGGATTTTTCTGATGTTATGGTTTCGCTTTTGATCAGGAGTGCAGAGTTTGAGTTTATCTTTTTTTTACTGGATATTAATTTCTCCTAATTCTGATTGCAGAACTGTTCCTGAAATTTTCCATTTTCCTTTCTTTTTGGGGAGGTGTTGGTGTTTGCATGCATGTTTAAATGCATTCATTGTGTGTGTGTGCGTGTGTGCGTGTGTGTGTGTGTGTGTGTGTGTGTGTGTGTGTGTGTGTGTGTGTGTGTGTGTGTGTGTGTGTGTGTGTGTGTGTGTGTGTGTGTGTGTGTGTGTGTGTGTGTCAGAGAGAGAGGGTGTGAGACTTTGCTAAGTGTGTGTGTGTGTGTGTGTGTGCGCGCGTGTGTGTGCATGCCTGTGAGGGAGTGAGACTTTGCTAACGGTGTGTGTGTGTGTGTGTGTGTGTGTGTGAGTGAGTGAGACATTGCTAACGGTGTGTGTGTGTGTGTCCGTCAGGGTACGAGCTCGGAGGACTACAGCCACCTGCCGCCAGAGCAGCGCAGGAAGAAACTGCAGGCCAAACTCAACGACATCACCAGAGACCTGCAGAAGGAGGTGGACCAGAGGTACACACACACACACGCAGACACGCACACACGCCACTGAAGACCCAGAGGCTACAAACATGTTTCAATAAGGACCATTATTTAGTTTCCTCTAAGCGAGAGTAGAGGTGTGAATATTGTGTGTGCGTGTGTTGTGTGTGTCTGTGTGCATGTGTGTGTGTGTATTTGTGTGCTTGTGTGCCTGTCTGCATTCCTGTGTGCGTGTGTTGTGTGCAGGGATGCCCTGGCCAAGATGAAGGACGTGTACATGAAGAACCCCCACATGGGCGACCCCGGCAGCATAGAGCCCCGCCTGGAGGAGATCGCACAGAACATCGACAGGCTGCAGCAGGACGCACACAAGTTCGAGGCAAGTGCTGACTGAGCAAAACCGTCTCAGTCTGACAGCTCATTGGCTGCTGCATTTTGTTTCTACAGAGCTGATTGGCTTGTCTGTGCTGTCTGTCTCTGGTGTAGAAGGCACACAAGTTTGAGGCAAATGGCCCTACCGTGGCCTAACGGTTGTGCACTTGGCCACTACGCCGGCGACTCTGGTTCGATTCCTGGCCCGGGTCCTTTGCCGACCCTTCCCTATCTATCTCTCTTCCACCCTCTTCCTGTTCATATCTTCACTGTCCTATAACGCATATAAAGGTAAAAGCCCAAAAAAATGTTTAAAGAAAAAAGTTTGAGGCAAATGCTGAACGAACAGTCTTGACAGTTCATTGGCTGTTGTGTCTGGCTTCTACAGAGCCGATTGGCTGTCTGTGCTGTCTGTCTCTAGTGCGGAAGGCACACAAGATCGAGGCAAATGCTGAACAAACAGTCTGACAGCTCATTGGCTATTGCGTTTGGTTTCTACAGAGCTGATTGGCTGTGGGTGCTGACTTGTCTGTAGTTCTGAGGCGATAGGTTGGTTGCTAGGTAACAGCACCGCTGTTAGGTAAACCAAAGAGCAGAAGGCACCTCTCAGATTCTCTCATTCTATCCAACAGCTCTGGATAAACTATCTCTGGTGTCCGAAGTTGGGTGACAGTGTAATGCCAGGCTCAAACTACACGACTAGCGATTGTGTGTCCGATTTTGGCCTCTGGGTGCACCGCACTCTAGAAGAGAATCGCAACTGTCAATCTTGTCGCTGCTCGCAGCCACTGAGACAATGCCCGACGTTCTATTTCCAGTCGCAAATATCAAACACTGATTTGATTTCTACGATTTGCGATCGGCGACTCTTTGAGTTGCCAAAGTTCTATCTTAGAACGTCGCTCACGACGAGGAAATATTTCCCGACAATCGCTTGCGATGGTCCTGGGGGGTAACGTTCCATTGCTGCGATTGTCGTAAGGGGGGTTTCCAGCCAAGAATCGGGCCGATAATCGCGCAGTTTGAGCCAGGCTTAACATACTTCATCCTTCAGTCTAATTAATTGGGTAAATTGTTGGGCGGGATTCACATTAAAAACTTTGTAAACATTGAAAACGGCAGGTGTCAAACTCAAATTCACAGTGGTCAAAATCTGAAAGGAGTTGTAATTAATAATGGGCAAATAGACAAATGCCTTTTTCATTCCTGCAGTATGCGGTAGTTCAGTTACTACTGATGCCTTGTGTGTACTGTTGCACTAGCCTGGGCCAACTCATAATTCCTGTGATGCACAAAATATTGTGTTGAACTGATATTATGACATATTTATGGTGTGTACTTCAAAAGAAAGTCCACCGCACACTTTCTTGACTTTATGCTCGTTATACCTGAGCGAGCCTGATGACGCACTGAGGCGAAACGCGTTGTTCGCTCTAATAAAACGAGCATAAAGTCAAGAAAGTGTGCGGTAGACTTCTTTCTTTTGAAGTATTGAACATTCCTGCGTCTACCAGCACCTAGGAGCTGTGCATGGAACTTTGAACTGTTGAATATTTATGGTGTGTGTTTGGCACTTGCGCCTGGGTTTGACATCGCTGCTATGAAATACAGACACATAGTGTCCATACAATGGTGATGCATTTGAAAGCGCTCTAATGTTTTCTTGTTGCCAAGTTGGTGGGATTTTTTTTTAATTTTTGAAAAGTTGGCCTGCCTGAGGTGTGCTCCTTTTCTCTCGTTGGTTGACAATGAGTCATGTGACGTGTTTCCTCAGAGCTGGTTGGCTGACGTGGAGGGCAGGCTGCTGGAGAAGGGCGACGTCCAGAGAAGACAGAGTGCCCACTTTGACTCCCAGGGACACGCCCCCGTGGGGAACAACTGTGCTCAGAACAGGGAGAGGTATCCCATATACACACATGCTTCAATACAGACACGTATATGGCACACACACACACACACACACACACACACACACACACACACACACACACACACACACACACACACACACACACACACACACACACACACACACACACACACACACACACACATACACACAATAAGGAGAGGTTCTGTATGCCACAATCACACACGCATGCACTCACTCACACACACAGACACGAAAATATGAAGACATCTCCACAATGTACAGTACTACATGTACATTTTTGTACACTGTAGTACATTGTCACCTCAGACGCACTAACACACCCACAGAAAAGTCCTCTATCTCTTCCTCATAAGCTGCTCAGAGAGACCCTGTATGTGTGTGCGTGTGCGTGTGTGTGCGTGTGCGTGTGCGTGTGCGTGTGCGTGTGCGTGTGCGTGTGCGTGTGCGTGTGCGTGTGCGTGTGCGTGTGCGTGTGTGTACGCGTGCATGCATATATTGTGTGCAAGGAGATGCATATTCGTAGTATGTCTACCAAGTTCCAACATGTGTGTGTTTGTATCAATGTGTGTGTCAATGTGTGTTTCTGTATGAAGAGGTTGGTTGCTTCCTTCCTAATAATTTGCTGCCCAAATGGAAGCTGTATAGAAGAAGTTAGAATGGGTTTATGTTTTGCCTTTGTGTCCGTGTGTGTGTGTGTGTTTATCAGTGCATATGTATGTGTGTGTTTACTTTAGAGGGTGGCTGCTTTTTTCCTATTTGTCGTTGAGCAGCCCTAATGGGAGCTACACAGGCGATCGTAGCTTGGACAACGTGTGTGTGTGTGTGTGTGCATGCGTGTGTGTGT
>NC_085859.1:37236862-37254362 GCF_034702125.1 Engraulis encrasicolus | reverse complement strand
AGCCAGTAAATGTAGACAACACTCCACTCACCTACTCGTAGCCATTTTGGACCACTGTCCGTTTAGGGATGTTCTTAAACATTTACTATGCGTAGTAACTTCCTCACTTCAGTCGGGGTCTTGGTGCAAGGTAGCGTAAACATAAACATATTGGTCCTCTGTGCCGGATCTCTGTAGCTAAGAAGAGCTTTGGTTGCTTGATGCTCTCTATCTCTCTATCTCCCTCTCCCTCTCCCTCTCCCTCTCTCTCTCTCACACACACACACACATTCAGAAACAAGAAAGCTTCTGTGTGAAACTTGTCAGCAGAATGTTATCTTTCAGAACCCTTTGGTGGTGCTTGAGTCATGCTGGTCTCTTCCTGTGACTCCAGAGTAGTCTCGTGTGCTGTTCTACGCCAAGTCAGCACATCTCCACACCAAAAGCCCGTAATAATCTGACCGCGCCCTTTCTCAGCAAACAGTTCCATAACGAACCATGTCTCTCCTCCGGTGACTTTTTACTTTTTTGTATTTTATATATAGAAGTATAGAAAAAGAAATCTGATTTCCAGATTCGAATAAGAATGCATGAATGAACATTTTTGTCACTCAGGTATATTTCGTTCTCCCTTTTTACTGTAGCAATTCTTGTTTTGATTTGACTCTCGCTATTTTTTATGTAAATAATATATAAATATGCAAGGCTTCCCTGACCCGTAGCGAGAATGGCTTTTTGTAGAATCAGGTGAATTGCTTCAGTAGAGCTTTGCACGTACAAACCCCAACTCCGATGAAGTTGGGACGTTTGATAAATAGTGAATAAAATCAAAATGCTATCATTTTCAAAACACTCAATCTATTCATTAGATGGAGAATAGTGAAAAGACAACATATTAAGTGTTAAAACCGAGAAAAAATATTGTTTTGGGGGACATATGTACTCATTTCTAATTTGAGAAATCCAACACGTCTCAAAAGAGTTGGGACGGGGACAATAAATGGCAGCAAATGTCGAGGAAGACTAAAAACAAAACAAAGACAACACTTAACAGTTAAAAACATTAACCGATGAGATGATTTTATATAAAAAACAGTGTTAATTCCTATCTTGGACATGATTTCACCAGCTTAAATGGTGGGTGTATTCCTTGTCATGTTTTGCAATGTTTTCCTTTCTGTAGTGCTTACAGTGTGACAGGTCTTGACCAAAAACCCACCATTTTATCACCTGCTGGTCCTTATGATGGAGCCAAACTGTTAAAACATAGTAGAGAATGCAATTTGACCTTACTATGTGGCAGTAATCGAATATCTCCCTTCAAAATATAATGCATGAGTGGCTTTTCATGCTGTTTAAAACCCATTTATACCATTCAGCACTGCATTTAACTCTACAGATGAGTGAGAACATCTTAACCAATGCACTACTGCATCCGCATGCCATCATGGAGGCTGACTTTTGAAGCTAGCACTAACACAAGTTGGATGGTCCATTTTCACTGTAGCACAGGATGTGCAATGCTCTATTATTGTCAAAAAGAATGGACTTCTACAACTTCTGCTGATTTCTGTAAGCAAAGGACAGTTTCCCATGTCTTCTGGGTCTATTTCAAGTGAGCTCAGGTGCTTAGGAGAATGTTAAACCCCTGTGTCATTTTCATGCATTAAGCATTCTTAATATGGTAAATTTTCAATAGCTCTAGCACTCCAGGAATTAGAGTGAGACTATAGCCGATATATATTTCATGATGTCATGAACCTATACAATGATTTTATTAACAAAAATATGTCTTATATACACTCAATCGTGGTAAATCAAAGGGAATTCAAAAATGTATGTAATAACTATGGTAATTATTCCCTTTGCATCTTTAATTCTGAGTGACTCAGCCTCTCTGTGATGATCTTATACCTGGACACCTATATTGTCCGTCAGTACAATTCATTTTGAAATGTTCTTCTTTGTTGTTTTATCTTATTTGGATGTTTACTAAATTTCACTGATCCCCGTCCCAACTCTTTTGAGACGTGTTGGATTTATCAAATTAGAAATGAGTACATATGTCCCCCAAAACAATATTTTTTCTCGGTTTTAACACTTAATATGTTGTCTTTTCACTATTCTCCATCTAATGAATAGATTGAATGTTTTGAAAATGATAGCATTTTGATTTTATTCACTGTTTACCAAACGTCCCAACTTCATCGGAGTTGGGGTTAGTACATGAAAACCACCCAGCAATGTAGTGATCACCCCACTCACCTCTCTTCTCCTCTCCTCTCCTCTCTCCTCCTCTCCTTTTTTTGCTCTCCTCTGTTCTATCCTCTTTTCTTGTTCCTGCAGTATTGCTGGGAGGACTTCTAGCCTGTCTAGAGGCATTAAAATGGCAATAAAAACTGAAAAATCGATTAAAAAAATTGAAATATTGCAGTCAAACCTGACATGCATTTTTGTTTTGGCCAGTGTAGCATGATATAGGCCATCTGTAGTGTTTTTTTTTTGTTTTTGTTTTGTTTTAAGTCGGTTGGTATATGTTCGTTTTTCTTTGTCATCGAAGGCCTTTAAGAATATATATAAAAATGATACCTTAACTGCTACACTTGCAAATGCAGGACACAAGCAAAGCACATTTTTTTTAATTCTTGTTGACGTTAGCTGCTTTTATGAAGAGCATTGATCTGTTGAATCTGTTGAATAAATAAAATAAGATCTGTTGAATTTATTTACCTACTATATGTCGTCGGTTAGCAGTGTCTGTGTCCACGGTGAGATCAAATCTTACTGCTCTTCTCTTCGCTGCTGTCTAACCAATAATACCCAGTCCGGTTGAATTTTTTCACACTCTAATGAATGTCTCCTCAACCCCTTCCTCTCAATGTGGTAATAATGTTTTGTTTTTTAATTAACTTCCCTACCTACTCATGTTAAACATATCATAATTAATGCCACAAGTTCCACTTTGGATGCAGAAATATATTGTCATATTATATATCTTGGAAAAATATCCATGCCTTTAATCATACTGCACTGCACAGCAACGCCAATTATCAGTTATCGAGCTGGGTTTGTTAATGAATCTGCCATATGTATTACTGTTACATTAATGGCATTATTAGTGTTCTTTAGCTCCATCATATCTCAGCTAGATTGTTTTTATCTACTTTGAAGGATCAGTGAGTGATGGCGTGTTTTTTTGTTTGTTTGTTGTTTTCAAACCATCAAAAAATGTGTTATGAGGTGTCTATACTGACTATCACTCAGAACCAGCCACAGTTTGCAAAAAAAGAAAAACAACGCAATCATTGCTTTGTAACATTCAATTAAACTGTGTTCAGTAACCCTCAACGGCTGCCATTTTGTAACACGAAGGGTGTACTAACTAGTCATTAAGAGTCCGCTATTGTGTAATAACAAATCTAAGAATAAAAAATCTAAGATTTTGTTAGATCTTCATATAAAGGATGCAGTGGATAGTTGTCTTGCATGTGGCCATGTAATGTCATGAAGAACCTCCTGTCTGTTATACATTTCCTCACTTGCTCTAACATGTTTCTGCTGTCTGTTTTGTTGTTTTTTTCTCCTTCATTTTCTTTTCTTTTTTGTTTGTTCGTTTGTTTTGTTTCTTTTGTTTGTATTTTTATTGTTTCTTTCTTTGCAGATTCCTAGAACAGTTTGGCTGGTGCAGCGAGGGGCAGGGCAAGCATCCTATCTGAGAGACATCGACCAATTAAAACTCTGAGAGTCACTGAGTGACGAGCCAATCGCCGAATCCGATCCAAAGGCAAATCAGTTCCACCCCCCAACCCCACCACACCCCGCCCCACCCCACGCCACGCCACGCATCACAACCACTTGGCCCCACTGACGGAGGAGACACACCACACACACACACGCACACATACACACACCCACACATGCACCCACACAAACACAGGCATGCAAATATACGAGCACACACACATACACATGCCATACACATACAGTGTGTACACACACATATTTGACTTCACACACACAATTCATATAGTTCCTCCTCTGTGATGCTTGCTTATTGTGTTCATGAGTGCGCACCTAGTGTTTGTGTTTGTACAGTGTGTGTGTGTGTGTGTGTGTGTGCCTGTGTGATCATTGGTGGTGATGTGTGATGTGTGCACAACACAGGAGTGTGTGTGTGTTTGTTGTGTGGTGGTGTGTGTTGCTGCTTGCTTGTCGCTACCATAGTCATAGTTGCTGGCAGAGCAAAGACGAGGTCACCGTCTGACACACACACACACACACACACACACACACACACACACACACACACACACACACACACACACACACACACACACACACACACACACACACACACACACAGGCAGGGGGGAAAGGGTACAAATTCTGAAATTGGAAGTACACAAATACTTCTGTGTGTTAAATCGACCATCCTAACCCATGTGCATGTCCACATTGTGAGTTCCCATTGGTTAACAAACATTAACTCGATGTGAGTTTCCATTCGTTAACATTTATTAGCCTTTCCTTTCTTTTATTGGCCGTTATTATTAATCCCTTTTGTTTATTGGTCAGCACGTGTCTAACCTTTCTCCCATTTGTCAGTTAACAGTTTGTCCTTTATCCCCATTGGTTAATGTCAGTGTTGTGAAGTGTCACTCATTTAGATCCTCATGTGTGTGGAGGGGTGTGGCTTGACAGGTATTGGTAGAAAGGAAATGTAAGTCTATCCTGGTAACAAGCACTGTCTTAAATGCCCCCCTCCCTCTCGCTCTATCTCTCAGTCTTTCTCTGTCTCTCTCTCTGTCTCTCCATCTTCCCTTGTCTTTTCACTTTGTCTTACTTCTAACATTGTTTTCTTGTTGTGTGCACACAAAGTTTCACAAGCTTACAAGCCCCCTCCCCACACACTAACACGCACAGACACGCGCACACGCACGCACACACACACGCACACGCACGCACACTTTTCCACTCCCACCCACCGCCCCCTGTCAAGGTGGTGTGCCGTGGTGACTGATTGTTGAGTGTAATTGTGTGTGCTTTTGGTGTGTGTGTGTCTGTGTGTTTATGTTGTGTGTGCGTGTGATGTGTGTTTGGTGTGCCGTGTGGCAGTGCCAGTGTGTACTGTACGTGTGCAGTGGTTGTGCTGCGTACGTGTAGTGGTGGTAGTGGTGGTGGTGCCAGCGTGGCGTACCGTACGTGGCTGTGGTGGACTTTTCTTCTTTTATTTTCTGTTTTGGTTTGGTTTCATTCGTCCGTTGGTTGGTTGGTGTGTTATCTCTCTTCTTCTCTCTCCGCATGCATGCTTGCCCTGTCTCTCACTGTGTCTCTCGGCCGGTCCTAGGAGTCACACGTCACGTTATCACATGTCAACGGTGCTCGCTCGCCGCACCTCCCCCCTCCCCCTCCCTTTCCTCTCCCCCCCCCCAACACCTACACTACCTACACCACCAACCCTCACGAAGTTCAAACATCCCTTCTTGATGGATGAACTTAAAACTACTCTTCAGTGTGTTTGTGCCTGTGAATTTTCTTTCTCTCTCTCATTTTTATTTGTACTATTTAAAAAAAAAAGTTGTTTTGTTTTTTAAATATATATATATATTTTCAAGAAAAAGAGCTCTTTTTCTCTCTCTCTCTCTCGAGCTATCTATCTCTATTTCTCTCTCTCTTTCGCTCTCTTTTGCATGGTCGCCCTGCTTCTCCTCCCCTACTTTTTGATCTGTACCTGTTCACGTTATTTCTCCCAGGTCGATCCGCATCCCCTCCCCTCCCCTCCCATGCCTATCCCTGTGCCCCCTTTCCCCTTCCCCCACTTATCCCTACAGGGTCAAGACTCGAACCTGAGGCCAAGCGCCTCTCTTGGTTCCAACCTTTGGTTCCGTTCGATTTTCTGTTCAGGGGTGCATTTCTCAAAGCCATAGTTGCTAACTACATTAGCTACTTTGTTGTTTGCAATGCGATTTTCCATTGGCAACTACCCATGTTGTTAACAGGCTAACAACTACGCCTTTGAGAAACGCACCCCTGCTCTGTTCTCGCTGCTCAGACGCAGGGTTCTTACCTCATTGTTTACATGGAGTCAGGCCTCTACTCGGAAACGGATTTTTTTTTTCTTTTCTTCATTTTCTTTGCCTGTTCTGGCTAAAAAGGCTCATGGATGCCCATTACGTACTAATGTCTTCAGTCAAGAGGAACAAACTAACTATAATGCTACCAGTTAAATCAACCAACATGGCTGAGCTGGAATGTCTCTGTACTCACTCTCTCTCTCTCTCTGTATGTTGTGCTTTCTTCTGTTTTCTTTTTTTTCCCCACTTGACTACCGTACTTTTTCCTGCAAAAGAGTTCTGCGATTACATTTAACTGCCAAAATTGGATGTGAAAAGTTTGTGATTGTTTTTTTAATTATTATTATTATGAATAATCATAATATTATTATCATTATTATTTTCTATGGGTAGTCTTTAAAAAGTAGTGTGTAAAAAATATGGCATCAATTGCAACAGGAAAAGCAAGAACATTTTTTGAACGTACAAGTATGAACGGTCCACGTCTGGCCCCCCTGAACTGAAGAAGGCCAGTGTTGTGCTATGATGAACCGTGGTCCTGGGATTTCATGGTGCGCATCACTTGCGAAGCCAATGCTTGTAAAAATTCTGTTGACGAAAGGGCAGTATATTACTGCTTCTGCACTGGACTTTGCCATTTGGATTTTAAGCTAAGCACTGAATTGTTGGAATACATTTCAAAGTAGTTATAAATGATGATAATGTGAATGAAGGGACAGTGATAATGTTTGTCTTATTTACGATGCCTGAACAAACATTGCTTAATAATAACAATAAAAAAAATGTTGGTTGTAAATCTATCATCCTCATAAATTTTGGTGATATAAAGGGGAAAAAATATCTAATAAATGTTCACAAAATATGAAACCTTTTGGTTAAATGTTGTGTGAGTTTGTTTTTTGTTCTCTTGAAATGTTGTCCAAGCTAAAAGAGTTAAGTTTAGCAAAGTGAAGATGTGTCATCTCTCTGATGAAACTGTCTTGAGGCACCAAAAGAAGTCCATTTTCCTATAAGTAAGCCCTTTTGACCAAGATGATCTTAGTGAATGGGAATCTTTGCAGGTGGTGTGCTGTTCCACCATTAGACACCAGATGGTGCCAGGTCTCCTGTGGTTTTGCCAAGGTAGGGGAAGCTGAGAGGAAAGAGCATTACATCAAGACAGCGCTTATCCTAGACCGGATAACAGTTAACTATGGAAAAGAGTTGGATTTGAGTTATTTTATTGTAAGCGTCCTCTTATTATTCTTCTTTAGTTAATGTTGAGGTTGTCCAGTCCCACTGGTCCACTGTCAGGTTTCATCCCTTGCTCAAGATCATTCCAGAATATAATATAATGCCTTTTATGGTCACAATTCACATGTACAATTTACACCATACATAATATTCACAACTCACATATTCACAACTCAACCCCCCCCCCTGCACATTTCTATTGCACAGGAGGTGTTCCCGGGTCATTTTGACCCATATCATTTGGGGAGGGGGGGGTTATACATCAATATTTTCTAATCTAAACTCTGATACAATAGTACACTTTCTTCACCATCTCCTTATCTTTCTGTCTCTGTATCTCCCACTCTCAAAAACATATACATTCACAAACAGGATGTAGGGAACATAAGGGTGAATACGAGCTATGATCTTTTCCTTTTTTAATCATTTTTCTACATGTCACCTTCTATGTAACAAAAACACGAACACCTCACATGGGATACACAGTATGGTTTACCGTGTATATATATATACTACCTACACACACACACACGCATGCACACACAGCACAGAAGATTGGAATAAGTACTGAAAATAAATGTTCAGGTCATTAATGGGCAACAATACCACAGAACGTTTAGGCCTATTTGTCCCCTTATTTCCTACTGATATGGCTTAAATCTGTGACCTGTCGTCCCCAAGTCTGCTGGCCATCTGATGCAGTTGACATGACCTAAATGTTCTCATGTTGGCTCATCGAGTTTCACAGAACAACAGCTGGCTGACTGACTGCAATGTATTGCTTTTTTTGCCCAGGACCAGGACGCTGTGTTTTTCTATACTGAATAATGGAAGACACCAGCAACTCATATTGATGTTTTAAAAAGTACTTTGGCATACTTAAGAGTGCCCTTTTTTCTTAAATGAATACTGGCAACTTAACAGCTCTGTGGTTAGTATGATTTTAAAAAATAAAAAATAAAAAAATAAAAAAACAGTCTCAAACAATGTCTACTGTAGCTCTCCTTTTTTTCATTTGGTCAGGCTGAGGACCGTCCTGGATAGTTGCAGGTTGGATGATTGGAGGGGGGATACCAAACAGGTTTTCTTTTCTTTTCTGTCTTTAAACAAGAGGTGGGGCCAAAGCAAAAAGCAGGACGGGATCATCTGCTTTTCCGTTTATTTTTTTTTTTTCCAAATGAGCCCTGCCAAAGATAGTAGCACACAATTGACAGATTGAAGACATATGAAGTAAAGACAAATGCCTATGTATACTGTAGTAAAATAAAGTTAAAAACCAGATCAGACTATTTGTTGACCTATGTCTTCAAACTTATTTCACTGAAATAAATACAGTACATTTCAGTGATCTCTGACTCGTTTCAATCATTTGGTGCTGTACTGTATATGCCTAGATAAAAGCATCCCCCCCCCCCCCCCCAAACTCCCTGTCCCTTCCCCCAAACTACCCCTTGTAGGCCTACTTAATTTAATTTTGTGCAGAGGGGCCGTCATCATTTGCATTGACATTTAGCAGAAACGTATCCAAAGCAACTTACCGCAAAGGAGATAAAATACAATGCATGGAGATTAGAATGAATACACGCATGGACATGAAGATGGGGAGGTAGGCTATCATTTGTTATGAGAGAAATTTTCACAGAAGAGAAGAGTATTCACTCACTTCTCGAGGCTCAAGAGATGACCCTCCCTCTTTCAGGCAGAATCTTTCTTAACCAACCAAGCGAGCGCTTGTGACAGTGTGCTACATTTGAAATGTAGTGCGTAGGCTAGGGTGCATCAAGCGACCCCTATGAATTGATATTTGCCTTGGCCCTATAGTAAAAATGTTCTACACCCAGTAAAAACACACTGTAATATATTTAGAAATTTGGATGAAGTCTACCGGGGCCACCAGCCCCATGAAAATAGAAAATAATGGTGATAGTCAAAATCTTGGAATAGAAATGGACATTCGGTGCATAAAGCTACCCAATAAAAAACATATTGCCTCAGCTGTGTGATAAAAATGTTCTATGCACACTAAAATACATACAGCTTTGCAATCTCTTGCTTGATACTAGTAGTCGTCCAAGGCAGCATGGAATTGATATTGTGTTGCAAAACAGCAATTTTGCCTGAATATAGCAGTTTGATTATCTGTCTGTCCCGAGACTAAAGTCTGTGTAAGTTGATCAACTGAATACACACCCTGCTTAGATATTCCTTCTGTTTGTGCTCCCAATACAGGTGATTTCACAAATTACCTCACCAACCTGGCTTAAGTGGTAATTAGGATCAGCTGGTTCATTGGCTGGGGCAAATGTGCCACAGGGTTTGTTCACCTGTTTTAAGACAACTGGAAACCTGGATTCAGAAGCTACAATCCAGTGCCACAGATTTCAAATTACCTGGTTTCATCTGTCCAATTGTGCCCTAATTGGAAAGGTAAAACCAGAAATGTTCTAAGCTATGAGATAGGCGTCTGTCATTGGCTCCCATTATAGCCCCGTTGGCGCACGCAGCCAAGTAAAAGATGAATGGGAGCCTATTGGGCTAAATGGCTCAGCAGGGATTTGTGACGATTCTGTTCTCTGGTTTGTAAAGATGTGTGCACATTCTGTACCTTATCATGGAAGATGTATTAGAAGTGAAGTTAAAGGTTCCTGACATGGCTTTGTTCTCCCAAAGACGTGTTAGTTTTGTCCTGCAACACGCTAGCATTCGGCTAATACCTGCTGGCTGAGGAATCTCTGCGACTATTCACGACCAGAGCTGACGAGAGACGTACTCTGACTGATCCTCCTAGCAGAGACATCTACGGTCACACCAGGGCTTGACACTGGCACCTGCCAACCGGCCAAATGCTGGTAAAACTTGGCTGTGGCTGGTAACAATTTCAGTGTCACTAGCCAATTTGGCAGGTAGCTTATTCTATGGTATGACATATCAGAATAGCCTGCAATATACTGCACTTTGCCCCCTGTATATCAATTTTGTATCAATTGTTTGTAGAAGTTTGAGAAAACGGTCAGTTACTCCGTTTCTATTTGTATGATTCATTTCCATGTAGAAAGCTGTGCACTCATCTTCTTGCTTTAGCACCTCATCTTCTGGTTAAAAAGTTAGAAAGCGTCATGATAAAGAAAAAAAGAAACAATATCAAATTTGTGGCTAGTAGAATAGCTGAATGGCTAGTGACTTGGGAAAACCACTAGCCACAATGGCCAGCAAGCGAAAAAGTTAATGTCAAGCCCTGGGTCACACACCTCAACCCCCACCACCGTCCAACATGTTAATTGAAGGTGCCCAAATTCTTAAGGATGAGCGCAGTCATTTCCTTTACCCCATGTACACATGCCGCTTTTCCACCACCTTAAATGCAATAAATAACAGGTGTCCGCAACAATCCTAACATAACTTTAAACACATCGACATCTGAAGTCAGACTTAAAACTACAAAACAAATGGCGTAGTGCCGTAAAGTCGATTGTCACGTGTTATGTCATTGCTATAGTTGAAATAAGGGTAATTTTCACGAATCTAACACTTGACAAGATGCAAACGTGTCGGCAAATGCTTTCACTTACTCATATCTATCGAACGCGACTTCATTGTTTCCAGGGAAAAAAACACACGGGCAGATAGTTCTACGAGAAGCGTACAGCCCCATTGGCACCCATTCATTATTTACTTGGCTGCGATAACATAGCTGCAGTGCCACTCCTGGCCACACCAGCTAGTTGTCGTTCTTGTACAAGATTCCATTTTCTTTGGTAANACTAGGTAGGTCATTTGGAATATGTGGCACTGGACTTCAGCTTTTAGTCAGCCTGCCATCAGCAGCCAAGGTGCTTAAATAAACTTTTGATGGCATTTTTTGTTAAAAGTTGGCAACCATTCCAGAAGTTATCAGCATGGGCTAAGGTTTCAGAATCACCTGGTTGCCAACACGGATCTTGACCTTTAAGGTCAAATATGAAGGTCAAAAGGTCAACCATGGTCAAATAACAGTGTTATTTAGGTTTTTTTTTTACAAAGTTGTTAAAAGTGGGCAACCATGCCAGAAGCCATCAGCATGGACTAAGGATTCAGAATCAACTTGTTGCCAACACTGAACTTGACCTTTAGGGTCAAATTTGAAGGCCAAAAGGTCAAAAACAGGGTATTTTCTTGCTAGTCTTTGTTGGGAACTGTATATTCATGGAATTATTTTTCAAAAGTTGGCAACCATGCCAGAAGTTATCAGCATGGGCTAAGGTTTCAGAATCACCTGGTTGCCAACATGGAACTTGACCTTTAAGGTCAAATATGAAGGTCAAAAGGTCAAACACGGTCAAATAACAGTGTTATTTAGTTAAAAATTGTTAAAAAGATGTTAAAAGTGGGCAACCATGCCAGAAGTCATCAGCATGGACTAAGGATTCAGAATCAACTTGTTGCCAACATGGAACTTGACCTTTAGGGTCAAATTTGAAGGTTAAAAGGTCAAACACTATGTATTTTAAGGTTAGACTTTTTGGGGGACTGTGTTCGTGGAAATCTTTTTCAAAAGTTAGTAACCATGCTAGAAGTTATCAGCATGGACTAAGGTTTCAGAATCACCTGGTTGCCAACAGGGAACTTGACCTTTAAGGTCAAATATGAAGGTCAAAAACAATGTATTTTCTGGTTAGTCTTTTTTGGTGATCTTTATATTCATGGAATTGTTGTTTTCAAAAGTTGGCAATCATGCTAGAACTTATCAGTATGGACAAAGGTTTCAGAATCACCTGGTTACCATATGGAACTTGACCTCTAAGATCAAATTTGAAGGTCAAAAGGTCAACCGAGATCAATTAAAAAATCAGTTTTTCAGTGATGTGCTTTCATAAAATACAAGTTGTTTGCATGGTACTGTGTATTGAATACTTAGTAGGCTTATAATTTAAAGTCTGATTTGGCTTATCATGGTAGGACTCTCGCCTGTCATCCTTAGACATTAATAAGAGTAGAGCAAGTATTGCACACTTCTCTTGATGTTCTCATGACTACTGTTGAATGGTCTGTTGCAATTTCCCAGGTTTGAGTTTTTGTGTCACCTGTACAAAGCATCATGCTTATCTTTGGGTATTGATTGACTTTTTTCAGAAGACAAAAAGGCAATTGATATGTTACCACCAAGTGATGCATATGGATTGTATCTTGCAAATCAGCAGGCAAATGTATGACTGCAGTCTAACAAAGTACATATTAACAAAGACACTGAGGAGACAGGTGGTTGGAAAGTTGTAGACCCTTGAAGTAAACACTTAATGACTGTGTGGTAAAGGAAACCTCCAGTTCCACATAGTAGCTTATTACTGATAAGATGTGGTTGTAGAACCAAGTGGGCAATACATGCCTGCAGTTGCCTGAGGAATGGACAGCCCTGTATACCTGCATGTGATTAAAATGTAGAATGTTTAAACGCTGTAGGGATAGAACATGATCTGGATGTCCCAACCTTTTTGTAATAATAGCAACAATAGCTCCTTCAAATACATAAATATTCAGTATGTACTGACATCACATTTGAATTTTAATTATAATTTTAATTATTATTGAAGTAAAGAAACTATTCTTGTTATTGACCATTTGCAATAATCACTTTCATTCATACCCTAATAATAAAGACTATATAACTTCTAAATATACAGTCCCCTAAAGTATTGGAACAGAAAGGCAAATTTCCTTGTTTTTGTTGTTCACTGGTTTAAAGGAGCTCTAAGTAGGATTAAAAGGTTCATTAATCACTGTTCAGAGTCATCTGATACTTATTTGAGTCATTAGTAAGCTTAGGTGAACTGTGACTCTCCCGACCACTTCCACCGTCCATTGTCAGAAAACCCCAAATGCAACTTTTGAAAGCGCTGTCCGCTTCGGCTTTTTTTTTTTTTAACACCGGTTTACCTTTTGACCTTCAAATTTGACCTTAAAGGTCAGGTTCCATGCTGGCAACCATGGACCATGAAACCTTAGTCCATGCTGATAACTTCTAGCATGATTGTCAACTTTTGAAAAAGAATTCCATGAATATGAAGCGCCCCCCAAAAAAGGCAAACCAGAAAATGCATTGTTTTTGACATTCAAATTTGACCTCAAAGGTCAAGTTCCATGTTGGCAACCAGGTGATTCTGAAACCTTAGTCCATGCTGATACCATCTAGCATGGTTGCTTACATTTGAAAAAGAATTCCATGAATATACAGTTCCCAAAATCAACTAACCAGAAAATACATTGTTTTTGACCTTTTGACCTTTAAACTTGACCCTAAAGGTCAAGTTCCGTGTTGGCAACAAGTTGATTCTGAATCCTTAGTCCATCCTGATGACGTCTGCCATGGTTGCCCACTTTTAACATCTTTTAAACATTTTTTTATTAAATAACACTGTTATTTGACCGTGGTTGACCTTTTGACCTTCATATTTGACCTTAAAGGTCAAGTTCCGTGTTGGCAACCAGGTGATTCTGAAACCTTAGCCCATGCTGATAACTTCTGGCATGGTTGCCAACTTTTAACAGAAAATGCCATCAAACATATATTTCAGGGTCTTGGCAGGCTGACTATTTGTAACCAGGTTGCCCATCACTATCACCATTATTTTGCATTTTCATGGGCCTGCTGGACCCAGTAGAAGTCATCTAAATTTCAACATATTTACACAGAGTGATTTTACTGTGCATACTAGAAAACTTTTATCACACAGCTGAGGCAATATTATTTTTTATTGGGTAGCTTTATGCACCGAAATGTCCATTTCTATTCAAAGGTTTTGACTATCACCATTATTTTCTATTTTCATGGGGCTGGTGGCCCCGGTAGACTTCATGCAAATTTCTAAATATTTTACACATTGTGTTTTTACTGGGTTTTACTATATAGGCGAGTACATCTATGCAAAAAAAGACCTAACCCCCAAAAAATTGATACAAAAGGTTTTTCAACTGATTTCGTTACCTCTAAGTGTCCTTAATAACATACTAAACATCTAGGAAAATCTGACTTCAGGAAAGGTGTCATTTTCAAGATCAAAGTTTTTTAAAATAAAGGTTACTACATGATAATTACATTGGCATGAACTAACATGTTTTCAGGATCTGTTTGTTTGGAGTGCGGTTTGGGTGGATAAAGACACTACTGCTATGATAATATCCATGTGCTGTTTGTCAGGGCACATCATCAGTGATGAATCATGGTGTCACTAGGTATTTTGGGTCTTTCAGCAGCTGAACTGAATAGACAGGAGCCACTACATGTGTAAGTAGAGGGCAAGGTGAAACAGTTGGTACTGGAGACAGACAATGTCCTGAAAGGACATAGGGCTTTAGCATAGCTTTCGGGTAAGCCAGAGTAGGGCCTGTTGTAGCTTCATAGGCAAGGGTCAGGGCCTTGTATTCAATTAGGGCATGAAAAAGAGGACATGACTGGGAAACTGAGGCTATGTGGTCAGAGAATGATAGATGGTCATCAGCAATGACACCTAGATTTCTTGTGGCCTTATTTGAGGCAACAGTAGCAGAATCCATATTGAGCTCGATATCATGGCAACCTAAATCTTTGGCTGGGATCACCAGCAGTGCATTTGGGCGAGGCTCAACTGAAGGTTGCATTCCTTCATACTTGTGGATAGTTCAGAGAGGCAAGCGGAAATGTGTGTGACCGTGGAGTCATCTGGCACAAAGTAACTGTGCTTCATCAGTGTAACAGTAGTATGAGAAGCTGTGAGAACAGATAACATGGCCCAGTGATGTGGTGTACATGGCAAATAGGAGTCCCAGCACCAGCCCTTAGGACACCTCTGTGGAGAGGCTATGATTTGAGGACAGCTGACCTTGCCCTTGATACATGCTAAGAATGATACCACCAGACTCAAAGAATGTCTGGAAGAACTTGAGACACATAAAACTCAATTATTTATCTAAGAGAGATGTTAAATAATCATGTTTTGAAAAAAAAATGCTAGCTGGTGTGTCTGCACAAAGATTTTTAGATTTACTACAAAACAAAAAGAGATTTCCATAATCCCTTCTGAGGATATCTTCTGGCTTACTAGAAACAAAATAAAAGAGTAATTTTGAGCTTGGCTTTTTCAGATTTTGAGGTTTTGCATTTTGAAATTTAATGCATATTTAATTAGATATAGTCCAATTACCATATTAAAACATAACATTTCAGAAAATTTGCAATACATTTTTTTCTCACAAATATGTGAGTAATCACCGGATTAAGTTTCATGGTGATATCGGCAAGCTAAATTTTTTGGCCTATTCACCTGGAGTGTCTCTTGACCCTTATATGGCAGCCATGTTGAAAAAACTCATTTCCCAAAGTCAGATTTTACTAGATTTTTAGTATGTCATTTAGCAGGTCCAATAGTAATAGAATCCATAAAAAAACCTTTTGTATCAATTTTTTTGGGGTTAAACCCTAAATGTACTCGCCTAATAGGGCCAAGGCAATATGTTTTCATTGGGGGCGTTTCATGCACCCTAGCGTAGGCGGAGTCAGGGACGCCGACAAGGGGGGACAAAGGGGTCAGTTGTCCCGGGCTCTGTGAAACAGGGACCCATAATTGGGTCCTCATTACATTGAATGTATTGGGTGGGGGGGCCCTTTCAGATGACTTTGTCCTGGGCCCAGCCAAAGCTGTCAGCGGCCCTGGGCGGAGTGATGACAAAGCTGCACAGCCAGACGTTAGTGTTGGGTAAAGGTAAAACCGAATTGTCTCAACAAAAGAGGATTGAAGTAACCACTTTCTAAATTAAAGAAAAAGCAAAAGTATTATTAGGTTGTATTACATCTTTCGAAAATGAAACTGCTTATCTTAATGTGTGTACAGTCAGTTTGAAGACTGTTATAGAACAGTACAGCAAGTCGTTTAGCTTTGTTCTTGTGAAGTAGCCTACACACTCAAGCACACAGAAACATTTTGTGAAACTGTGATAGATTGCAAGACACTGATTGTCTGAAGGGGATAGATTGGCTGGGGCTACTGAAAGTATTGTTTTTGGCCCTTAACCCTTCCATACCATGCCATGGACCGCTATGGGCCTGTGAACCACTGGACTCCCTGATTCATCCGTAACTAACTCTCACACTCCCCCGCACAACGTCTCCCCTGGACCGGGGCCCTGGTGAATGGGTGGGTGGGTGGATGTGGGTTGGGTGAGGTTTTGTAGAAAGACACATCCCATCTGCCAAGCAAAAATGCTGAATGTAGCCCAAGTCTACACACTAACACACATAACCGTTTGTTTTACATTGGGCATTGCGAAAGGATACAGCCCAATGATGTGGAGTGTTATTAATTGATATATTCATTTATTTCCTTTGGCATATAAGATTTATCATATCAACATAAAGAGCGGTCTTTTTTTCAGAGTGAGTGTGGCTATGGCTAAAAATGTTCACTCATTCACAGAATGTGCCGTGGAGACAAAATACTGAGTTACAAGCAAAGAGTATTCAGTTAAAAACAACTTCTGGAATATTCCATTTACGCACATCAAAAAGAGAAAAGGGAATGCTTTACTGGGTCATGTATCCAACTCATCAAACGTGCATGTAGCCAGTGTTTAATAAAGGTTTTTTAAATTTAGTAAGGAGTGCCTCAAATAGTGTTTTTAATCTTGTCATTCCATTTACATGTGTGGAACAGCGTTCTGCATCTGGACTATTCCCGGAACATGGCCACTTTAGGAATGAATAGAGTTTACATGACTTACATTACAAACCAGGGACTGCCAAAATCCTGTGTAAAATCAGAATATTCTTCACATTTAACTGTGCTCCTTTAACACACACTGTGTGTAGTGAACAAGTTCCAAATTTCGATTCAACTCAAGTCTTGGTGATTTTTGTATTGCCATATTCTTGGATTTGTTGGAAGGAATACAAGTGTCTTGGCCATATAGTGAAGGAGTGAGCATTTGGACATTTTGGCATTTTAACACTTGGTCGATTTCAGCAATTTTAAGCAAACTCAGACCTGTGAGGTGTAATCACTTGAGGAGAGCTCTAGCACCTGGTGTGATCAGAAAAAGGACTAACACCCCATTAAAACTTAGCGGAACAAGAAAAGAGCATCTGAGCCTTTTTTGTAATACATTCCCAATATGAAGACAAACCGTTATTTTCCTGTTTGTTCACTTTTTCGTCACTTCCAGAGGACTGAGTACAGTTCACTTAAAAGTTATTCTTAGGTAAATCTTAC
>NC_085859.1:37221862-37231862 GCF_034702125.1 Engraulis encrasicolus | reverse complement strand
GCATTCCTCACTCTAGGCTATACATCGTGAAAAAAACTAGATTTCCTCCACTTTTCACTTCACTTGGCAAAAGTCAGAATTTGAAGAGGAGACTGAATGCTCGGTTGGATATGACGACCCCTGTAGGCAGTGTTGAACACCTTCCATCCCACTTGCAAATCTCTTCTTTGAATAGTAGGCCCTCGCCAAACACAACTAGAGACTATCAGTCTATCTGTAGAATTGAAAAGATTTGATTGCAGAGAAAATCACAGTGCAGCGATGTACATTTCACTAGCCTATAGAAACTGAGGTGTGGTCTTTGTGAGGTCTGATATTTGTGTATGACACATTGTGTAAAAAAAAAAAAAAAAAAAACAGTGCATGTGAGACAAGGCCTACTGTAACCCTGTGGCCATGTATATTTGCTGTATGTGTCTTGAATATACACTGAATAATTACAAAGTATGTGTTTCCTTTCTCCTTTTTCAGGTGGAAGGAAAAAAAACTGCTTTTCTGCCTGCGTCAGGCCGGCCACTCCCTGTTGATGGCAAGGCCGCTTCACTATGCATTATTACTTTTGGTACGCGCTAGGCCTGCCTCAAACTCGTACCGTGAGTAATAATGCACTGTGGCGGCCAATCTCTTCTGCTAGCCTGCCTGCCAAGATTTCTTGACCTGATCCCTGGCGTTGCTTATGGTATTTTATTGTATGATGATGTTCTTATTTTATTTATCGATGATGTGTTTTTATATTTTTTATAATTGTATTTATTCAACTTGAAAAAGTGGTCGTCGCACACTCAGAACTTTATGCAGTTACATTTAATAAGAACAACGTTTCGGCTTACTCCTTCATCAGGGTGATGAAGGCGTAAGCCGAAACGTTGGTCTTATAAAATGTAACTGCATGAGGTTCTGAGTGTGCGACGACCATTCTTTTTCAAGTTGAGTCTAATTGTCCGCCGTACGCACCTCAAACGGTGTGCGTTTACTGAAAACCAAAGAAATAATCGTATTTATTGTCATTTTAACCTTTTATTGACCACTGCGCTTTATGTCTGTCCTGTGGTATATGTTGCACAGGCGGAACAATTATTCTCGGGGCTACAGGGCAACTCTGATAGGGCCCCCCCCCCCATACGGTCTTCCAAAGTCATAACGGGGCCCCCACCACCAATACGGGAGGGCCCTGGGCCCAGGGGCAAATGGCCTGCTCGCCCCTCCTATAGCTCCGCCCCTGTGTTGTTACTGTCTATATGTGCTGATGTCTTGCTGCACGCCTAATCGCCCCTTTTGGGGACAATAAAGTTGAAAAGTTGAAGTTGAAGAGTCTTCCTGACTTCTGCCTCCTGCAGTGCATGGAGCCTCATCACATGGCTTTATTGGTGATGACTGAGTTTGACAATGTGTTATAGGCTGTAAATAGTTAGACCAATTGATTGATACCATTTTCAAGATTGCATTATTTATGTGTATTTAGAAACTCTGTGTCTGTGAGTGATTAAAGTTTGTTTTATACAGTGGCTTGGCTTTTGTACAGGCTGGTGATTGTCACTTTATGTGACACCATGTCTTTTAATAGGATGCACTAGGCTGCTTTTGGTACTGTCTAAATGTTAATTGTGGGTTGCTTGTGTGTGTCCTAAATATTCTGAATGTTTTGTATGAGCGAAGCTCACTTCACTGCATCTCAAATCTACCCATTGGGTACCAATAAAAGTTATTTTGGATCAAATGAAATCATTTTGGCTATGTAAAGTAAATTTGAAACACCCACCACCATTCCGGTCTCCTCATATCTTGAAGCTAATGTAGCATTCTGGAGCACACTATTACCAACCCTTTGATTATTTCCTGTTTGTTTATGGCTGAGGAAGGGCGTAATAGGCTTGTTAATCATTATTTTAATGTGGTCCTATGTGATTTGAACCCGCTATCCCTTGTGTTTTAGCCTATGCTCTCTCTGTAGCCAATAGGCTGGTGCCTCATGCCCTAATTCCATTTCGGTGGTTCATTAGCCTCCTTGAAAGATCCACATACCAGAGACTGGCTGTGTATGGACTCTTTAGAGTAGACTAGGTCTATGTCAGTTTATTTTCAAAATATTTGCTGGCCATTGAAAAATCTGAAATATGTGATATTGAATATTGATCTCGAATACTTAGACCTACTGTGTAATAGCCTACACTTAAATTTACTGGTCTGACCAAAGTGCAGTAAGTTTTGCAGCCAAAGATGTACTGGAAATTCAAAATGGTGGGCACGGAGAAGATCCACCTTTTCATGTAGGCCTAAAAATAGTGTAGCAATTTCCCAAATACCAGATGAATAATAATGCTGGTGAATATGAATGAAAAACATATTTGTCAATGGGCAGCACAAACGCATAAAAACACAAAAAACACAATTTAACACAATATTTAAAAAAGTGGAAATTCATAGGCTATAATGTGATCACATATGGATTTTCCAAATAAATAAACCATTTGGTAAGCATCTATATTGCACTATGGTCCATCCTCTCTCTCTCTCTCTCTCTCTCTCTCTCTCTCTCTCTCTCTCTCTCTCTCTCTCTCTCTCGTGTGTACTGCACACACACACACACACACACACACACACACACACACACACACACACACACACACACACACACACACACACACACACACACACACACACACGGGGTGTTTTTCAACAATTCAAAACTGCTATAATCAGATACGCACGTTGATTGTAATTAGATCCGCTTCGCGTCGACTCGTGACCGCATCACCACCTAGGTGTGCATTATTTTTCCTGTTATACGCACACCGTGTCGTCAATTATCCCTTACCTATTTACTCTCACTGGATACAAAGTATCCAGGTCCAAATCCGGTTAGAATTTCTTAAACGTGACGTCACACATGGCAACAGATTGTTTGTAGCAACAAGAATCCTCGATTCGATAACAGCGGCCTCGCCTCGGTGGCACCTTCTGTGGGGAGTTGTTTGCAGTGTTTAGGCTACAACAGAATAAGCATAGATGGACGAGGACATGCAAGAAGTCGAACACAACTCACTTAAAACCGGTGATGTATACAAAGTTGATAAGGATCTCCCAAAACGGTTTAACAACCCTGACTGCTTCCAAGGCTACAGGTCAGTAAAGGTTAGCACAACATTCTAGCATCGGTTCAGTTTAGGCTACTGTCCAAGCGGCGACTGTCCATAGGCCTAATAATGAAACTCATAAATGATCATGCACATGTAGTCTTCTTCTTCACTGCATCATGTTGGCAGGTTATTCTCGCCAGATAACGGTGTCTGAAATAGCTGAACAACACCCATGTGGAGATGTCAACACAAACTAACAATTCTGTCGACTTTGCCCAAGTCTAATCTATTCACAACCTCCGTTACTTTTCCAGCAAAAGGGTGATCCATCCACTCTATCAGACAAGTAACCAGATATATGGAAGCAGGAAGCCCACCGTCCATGAAATGCCCGTAAGTAACAGTTCCTTTCCCCAGAGCTAGACGCACACGCGCACACATTCATTTTCACACTTGCTCTGATTAGCCAGATGCGCAGTCAGCTTGCCAAGAGTTCATCCAGTCAGCCAAATATTTTGAAGAACATTAATCCCGTTTAAAAGCGTTTACATAGTTGCCGTTTATCAGCTATTTGATAACACGGAATAACATCGTCTTCGCCTTCAGGTGATTTTCAACGGGAGCTATCGGAAATTCTCTGAGCATCTGCTCAAGACTGGAATGTACCGAGATAGCAGTTTCAACACGTCTCTGGATAAGAGCATCGTTTCACGGCCATGCACCATTGCAATGCTTCACGACCCTCCCCGCTCGCACTTCTATCCACCGGACGGGAAGGAGTGAGTGATAAGTCCGAGTTCCGAAGGAGTGTGTCCCAGGCTACTCGCAACAGCAACCGCAATAAAAGCTTCCTTGGGATGCACTGTAGCCCAAAAACAATACCCAACCATTCCCTCTATGGATTATATTTATCCAGGTTTATATAGCACCATGCTGTTTATACGAATTATGATGTAAATAAATGCAACTTCTTGCAGAGATTGTAAGATTGTTGTCTTGTATGGTGTTTGTTATTTAGCAGTACTAAACTACATGTTAATGCACTACTCAATCAAGACTTGTGTACTTGTACGGGATTTCTAAATTAAAATAACTCAAAACATGCTCCAATTTATACTTTGTGCGTTTTTTAATTGCTGCCATACTTGTCCAGCAGATGGCGCATGTTGAATTCATTTGGAGCAAGGACTTGCTTCCACGGTTTTCCCACTGCCCCTCTCTCTCTACTCCTGCCTTACAGTGCCCCCTAGGGCGTTAGGTGGGTTTATTTATTTTTTGTTTGTTTATTTGTATGTGGTGGTGGGACATTCTGCCAGTACACTGCAATTTAGTCCTATAGTTTGATTTATGTGTGATTTGTCGTGCAAGATCTCTCCTGTGTCTACATTTATTTACTGTAGTTAGTGTGGTGTATAATTTATAGTACATTTTGAAGAGCTCCCCACATAACAGTGCTTTGGAGACAGAGAGGATATGGAAGCTTCTAAAGAAAGAATCCACAGTAGTTCCAAAGACTGAGGTCGTGCAACAACAGAGGTATTGTGGGAAAAATAGGCCTGAAATCAAAAGATGTGGAGGCAAACAGTCAACATGCCAATGATCCATCTTTACAACTAAGTAGGCCAACCACATAGCTGGCCTAGGCTATATACTCTCTCTCTCTCTCTCTCTCTCTCTCTCTCTCTCTCTCTCTCTCTCTCTCTCTCTCTCTCTCTCTCTCTCTCTCAAATCAAATCAAATTGTGCTTCATTAGCATTAATGAGGAAATCACTGTTGTTGACTAAGCAAGGAATATGAGGAAAAATAAAACGAAGGCATATACCGGTAGGCTAATAGTACTACTAACAATATCTCTCTCTCTCTCTCTATCTCTCTCTCTCTCTCTCTCTCTCTCTCTCTCTCTCTCTCTCTCTCTCTCTCTCTCTCTCTCTCTCTCTCTGTGTGTGTTTGTGTGTGTCTCTATCCTGTGAGTTTTAGAACGCCATGCTTCCAGTTCCCACGCAGCTGTGTAGGAAGGGAGCTATAGGCAGGCAACACCACTCGCTTGCTCTCTCTGCACCTAACCGCGTGATGAAGTCCCACTCACACACCTCCTCCTCTTCCTCTCCTCTTCCTCTCCTCTTCCTATCCTCCTCTTTGTCCTCCTTCTTCTTCCCAATGGATGAAGGAAGGTACTGTAGGCACAAGGCAGAGAAGCAGCGGCACTCGCTTGCTCTCTTCGTGCAAAACTGATGAAGTCCCACTTCCTTCTCTCTCCTCTTCCTCCTCCTCCTCCTCCTCCTCATCCTGTCCTCTGGATGAAGGATGCTATAGTAGGCAGGCACTAGGCAGTGAGGCAACAGTACTGGCTTCATCACTCCACAGCCAAGCCGATGAAGAGTGCCACTCGCACTCCTCCCTCTCCTCCTACCCCTCTCCTCCTCCTCCTCCTCCTCCTCCTCCTCCTCCTCCTCTTTTCCTCTGGACGAAGGAAAATACAGTAGGTAAGCACAAGGCAGTTGAGGCAAGACCACTTGCTTGCTCACTGATGAAGTCCCACTCGCACTCCTCCTCCTCCTCCTCTTCCTCTTCCTTCCTTCCCCCACAGACGCGCAGAGGAGGAGAAGAAGAAGAAGAATCGCAGCTCTCCTGCCAGACGCGGAGAGAAACTGCAGCAGAGCCCCATTAATATTTCATTTGATTCCTCTGTGGGGCTGCCCCGATTGTTCTACCCAATAGAACTAATGTGTTTAGAGAGAGAGAGAGAGCACAGAACGAATGCACGCGCAGGCAGGCAGGCTGGCAGACAAAAATGGAATGAATGGGGGTTGGGTGAAAGTGTGTGTGTGTGTGTGGATGGGTGTGTGTGTGTGTGTGTGTGTGTGTGGATGGGTGTGTGCGTGCGTGCGTGAGTGAGTGAGTAAGTGGGTGGGGGTGGGCGTGTGTTTAAGTGTAAGTAAGAGAGTGAGACAGTGTGTGTGAAAGAGGGAGAGAGCATGTGTGTGTGTCTTTGGGTAAGGGTGTGTGTGAGTGCCTTGGTACATATTTTCACTGCATTCATTATCATGTAAGATATGCAGTCCCCATAGAGTGTGTTTGGGTGGAACAGAAAAGAGCTTGTCGGACCGAGACTTCATGGAAAGCTGTTGGATCAGCACATGCGTCAGTGTGTTCTGGCTGTACGATGCAAAGAGAAATGAAATCTTTCATCTTAACGACAGGCTTTTCCGATGGGCGTCTGAAATGTACGTGGCAAATGTACTATACTCAGGGCTGCTGACAGCATTGGCTGGGCCCAGGACAAAGCCATCTGAATGGGCCCCCCTTCATATAGGCTACATGCAATGTAACTGGGAATCCATTCTGGGCCCCTTGTCTCCCTGGGCCCGGGACAACATACCCCTTTTCTATGCCCCCTGTCGGCTGCCCTGACTATACTCCAGCCACTTCTTAGATTTCCCATTCATGAAGGCATTTGAAGGCACGCATGTATTGTAAGCACATGCAATAATGCACCATAAATGATGCCACTTCAGTTATTTGGCACACGCCCACTTACGCACACACACACACACACACACACACACACACACACAGTTTTGCATTGAACCAAACCAAATAGTGTGGAAAGGAATAGAATTATTTTATTGTCACTATTGTACAATTTTCAATATACAGTAGGAGCCACTGATTATATACCATTTTTGGTAACACTTTATATGACGCCAGTGTCATATCGTCATTATGTCATAATAGTGTCATGACACAGTCATAAACATTTTATGACTGTTGGCCTTAAAGGGAAACTGTGTGAGATTTTTCGTTGCTTATTTCCAGAACTCATGCTACCCATTCAATAATGTTACCTTTTTCATGAATACTTATCACCACCATCAAATTCTAAGTATTCATTATGACTGAGAAAATTGAATTTTTCATACATGAAAAGGGGATCTTCTCCATTGTCCGCCATTTTGAATTTCCAGAAATAGCCATTTTTAGCTGCAAAAATTACTGCACTTGGGCCATACTATAAAACAGTGGTTCTCAACTGGAACAGTCTTGAGACCCACCTTTTTCCACTCTCATTCCGTCGCGACCCAATTTTTTTAGCGATTTTTTTTTTAGCCAATGAATGAATTACGCTTTTTTTTACACCACGGTTCCGCGACCCACCCATGACCCCTCCGCGACCCACTTTTGGGTCGCGACCCACCAGTTGAGAAACACTGCTATATAATATTAATTTATTACTTAGTACACTTTCATGAAAAGATGAAATTTGGCCTTAGACAACACATTTGCAATGAACAGCATAGTTGCAGTACCTTTTTTGACCATTTCCTGCACACTGTCCCTTTAAGTGACATACGTCTTTGCCATAACCGAATAAAGTTTATGACATGGAATTAGTGTTTAGGACACGTGCATAACTGTGCCATGACACTATTATGACATTGTAATGACATGCCTATGACACAGACATCAAGTAAAGTGTTACCCCATTTTTTCTTGGCTGTCCCATAATTTCTCCTTGCAAGGTCAAGTTTCAAACACCACAGAGACAGATGATTCTAACCCCCCTGGCCCCTACCCTTGACCCTCAGTCGGAGTAGTGATGTGAACATGTCCTTGCGTTGACATTGTGGGTCGCTCAAACAAGCTATTTTTGGTCTCTGTCAACAGTCTAAGAAGCTGTTTATGGATATGTTTCTAAAACGCACTGGTGTTGGCCTCTCGTTAATGCATAAACAGAGTTTTAGAAAGCACATTTCAAAACCCCACAACTCGTGTTTATAAGCTTACTGTACGTAGACAGCTAAAATGATCTGTAGGCCTATTTACAAATATCTGCATACATTATAACCAGCACCAGAATAAGGCCACATATGAGTAATGCAGTGGAGATGTAGTAAAGTATACCTGAATAGAATAAAATAAATGAAAATAAATGAATTAGGCCCTGCCGTGGTTCATACGGTAGGGCACTACTATGCCCTGTTATGCAGGGGACCTGGGTTCTATTGTGGCCCGAGGTCATTTCCTCATCCTCCCCCGTCTCTCTCTCCCGCTCATTTCCCGTCCCACCCGTCACTGTCCTGTCCAAATTAAGTTGAAGAAAATAAATAAATAAATAAATGGGGGGAAAAAACAACAACAACAACACAGGGGAAGTGATGCCCATGTCACACTTGTCTCCTGGCACAAACAGGGACAGAGAAGGAAATAATGTGTCGGTTCCTGCTTCTGTGCAGTTGTAATATGACAGTTTTCTCTTCTCCTTTTTCATTTCATTCTTTTGCAAGTGCAGCATTGCCACAAAGTGTAGGAAGTATAGAGCAATGGGTGAAAAAAAGAACAGAAAAGTAGAGTGTTACTGGGTAGGGGGGTGCTCACCTGTGAAAATCAAGCACATTGTGTGTGTGTGTTTGTGTGTGTGTGTGTGTGTGTGTGTGTGTGTGTGTGTGAGTGTGTGTGTGTGTGTGCGCGTGCGTGCGTGCGTGCCTGTGTGTGTGTGTGAATAAGTGAGCAAGGGAGAGGGGGAGTTTTTAGCAGTTCTGGAAAACTAGGCCATTTTCTATCTCGAAACCCCCCCACCCCCCAATCAGAACTTTGTCTCAGCGTTGCTAGGTAACGAGTTGAACCCAAGGCGAGCCTGTCTCCTGTGCTTGGCCCAGCTGTAATACAGAGGAGGGCCTTGGGGTGATGATACAGATCTCTCTCTAACCCCCCACCCACCTCATTCTCCCATTCTTCTTCCCCCACTTAATCTATCCTCTCTCTCTCTCTCTCTCTCTCTCTCTCTCTCTCTCTCTCTCTCTCTCTCTCTGCATCTCTTTCTGTTCTTCTGCCACCCCTCCTCTCTCTCCTGAGCTGGTGTTTGCTGACCCAGAACCAACACCGGGCTCATGGGCAATTTTAACACTGTGCCTGTGTGTCTGTGTGTGTGCGTGTGTATGTGTGTGGGTGCATGCACACATGGGTGCCTCTAGGGGGGGAAGGTGTTACAGATTATAAGGGCCCAAGCACTGACAGCACTGACAGGGGCCCGTAGCCCCTTAATGCACGCCGTACCTCCTGTGGCACGCTGTAATAGACATTGAAATTTAACTACTATAGTACTACACTACTATGACAGTGCACGGGGCCTTAGTAATACATTGCGACTTGGTCATTGCCATTCTGGTAACAGCTAATTTATAATGCTGTGTCTTATGGGGTTAAGGGGGCCCAAAATTTGAATCTTTCATGGGGCCCAACATTTCTGGCGGCGCCCCTGCATGCACATGTGTGTGTGTGTGTGTGCGTTTTTGTGTGTGTCTGCGTGCTTGTGCGTCTGTGTGTGTGTGCGTGCGTGCGTGTGTGTGTGTGTGTGTGTGTGTGTGCGTCTGCATGCATCCCTATGTGCATGGTGCCAGCATTAAATAGCAGATGTCATCTTAGTGTTGACCTGGTGAGCCCAATAAGAGGAGCCACCTCCTCTCCTCCTGACCTGGTGAACCCAATAAGAGGTGCCACCTCCTCTCCTCCTGACCTGGTGAGCCCAATAAGAGGAGCCACCTCCTCTCCTCCTCGCTGGGACAGATGCTGATGCCTGCCTAACCCTCCACTCCTCCACCACCTCTCCTCCTTCACTTTCCTTTCCTCTCTCTCCTCCTCTTCCTCTTCCTTCACTTTCCACTCTTCCTCCTCCTCCTCTTCCTCCTCCTCCTTTATAACCTCCTCAGTGCAGAAGGCGGGAGTAGGAGCCACTGATTATGTACCATGTGTTGCTGATTACAGCGTGATTGCTCCTTGTAAGGTCTAGCTCCACACACCTAGGAAGTCTCATGAAAGTCACATATGCATGGAAGGGGAAAGAAGTGGCAAGTGATGATGACCAATGCAGTCACCATGCAACGCCCTCCCTCACGACTTGGCACTCTGATTCAAACAGTGAAAAA
>NC_085859.1:37204362-37214362 GCF_034702125.1 Engraulis encrasicolus | reverse complement strand
GTGCATGTAAAGTGCAAGTGGTATGTGGAAATGTGCTTGTTCGGAGGTTACAGAGCTTCAAGTAGTAAGACTAACTTCTGGATAGGTCGTTCTACGACTGAAGTTTTGAACGTGTAGTTTCCTTTCCTTTCCTGTAGGTTATGATCTCCTACTCGCACCTTGACACGACGAACAAGTCCGTCAGCTCCTTCTGTGACGTCAATCACACGTCCAAGACGCCACTCATTCCTGGGGAGCAGGTCTTCCTTAATAATGACCACGTTGTTTATTTGCAAATTCCTCCGGGGTACGTGTCACTTCTGTCTTAAGTAAATGTTCTGGAGATATTCTCTTCTCCACCTGCTCCAGAACTGCTCCACCAGGTATTGTACTCTACGCCACCTTTTTGCCGCATACAAGTCTTCCCTCACAAACTTTCCAGGTGGTGGTAAAGCAACCTTAGACTTCATTAAGACGAGGTGATTTGGAGTCAAGGGCTCCAATGAATGAGGGTCATTGATTCCATCGATGCTTAAAGGCCGACTGTTTACGATGGCCATTGCTTCATAGAACAGCGTTCTGAGGGAGGAGTCATCCAATCTCCCTGAGCATTGATCCACAGTGGCATGCAGCACATTCCGGACTGTCCGGATTTGACGTTCCCAGACTCCCCCTGCATGACTAGCAGAGGGGGCATTGAACACAAAATTGCATTGCTTATCTGCCAAGAAAGCTTCTAGTGTCTTTGGGTCACATTGCTTTAGGGCTTCTTTAAGCTCATTTTTGGCTCCGACAAAATTTGTGCCTTGATCACAGTACAACTGACTGACTGCTCCTCTCAGACTGATAAAACATCTTAACGCATTGATAAGGCAGTCCGTGGACATGTCTTCCAGCATTTCAAGGTGGACTGCACGTGAATACAAACAGGTGAGAATGAGCCCATAGCGCTTGTGCTCCTTCCGACCCTTTTTAACAACAAACGGGCCGAAACAGTCCATTCCACAGAAGGTGAAAGGAGCGGAGGCTTGGCAGCGCTCTTTGGGGAGGTCAGCCATCCTTTGTTCCTCTACAGGACGCCTAAGCCTTCTGCATTTTACACATCTGTGAATGAAGTTGGATACAGTCTTACTCCCACCTTGGATCCAAAAGCCATTGCTTCTTAGCTCCAGTAATGTCTGATTACGCCCCTGATGGTGAATCTGGGCGTGATGATGAGCTATTATCAACTCAGTGATGTGGCTATCCTTTGGGAGGATAATGGGGTGCTTTAACTCTAGGCTCAGGTCTGACTCTTTCAACCTCCCACCAACACGAAGTAGTCCTGCATCTAAAAGGGGGTCCAGGCAAAACAGAGGACTTGAGCTTGGGACACATGCATTGTAACTTTCTTGGAGGGTCTTTATCTCCTGAGCAAAAGCTTGTTGTTGAGTCATTTCAATCACGATCTCTGCAGCTCTCTTGCGTTCTTCAACAGACACACAGTTGCCATGAGGCGAAGTCTCCTTGGATCCCAGTCTCTTGATTCTTGCAATCACCTTGATAAGCTTTGTCCAGGAAGAGAATCGTTCCAAACGACTCAGAATGTCACTCGTTTTACTGACTTCCGTAGCAAACACCTGGATTGCTTTGACTTCTGGGTCTCCAACAAGCAAGTCTGTTGAGAGTTTAGGGGGTACGAGCATGTCCTTTTCCCACAGACATTTAGGTCCACATAGCCAGTTAGATGCTGTGATTTCTTTAATGTGAGCGCCTCTTGAGGCAAGGTCGGCTGGATTTTGTGCCGTGTCAATGTAGTGCCATTGTTTGGCGTCTGTACTACTTCTTATTAGTTGCACACGGTTGGCCACGAACACATGAAACCGACGTGCTTCATTTGAGATGTATGCCAACACCACCTGAGAGTCAGTCCAAAAGAATTCTTCATCGATTTTCATTTGCAATTCAGACTTTAACATGACACTCATTCTGGCAGCTGTGACAGCGGCCGACAGTTCCAACCTCGGAATGCTCAAGACTTTCAGTGGGGCAACTCTTGCCTTTGCCATTACAAGGCTGCAATGGATCTTTCCCTTGTCGTCTCTGTATCTTAAGTAGGAGCACGCACCATATCCAGCACTGCTGGCATCCGCAAAGTGGTGTAACTCAATTTTGACAATCTTACTGAGGTTGCTTGAAGCATTACATCGGGGTATGACAATCTGCCTTAATGTTCTGCGTTCATTCTTCCACTCCTCCCACCGTGGCTGCAAACTTGCAGGAATGGGATCATCCCAACCAGCGCCTGTGTTGCACAGCTCCTGCAGGATACATTTTCCCTTCAAACTAAATGGAGCCACAAACCCAAGTGGGTCGTAGAGAGAGGCAACAGCTGACAGGATACCACGGCGAGTTGAAGGGTAGTCTCTAGTGTCGTTGTTAAAGGTGAAGGTGTCCGTTTCCATAGACCACTGGATCCCTAGAATGTGTCCTTCTGGTAAAGCACTTGGATTGAGTGTTAAAGTGTCAGTAGTTTCTGCCCTTTCTGATGGCGCTACACAGGTAAGTACATTTCTTCGATTGGAATTGAACTTATGCAGGCGCAGACCTATACTCTTGCAAAGTTGTTGTGCCTGCACAATGAGCTCTGTGGCCTCCTCCTCTGTTGGAACACTAATCAGCCCATCATCGACGTAGAAATTGTTCTCTATGAAGGCTGATGCTAGAGGATGCTCAGTCTTGTGTTGCTGTGCTAGGTACCGGAGCCCATAATTGGCACAACCGGGAGAGGAGGCAGCACCAAAAAGGTGAACAGTCATTCTGTATTCCTGAGGCTCTGCTTCCAACTGGCCCCCCTCCCACCAAAGGAACTTCAGGTAATTACGGCATTCAGGCGTGACAGAAAACTGGTGAAACATTTTCTCAATGTCACATATCACAGCAACCGCATCTTTTCTAAAACGCAGCAGCACTCCCACCAGGTTATTGATCAAATCAGGACCTGTTAGCAATGTGTCATTCAATGAGATACCATTAAACTTGGCAGAGCAATCAAACACAACCCTAAGTTTGTCTGGTTTTTTAGGGTGGTATACACCATGATGTGGGATGTACCACACTGTCTCTTTCTCAGCAGTTGTAGGGGCCAGTTCTGCATCACCTCTTTCCATCATATCGTTCATAAAGGCTGTGTATTGGCTGTAATACTGCTTGTTTGCCTTCAGCCTTTTCTTTAGATGTTGCAGTCTGATGGTGGCCAGTCTCTTGTTATTTGGTAGACATGGAGCTTCAGTGCCCTTAAAGGGAAGTGGCATTTCATAATGTCCATTGTCCTTCTGCTCAATATTGGCACTAAGAAACTGGATAAACTGCACATCATCTTGGGACACAAACTTGTCTTCATATGTTTTTTCATTGAAATCAGATTCTAAAACTCTTAACACATCTGGAGCAGATGGCACTGGGATTTCTTTCACTGAGATTCGATGGACATGACTTTGATTTCCCTGCCTGTCTAAATGAGGATTCACAGACCCAATGATGCTCCAACCTAATGCAGTTTTTTGAGCAAAGGGCTCATGTTGGTCGCCTGCGATGACTTCCAGTGGGGCTAGTGCTGATGGGCAATCATACCCAATAAGCAAACCCACTTCACAGTCCTGCAAAGGTGCCATCTTGCTCTTCAGGTGCTTCAAATGTGGCCACTGGAGTGCAGTGCTGGTTGTTGGAATATGTGACTTATCGACTGGAATGAAGTCTCGAGTGTAGGCTTGTCCCACTTTCACATACACCTCAGAGTTCAATCCCCGAACCTGTAGACCACCAACAGCCTTACTTGCTATTACTGTATTGGCAGCAGTCATGGTGCTCAACTTAAGTTGCACTGGGAGTCCGTTTGCATCGAGTTCAGTGGCCAACTCCTCTAAAATAAAGGAGGAATCACTCTGTGTGTCGAGCAAAGCATAAGTGAGAATTTCCTTTCCTGGTACTGCTGTGGAAGATACAAGAACTGGGACAATGCTGGAAGTAGCTGAAGCGTGTCGTGTTAGGGCGTGGGAATTGACAATATGAGTTTCCTCGGTTGAATGTCCCCCAGTGGCCCCAGGGTCAGCTGGTATGCTTTCATTTGGAGTTGCTTGCCTGTCCACGTGCAGACATGTAGGGTGACGTCGCCCACACGTGCTGCAAATATGGCGTCTTTTACAGTCTTTAGTAATGTGTCCCTTTCTTAAGCAGCCAAAACAGAGGTGATATTCATAAATGAATGCTCTTTTATCATCCATGGATTTTGCAGTAAAGATTGGGCATCTAGCAATGCCGTGGGCTGCATCCTGGCAGCATAGACAAGGTGGCCATGTTTTCGACTGTTCCGTCTCCATGGAGGAGTCCTTTGCTTGAGTGACTGTGCTTAGGGACTTGGCTCGCTGGGGCATCCGCTCATCTGTTGTTTTAATGTTCAACAGGAATGGTGACGCAATGGGGTTACATGCTATTCGGGCTTCCTTGGCTATGAACTCCGCAAAGCATTTAAAGTTTGGATAATTTCCACCTTTATCCAATTCTTCTACAACTGTGCGACTCCATCTGCGAACTAGCCACTCGGGAAGTTTCTTAAGCAGCCTGTGGTTCTCCTCACAGTCGTCAAGAATGCTTAACCCCTTTACATGTGGCATAGCCTCAGCACATCCCTTGAGAAAATCAGCAAATTCTCTGAGTGATATTGGGTCATTTGCTGCAATCTTTGGCCACCTTACGAGTTTGTCTCTGAAGGCCTTTTGAACAATGAATGGACTCCCATAACGATCTTGGAGCACTGCCCAAGCGCCCTGATAGGCGTCCTCTGCGTTTCGATAAAAGAATCCTTCCACAGCCTTACGTGCTTCCCCTGCGAGGTAATTCTTCAAATAGAGCATTTTTTCCGCGACAGGAAGTGACCTCTGATCGATTAGGGCGTAGAAGGATAATTGCCAATCAATGAACTTCAGAGGGTCACCAGTGAAAACCGCAGGTTCTGGGATGGGTAGGCGACTTAGAGTGAATGAATTGGCAATTTCTTGTGCTAAATTGACCTCTGCCTGGTTTGTTAATATTCCTCGTGGTGTATGCTGTGGCTGGAAAGGTGTGGCTTGCACATTCAATGGAGGTTTTGTATGTTTTTGGCTGATCTCTGACATTTGTGGTTGTTCACTACCTCGAATTAGGTTTTCACAATCATTGTAGGCTTTTACACGTGCTGCTGCTACCTTCACATCACTGTCAGCCCGTAGCTGTTGAAGCTTGATTTTTTCTTTATTTATTTTTGATTTCATTTCAGCCTCCTTAGTTTTCCATTCCTGCTCCAGTTCCTCCAGTCTTGTCTGTTGAGCATGGACTTCTTGCATGGCATTTGCCTCCTCGGCCTTGACAGCAAGTTCCGCTTCAGCCTCAGCACGTTTGCTTGACACCACTGAACTGGCAGTAGATTTTCTATCCAAGTCCTTAGGTAATTCAGAGATCACAGTTTCCGTGTTGGTTTCTCCAAAAATCGACCCATACTCTTCTTTACTTAATATCTGTCTCACTCTTTCCTTTTCAAGAATGTCATTGAATTCATGTGTGCTCTGAAGTCGTTTTGTGACAAGTTCCCGGATGTCTGATGTTATGGACCCACATGCGTCCATTCGTTTTACAATGGCCGGAGGTGTACTTTGGATTCTCAGCATAGCCTCATATCGTTCAGCAACTACCTTATATTTAAATCCAATGTTGGCTTTGAGTGACTCCAGTTCTTCATATGAGCACCAAGACTTTAACTGTGTTCTTATGGCCTTGGCAGTCTTTCGCCACACTTCATAAGCAGCGTTGAATGTTTTCTCATTTTTCCTTGCAGATTCTTCCTGTACTGCTTGTCCCTTTGGGGTCAACTTTCGCTCCCGAGAGCTGGAACGAGGCAAGCATGCCTTTGCTGGTTCCTTAGGGATCTCCAATCTATCCGTTTCTTTAGTTGTAGCATTGGATGTTTTCTCATTTTTCTTTGTGGCCTCTTCATGTGACACTTGTCCTTTATCTGTTGGCAATTGTTCCCGAGAGTTGGGCCGGGGCAAACATGTTTCATCTGCACCTCTGGGAATCTCCAAAGTTTCGGCATCTTTGGTTGACATATTGGCTGAGTGTGTGTGTGTGAATGTCTGATTGAGCAGGTAAGTGGTGTAGGTATGTATGTACTCAAGTTTTGATTTTCATGTACATTAATTTAAAACCATTTATATTCACAGGTCCACCAAACCTGGCACGTAGCAAATCACAATAGCAAACACAAAGGCATCACTTAATAACTTGTCAATAGTTTCCTTTCTTTAACAACACAAAATACAACAATGCATTCACACACCTTCCTGATTCCTTAAATATTGCAGGCAGTTCTCATGTTTCAAGAATAACCCAACAAACTGATTAGCACACAACTCCAACGAATATTTCAGAAATGTTCAAGGTCCACCTTTAAAAACGTCACTGTGTTTCAGTCATAGTACGCAATCTGGCAAATGTCTTTGCTCGTGGACTTATCTGTAGGCCATGGATGGAAAATCGCACGTCCTGGTCGCGGTGAATGGTTCTGACGGAGCGCGGTGGTTGACTCGAGCCCACTGTGTCGAGTTTCACTGTAGCAGCCCTCGGAATCAAACGCCTTTGGAGTCTCGAAACGGGTGCATCTCTCAACTTTTATTGTTGCTCCTCAGCACCGTGAAACTGAAGTTTAATACACACAATAACAATACCAAAAACTTAAGCTCATTGTATAAAACATACTCCCAGAACATCATGAATCATGGTTTACATATTAGGAATCCAAATAAAGTTACACACACAATAGTCCGATAAAATCACAAATTGACACAGTAACATACACAATACCTTCATCATAACGCTACTTGATTCAGCGGTTTACAAACATTGATTAAGACATGAAAACAGTGCATACCTCGCTCCACTTTCCAAGGGTTGCAAGCTAGCAGTCTTTACGATAATCCAAACGAGAGTCCATGCGAAAGGCAAACTGTGCGACGACCAGTCCTTATACGATAATCCAAACGAGAGTCCATCAGAATGCCACGAGAGCCATATCAAAAGGAGTGGAAACGCGCCACAAGTCGGGTGCGCGCTGATTCCTGTGCGTCTTGTCAAACAGCATGAATAACTCGCATAAATTCATTCCTAGGAGGCCGCCATATTGGCATCCTCAATTGCGCATGTGCGCCTCCTGGCTCGTTTCAAAATAAAAGCCCAATACCCTCAAGCGGTCATTTACAATGCCTGTGTGAGATGTGCGACATGAATGAGCTTGTAATAACAGGAACTTTGTTCCCACATAAAGACATACATAAAGCAACCTGGATATCCCCAGACGGGAAGACCAGGAATCAGATAGATCATACATTAGTCAACAAACGATTTAGGAATTCAGTCAAAGATACAAGAGTACACAGATCTGCGGACATCGGAAGTGACCACTACCTCATATGCACAACAATCAAGCTACGACTGAAGAAACATCAAAAGGAAAAGAAGAACTCCAGAGTCAAGTATGAAACAGCAAAGCTGAAAGATCTTAAAGACCTTTTCCATCAGTTTGCGAAACAGGTTCCAGGCACTAGAAAAGGAAGCGAAAGCAGTAGGAGATGAAGAGGTGGAATGTGAAGCCCAAGTAATGGAGAAGGCATTTAAAGAAGTAGCTGAAGAAGTCCTTGGAAGACCACGGAAAAAGAAAAAGCCATGGATCAGTGAAGAATCTTGGAGCCTTGTCGAACAAAGAGAAAGACTAAATAAGGAAATCCTAAACACACATTCGGAAAGAATCAAGAAGCAGTTAAAGGTGAAGTATGCAGAGAAGAACAAGGAGGTGAAGAGAAGTATAAAAGCAGACAAAAGAAAATGGTTGGAGAACATCGCTAGTGAAGCTGAAGACGCTGCAAGAAAACAACACATGAAGACCCTATACGGACTCACAAAGACATTATGCAACGAGAGACCCAGACAGAGCACAGCAGTACTAGACAAAAATGGTAACCTCATCAGTGGAAGAGACGCAATTAAGTTAAGATGGACAGAACACTTCAAGGACGTGTTTAATGCAGAAGAACCAGAATACCCAATAATAGAAGATGATGAATGTGATTTCAATAACAGAATCGAGGAGATCACAGTAAATGAACCTTCAATTGTTGAAGTCAAAGATGCAATAAAGAAACTGCAGAATTGTAAAGCACCAGGAATCGACTGTATCACAGCTGAGCTATTGAAAGCTGATGTAGAGTTCTCAGCGAAAAAAGTGCACCAACTTCTAGGGAAGGTATGGAAACATGAAAAGATCCCAACAAACTGGAAGAAAGGGCTTATCATCAAACTAGCAAAGAAAGGAAACCTCAAAGAATGCAAGAACTCAAGAGGCATAACCCTACTATCTGTTGTGGGAAAGATACTTGGCAGGATTATTGTAGACCGTATAAGACATGGAGTTGACTGCAGACTAAGAAAAGAACAAGCAGGTTACAGAGAAGGAAGGGGAACAACAGAGCAAGTCTTCATACTACGGAACATCATAGAACAGGTTAATGAGTGGCAAGCAACACTGTATATGAATTTTGTAGACTTCGAGAAGGCTTTCGACTCTGTCCATCACAAGAGCCTGTGGATAATCATGGAAAAGTATGGAATCCCAGAGAAGATTGTGAGAATAGTCAGAACATTCTATGAAGACTTCCAGTGCGCAGTGGAAGACCAGGGAGAAATATGTGAATGGTTTGACATTAAAACTGGTGTCAAACAAGGCTGCAATATGTCAGGATTTTTATTCTTGATTGTCATGGATTGGGTCATGAGAAGAACGGTTAGACAGGGAGAGAATGGAATCAGATGGAAGCTAACATCAAAACTAGACGACTTGGACTTTGCAGATGACATAGCATTACTATCCTCCACAAAACAACAAATTCAGAATAAAACAACACGATTGAATGAAGAGGCCAGGCGAGTAGGTCTTAAGATCTACACACAAAAAAAACAAAAACAATGAGGATTAACGCAAACAACCAGGAAATAATTCAGATAGATGGAAAAGACATTGAAGAGGTGGAACAGTTCACATACTTGGGAGCCACAGTTTGTAAAGAGGGAGGAGGGATGAAAGACCTAAAGAACAGACTATCAAAAGCGAGAGGTGCCTTCGTCAGACTCAAGAAGATCTGGAGCTCCAACAACATCACAAGGAGAACAAAATTAAGACTCTACAAGACACTAGTGGTGCCAGTATTGCTATATGGAAGTGAGACATGGAAAATGAACAAAGGAGACAACAAAGCAGTCGATGTGTTCCATAATAGATGCCTTCGCAGAATACTCCGTATACACTGGCAAGATCACGTGAGAACTGAAGACCTGCTAGGAAGAGCTATGAAGCCATTGAGTGAAGAAGTGAAGCTACGTAGATGCAAAATGATTGGACACATACTATGGCAAGACGACAACAATGACTGCAATGTAGCAATGACCTGGGCACCAGAAGGGAAAAGAAGGAAAGGAAGACCGAAGACCACCTGGAGACATATTGTAGAGAAAGAAAGAAAAGAGCTAGGATGGACATCATGGGCTGAAGCGAGGACTGCGGCAGCTGACCGGGAGAAGTGGAGGTGTTCTGTGAAGGCCTTATGTGCCACAAGGCATGAAGTGAATAGGTAACAGGTGTGTGTGTTTGTGTACTGCACCAATCTATGTTTGTGAAGCCACTGCTATTGGAGCACACCAACAAGGTGGGGCCGGCCTCGCTCCATGTGGGGCCCAAATCCTGTGTGTGCGTGCACAATGTGCATGCTTCCGTTTGTTTCACTGCATTCATTATGAAGTAGGCCCAGATATGCCGTAGTAGCCTATATAGAACATGTTTGGGTGCAACAGAAAGCAGGTTGTCTGAGATTTCACGGAAAGGCGTTAGATCAGCACATAAGTGAGTGTGTTGTGGCTGCACAGCGCACAGAGAAGATAAATATTTAATCTTAACAATGGGCTC
>NC_085859.1:37197495-37199995 GCF_034702125.1 Engraulis encrasicolus | reverse complement strand
GTTGCGAAAGATACTGCCGTTTCTCTCATGAACAGCAGAGGGCACTTCCGACAATGCGAGCGAAAGCCTTTTGAAGTATGAATAGTCTGGCGCAAGTGATGACGTTATTAATGGTTCTCACGCCAAACGCGCCAAAGTGCGCACGTGAAGTATGCAGAGCCCTTTAGACTTGGCAGTCATTTGCTAGCCTGGATAAAAAAGGCCCAGGATCAAACATCACCCTGGTTTATCCAGAATGAGCAGCACACCAAAGACGTCAGTCTTCCCACACCAGGAATAGCCAAACACAGGAACAAGTCAAGTTGCAGAAATGTATACAAAACGGATGTACACGGTTTCTCCCCACAAAGTTAACAGGTTGATAAAGTGTTAGCATTTGCGCTAAGCGGGATTTATACGCGCTAAGCGAAATAGCGTTGCATAATACCGCAATTTTAAAAGTTCTCCCTTGCCCTCTCCTTGCGCGCGACGCAACTTCTCATCATGTTAAGATTGGGGCTAATGTGCATATTCAAAGCTAAGGTCACAGATGGTCAGATTTGAAACACAATTTTACTAAGCTGTGGTTATAAAATGATGCGACTGTGTGACTGATCATGTTTTTAACATGGATGCTGCAGTGCAGGGCGTGTCTGTTTATGAAGGGAAACTTTTGCCTTGTTAGTGTCCTCTGCTATTGTTAGTACCTGCATCATCTGAAGAACTTTTTACTGAAATACTGGGGCTTCTGGTGTCTTCATCTATTGTTCTCCTATCCTTCATTTTCTGCCCTCCTGGTTTCAACGACTACTTCTTCAGACACCTTGGCAAATTGGCACAAGCCGCGTTAAGGGTGGTTTATGCCTCCAGTCCAGCGTCCCTGCGTCGTAATGCAGTGAGCCGCGCAGTTAACGTAGTGAAGCCCCCCCCATCACGCAGGTACTCTGGGGCACCTCCCCAAAATTGTGTCTCGACGCAGGGAGCGACGGCGTGAAAGGGCGAAAATAGGTCTCTGATTGGTCCTCTCGACCAGCCTGCTCTGTCCTCGAGTCGAGAACAAGCGCTACTTCCTTGTTCTAACCTTCGTCGGTCTACGGACTGTGAGCTCTTCATTAAATAAGTTGCCCGTGCTTTGTTGTTTGATTTATTTACACGAACCAAAGACAACACATTTGGACAGTTGAACAGTGGTTCCGAGGTCGAGGAAACATTCCGCTTCGTCCTCGACAAATGAGCCACTTCTTTGTTCCAAACTACCACTGTGGCTGCCAGTGCGATCAAACATGCACGTGATATAAAGATTTAATGTTTCATTTTCATTCTCGTCGAGTCTGTGATGCTAAAAAACAACCGACACGTCTAGTTTACTCTTTGTATTGAAGGCAGTTTCAGCGTGGAATGACATCGCGCAGACCGTGCTTCAAAACAGGGCAACTGCATCATGGCTGCGACAAGCTCACTCTGTGGCACAAGTAGGAAGCATAACCCGCCCTTTAAGTTGAAGCCGTTTTTTTCTTTCTCGTAATGACCGACCAAACCATTTGTGCACTGGGGGTGGGGGAGGTGGGGGTTCTTGATCCTTTTTAAGGGCAGGAAAGGCAAAATATCTGCATCATTTATTTAATGTAAATATAGCGCAATCTCCCTCTCTCAAAAACCATCTTATTTTGAAATTAATTAGAACCATTAATCACAAACTTAATGAGGGCCCAGTTCTGGGCCCCCCTATCCCAGGGCCCGGGACAAAAAGTCCCCCCCCCCCCCCCCCCCCCCCCCACACACACACACACACACACACACACACACACACACACACACACACACACACACACACACACACATTTGCTTCTCCTTCATCAGTGGTATATCCAGAGGTATAATGGCACCCAGGTCTGGCAGCGTGGTGCCACTTTGGATACAATTAGGCTGCCTCATGCAACCAGTAGAAGCCTCCCCTGGCACACACACACACACACATGCATACGTGCATACACACACGCATACACACACACACACACACGCACACGCACACACACACACACACACACACACGCACACGCACACACACACGTACACGCACACACATGCATGTATACACACATACACACCACACAACACAGATCGGTACAGAACACAGAAATGTGCATACATACACACACACACACACACACACACATGCACACACACACACACACACACACAGATGGGTACAGATACACAGAAATTTGCGTACACACCTACACACATACATGCACATGCATATGTGTACGTACACGCACACACATGCATGTATACACGCATACACACCACACAACACAGATGGGTACAGATACACAAACACAGAAAAGTGTGTACAACACACACACACACACACACACACACACACACACACACACACACACACACACACACACACACACACACACACACACACACACACACACTCAGACACAGAAACACACACACACACACACACACACACACACACACACACACACACACACACACACACACACACACA
>NC_085859.1:37184995-37189995 GCF_034702125.1 Engraulis encrasicolus | reverse complement strand
AGGACCTCTAAAGGGTCGCAGAGATACTGCAGGGGGGTTGCAGACACTGGGCTTTTTATAATAATGAGGTAAAATGCGTGTTAATAGTTAACTCCATTAATTGATAAGGACAATGCGTGTTTAAGATTTTTCTGTGAATACCAATCAACAATTTAACAATATTAATTACCAGGCCATGCCCTCCTGGTGACGCAACACCTTCGGCGTTGTTTCTAGTCAGGCCAGGAGCAATGCAAATATCGTTTCTGAGAGGAACTCCACCCACTTTGTCAGGACTTGATTTACTTTGAGCAGCTCCAACGGACTTGGGTAGAGGCGTATTTAACGCAGTGACGTGGTTTAAGCAGAGACGTTCTATTGGGACTAAGAATGTTTGGTTTAAACTTTGGCACAGACTTTTCTGGCCTCGAACAGTAGCAAACCGTGGGAGGCGGGTTAACCAGGCCGTTTGGGAAATGTTATTGGCGATCTTCTTGGTCTGACCAGCATCTCGATATACAGATTTGAAAGTCGATGATAAACAGACAACAATATTAACAAACAAATAATGTATGGCGTTTGGGAAGGTGAGGATCGCAAATGGGGTCCCGTCATAAAAAGTTTGGGAACTACTGGTTTACTGCAAGGAACTTAACTCCAACATTAGTAGGCCTACAATATTGCAGACATTATTTACTGGCAGAATGTGATGTGGTCATTATCATTCTAGCTAACAAACTTGTAATAGGGGTTGTGTAAATATAAACACTCAGGCAAATATTTGAGTTGCTTTAATGTTCCCGAAATTGTGATTCACTATGTCTAGTCAAACCCTAAAGCCGGCTTTATGCTCATAGAGGCATTTACACAACGCTCATACAGTACATATTTTATTTACTTAGTGCTTGTGTTGGAATTACATTACAAAACAAACAAATTCTGAGAGCACAGCCTTCTGCCAAAGCCCCATTTCTTAATAATGAAGAATCCTTTTCCACAGGGTGGTGTGAGGATTACGTACTCATTTTGCAGTCTTCCCAAGCACTTATCATGCAAATCTCTTTATTCATTTGTTTTGTGGAAGCTAGTCTAAGTTTGCTAATAAACAATTATGTGAAGAAAATGCTTTCAAAAAATTATCTCCACATTTTTGGACCACAGGTCTACTTTAGATTAGGGCAACATGGCGCTGTGTGTTTGGACTGTCACACTGTCCCATTTTGTTTTTTGTTTTGTTTTGGGCTCAACACCTCTGTGCTTTGACTGCTGATTGTGTCTTTAAGAGTCTTGGTGCATTAGGGACACCTAAATGAGTTGTTTCCTTCCTGCTGTGTAGTTTTGGGGCCTCTGTGTGTCGTCAGCACAGCATGTGCAGCAGCCAACTCAGCACTGCTGGGCCCCAGCTGAGGTACCGTACCCAAGATCGATAGCCCTGAGGTCTCATTTTGTTTTTAGGCTCTGTGTTTATAAAACCTGTGTTTTGAGCTGAAGACTATATTTGTTTTAAGCTATCATTGCAGTTGCACCCTTAACAGAGTTTTTATTCCTGCGATGTGACCGGTGGATGGGATGGGATCAGAGTGATGGCACACTTGAGTTTTTATTTGACTTCAGACATGTAAAAGATGTATTCTTTTACCTGAAATGTTTCGACGGTATAACTTCCGTCTTCATCAGAGGGTCACTGGGATGTAGATGTGTGACCTGCTCTGAAATCAGCTGATATTGTTGTGGAGGATAAAACTTTAAAGTAAAAGAAAAACTCAGGTGTGATTTAAACAGTAGTACAGAGTGATGGCAGTTACACGTGAAGGACTATTCTGATTTTAAATGGAATATTCTCAGTATTCAGTTTACAAGTTCCGGAATATTCCATTGACGTGTGAGACAGCGTTCTGCATCGGGCATATTCCCTTAACCACAGCCACCATAGGTCAGTGACATCCACAGTCGGAATGGACAAAGACAGAAGTTATACCGTCGAAACATGTCAGGTAAAAGATAAAACTTTTACATGTCTGAAGTAAAATAAAATCTCAAGTGTGATTGAAACAGTTAGAAATAATGAACATTATACATACAGTATATTGAATAAAGACAGTGTTTACATGACTCATGCGCAAACCGAATACTGTCACCATTCCGTTTAAAATTGAAAATGTCCTCGCACGTAACTGCGTTCAATGTAGGTGCGTGTGTGTACCCTTTTCAGCTCACACTGCGCTCTAAACTCATCAACACTAACCGGGCTCCCTCCAGGCAGATCAATAGCGGTATGGTCCACTCATCCTCTCATCACTGCATGTCCTCTGAGATTCTCAGTAGTGAGGCCTGGTGACCCAGTTGTAGCCGGATCGTTTGGGCCGGCGTTGTTCACGGAAAATCAGTCAGCTAATGACCCTGTTGGGAGTGGACAGCGAGACGGATCTGATCTCACAACCCCCTACTGGTTCGTCTCTTCACAGAAGGGTTCATGGCCTTTCATCCCACCAGAGGTGGATTTCTCGACGCCATAGTTGCTAACCTTGTTAACCTGTTTGCAATGTAATTTGCCATTGGCAACTACGCAAGTTGTTAACTACGCTTTCGAGACACACACCCCAGCCCAGACCCAGAGGATTCTAGGGTCGTGGAAATCACAATAAAAGTTGTACGTAAGCACACACGGTTATTTTCCCTTCTCTAAACAACGCTGTAGAAACTGTTACAGTGGATAATCACCTTGTAACTACAGACCATTATCTGTGGTCGACAGTATAATAATGACACTAAGTAGGTGGGGAAGAGTTTTTTTCCCTGGTTGTGATTGTATTGTTAGTGCCAGCACTGGTCACGGGAGATCAGTCAACTAATGATCCTCCTGGCGAGCTTGGAGCTGAAAGCCACACACACCTCCCCAGCCACCTTTCATCATTTCACTGGGGCTGAGGCTGGGGCTGTGGTTGCTGGGGTGTTTGTGTAACGGAGGCCAACTAGCAGAGTGTGGCGTAGAACGTTAGTAAAACCTCCCTCCCGAAGCCTCAACACAGTGCGGTAGCATTGGGCTATTGGACCGGCCCTTTAGCTCTTGTACTGTGACTCCCATTGCCGAACTGATGTAGCTGACGAGGTGGCAGGTTCGCGCCTGAGGGGGGCAAACTGTGCAGGGACACCTCCGTCACATCTGCAGGGTTCAGGGCAACATCGCCTGGGCTTCCACCCCATTGTTGCAGGTAGAGATGGCGTCCGCGCCTTTGTCTTACTTGAGAAGTTTTGCTCGGTGCGTAATTCCCAACCAAAAATGGATTTTGGGAACACTGATGATGGGGTAAACTTGAAGCGTTTGCTTCCCACTTTTTGTTTTGGCTTCTCTTTATTTTCAGCTTTTAATACAGTTTCACTGAACAGCATCAAGCTCCTGTGTGAGACTCCTTTTTCTTCACACCCCATTGTTGCATAAATTAGATTAGCAGCGCTAGATTCCACTTTGGTGTTCACCTTGCTCCCAAAAGTGTCCCAAAATCACTTTGTTACAGGACAAATGCCACTTCTACCACGCCTCTCTATGGGCTAACTGCATTACAGTTAGATACATGGAGGTGGGTGTTTTTTTCCCCAGGCTATCATCGTGCTGCAGGTGCCCTCACTGGTCACAGGAGATCAGTCAGCTAATGACCCTATTGGCAGTGGGCAGTGAAGTGGATTTGAAACACGCTCTTCAGACGCCTTGGTTCTTCTCCTCACAGTTCAAGGCCTCTCGACCCTCTGTAGCTCTATCCTGGGGTGCATTTCTCGAAACCATAGTTGCTAAGTACATTAGCTACTTTGTTGTTTGTAATGTGATTTCCCATTGGCAACTACCGAAGTTGCTAGCAGGCTAACAACTACGCTTTCGAGAAACGCACCCCTGGGGTGGTGCTGTGGTTATCTCAATAGTCTACTACGGAAGGCAAAACTAAGTACATTTTTCTCCCTAAAGAGGAATTAAATTTAATTTCCAGTATAGTTGAAACATACCCAAGGTGACAGTGACAGGCACTTTTGTAAATGGCAGGAAGACCAAGGGAAAGAAACAACTCAATCATTTAACTTGGGGGAGGTATAAAGTGAACATATCAAAAAAAGGTGGACTGTTCCTTTCTGAAGAGTATGACTGACTGATGACACTTGAGCGCTTTTAATATCTTGCTACAGTATATCATTCATTTATCAAGATATTTTTGGGGCTTGTTTGCCTTTGTTTAGTATATATAATAGTGCAACAGTGTGACAGGAAATGAGTTGAGAGAGAGAGAGAGAGAGAGAGAGAGATGGGGAGGATTGGGAAATGACAATGGAATTGAACATGTCCGTCAGGCGGACAAAGATGCGTCCGTCTATGCGCTCTGCTGACTTGTGGACAAAGGAGGGAAATACAATTTAAGGAATGCGTTTCAGACGGACGGAGTCACACCATATTACCATATTATACCATATTACACACCACCTCCTCCCTTTACTCTTACAATAAACCCACACGTTTAAATTCCTTTTGAACCTTAAATAGCCGTACACATGTTAAGTAAAATCACAAAAGAGTCTTTCATTGTTATGCTTGGTGTGTTAACGCTGCCATAATAATGACTACGATGTATCAAAAAGCTGCAGGGGTTTTTGGCCTGGCAGCTGGCTATAAATCAAGCTGGTAATTACCATCAGCTGGGTCAGAGCAGGTCAGGGGAGACGGAGACAGAGCCAGAGCATTTAGCCATGGCAGCATGGCGGGGCACTGTCACAGATGAGGTCCCGGGATGAAGGAGTTGCAATGGGTACACAACGTATACAGTGTAATCAAAAATTAAAGGTAGACATGGGCTTGAATACTAATGCTAATAAAAGCTCTTTACCTGCCATATACAAAGCACAATGCCAAGAACCTTTTAATCACAGAAGCATGGCAGGTCAGTGGGTCACAAATGAGGACCTGCACATTAAGGAGCTACAATGTGCACACTACACTTACAGTTTAATATAGATATAAAGTACATTCAATAGTAATCCTA
>NC_085859.1:37167495-37177495 GCF_034702125.1 Engraulis encrasicolus | reverse complement strand
GAAAGATCAGCTTGAATGTAACGATAGAAATGTAATGTTTAATTGGCTACTGATTAAATAATCATGAAATATCACTTAACTTTTGCATGTCACATTTAACCTTAAACCTAATTTGGCTATTTTCAGTTCAATTCCATATTCCTTATATCACTGAAAAATTGCATATACAGTATATTCTACTCTTTACATAGTACCGTTGTGCTATTTGTTGTTTTGTTTGAGTGTAGGTGTGAATTTAGCATAGAAGCAATCAAAGTAAAACAAATAAATGCAAAATAAAATAAGTGCAATGTAACATAAAGAATGCAACTTTGTAACTGGCAGAATAGTGGTCATTGTGAAAGCATGTGTTAGTGTCTGTGTCTAAATCTTGCCATACATCAGTGTGTTTTATTTTTTTAACAGATGTGTTTTTACAATGACACTGAGATTTTACTTTTGAATGAAGTGCCTTGTGTATGAAATGGTGTGCTGGAGCCTGTGTGTTGTGTAAAGGAGCAAGTGCTTTGCTAAACTGGTATGAAAGTGTAATGCTTGACTTTTGTTTACATGTGTTTAACTTATAGTAACATGTGTTTAACTTATAGTACCAACAACTTAACGATATACTACTTTGGTTTAAGCATAGACCTATAGTGTTTAAGCAGTAGGCAAAAACTGTATGTAATTTCTCAAAACATAAATGGCTGAAATGTAGGCCTATAGTTTCCCCATGCACCAATGTCATACTTTACTCATAGTTTTGCCATTTTGCATTTACGTCGCGTGAAATTCCACAACTCCCCACCCCCAACCCTGCGTGAAATGCAACCCCCCCCCCCCCCCCCTCCCCCCCCCCAAACAAAAAATCCCGCTGCCCCCATAGTTTCCAAAACTGATTTTAAAATGAGCTTGATGAGAGCGAAAGTAAAAGTAAGGGAGAATTTACTCTTTGGTAAAGACAGTCAACTCTAGTGGAAACTACCAGCAACCTCAGAGAGTTCACCAAGAGGTGAAACTTTGCTAGTTGCTCCTCTCAGTTTCCTTTTGACCATAGTCTAGACAATTGACTTTTCCACCCAAATAGGAACTGTGGCTATGTCAGTCAACGAGGAGGTTCTCACCATTGAAATGCAAATCACGTTATTTAATAGGTACAGTATTTAGCTGTTCTTTGCAGACAAAAATGATAATTTCTTTCAATAGTGGCCACATATTACACGTAATGGGAAGGACTGTTGTATGCATTTGAAAGCCATATAGGCAACACGTCATATATTGCCAGAAATTACACACGGGGGAAGGCATCTCAATGAAAGACAATTTCGCACGCGCACACATGTACAAACGATATCAGAACTTTAATTATTAATTAACACAGTGGTATTATTCTGAAATGTGCTTGTGTACTTTTGGGAGCATGTACAAATGCACCAGTTAGGTGGAAAAGTGTGTAACCAACCTGCTTGGGAGGCTGTATTGTGTGATGTTAGGTCAGCATCTTCATGACTGCATGGCAAGTTGCTTTTTAAGATATGCATCGACCTGTGTAGTTTCGCATGGTCTTGTAGCTTGTGTGTTTGTGTGTGTGTGTGTGTGTGTATGTGTGTGCGTGTGTGTGTGTGTGTGTGTCTGTGTGAGTGTGTGCGTGCGTGTGTGCCTGTGTGCATGCGTGCATGCATGTGTGCGTGTGCACGCAAGAAATCTCGCGTCTGTTACTGGTTCAATATGGAACGCATGATTTACAACCCTATACAGGGAATCCCCAGCTCCACATGACGTGATTGGACGATGAGCTTAGGCCTAGCTGGGAGAGCGGTTAGATGAATGATTGATATTGGCTGAAACAACTTCTGGTGGAAGTTCTGCAGTACCTCCCATTTCCTTAAAAGTACACATAAATAGGACTACTGGTTTTGCATGCTTCTCAGTGGCAAACAGCAGGTACAGCCAAAGCATGACCCTGCAGGGGTACAAGTATGTTGTAATTTGTTTTACCATCCTTTTTAATGCAGGGTTTGGGCACAAAGTAATATTCGTTGATAATGGAGGCTCTTGGGGATCCTGGAGCGGAGTTCGACAGTGTCCACCTGGCACCTATGCTACCGGTTTTAGCCTGAAGGTACGCTGCAGTTAAAATTCTGACTTTAAGGGTAAGGAGTATTATTTTGTTTGTGTTTGTTTAATTCATTCATTAGTCATTTTGTCAGTTTTTTTTTTAAAGAAAGAAATCCCACATTTACATACAGTACAGGCCAAAAGTCTGGACTCACTTTCTCATTTAATTAATTACCTTTATTTTTGTGGCTATTTACAGTACATTATCAGGGAGGGCATCAAAACTGTGCATGAACACATAAACACGTGCATAAACACGTATAATTATGTGCTTAACAAAAAAAAATATATATATATATGAAAAAATAAAAACAATTAGTAAAAAAGCATCAAAAAATGCCAAACAGTGACGTCAACATAGCAAAACTGAGGGCCCCACAAGTAAATCTTAATTAATACAAGCAATACAAGATAGATTTTCTTGATCTGATACTGGGTCACTTGGTCAAACATGGCTGGTTATAGCTGGTTCTAGGTGAAAAAGTAGTACAAAAAGTAAAAGTAAAAGTAAAAGTGAAAAACCCTGCCACAGATTCCCTCCAACCCAGGTTTCACCTCTACTAGTAACTGGCTGTGACTCAATATCAGATCAAGAAAATGTTTGTAAAATTCTTGTATTGGTAAGTGTTTAAAACTAGGTTTTAGGTCTCAAAATTATAGTTCTACAATTCTACGGTACTGTAGGCCTACTGTACTGTACATTTTAGATTAAAAAACAGAACTTTTTCACATTTACATTTTTTACATTTACAAAGCAGTCTTTATGCCCTTCTTTTATAATAGTCAAGTCTTAATAACTAACAGGTTGTGGCTTTCTTTTACGTAGTCTTATAAAGCCCTATTCGGACGGAACTAGTTAAGTGGGAGGACCTGGGGTAAAGTAGGCCTAATAAAAACCGGGAAATGTAGTCCCATCTGAACACGCCATGTCAGTAAAGATAGCGGTGTATGTCGAACTTCACCGCGAGTTTTACCTCCTGTGAAACGGTCCGGAGAAATTTCCCTCGGTAATACTAATCCCATCCAAATGTAACCCTATGTAAAGATGTCTGGTTAAGTGCACGAAATGCACAATATATCCAATCTCTCTGGGCTTGCAAACATTACAGCCTTGCAGTAAACCGTTAGTTTTGTTTTAGGGAGTTGTTCCAAGCTGTGTTTTCGCTGTAAAAATCAGGCAGCATGGTCAAATGCACTCTCCAAATGAAAGGACACGCATGCAGACGCATTAGAATGGATTTTGTTGGGTTAATAAACCAACAGGCAATTATTCAAATTGTTTAACGGGTCCAAATGCCTCAATGGATTTGCAATAATGTGCTCAAAAATCAATAAAATAGGCCTATTGTGGAGTTGGCATGCGCATTACGACAAGTGCAGTCACAACGGTGCGTGATGAGATACCCCTGCCACTTTCTGTTCGTTTACTGAGATATTTTAATCCAGTCCGAGTCGGCCATTTCTATTACGAAGTCCTGAGATAAAATCACATTCCCCATGTCCATACATAAAACTAGTCCCGTCCGAATAGGGCTTAGGTAATGGTGTTTCAAAACCATGATAAATAGCCTAAATGAGTCCAAGTTCTGCAAGTGACGTTGGTTATGATTATGTCCTCGATTGTCGCTGTGGTTATAAAGTGTCTGCCAAATGCAATGTAATGTTGTGATATTTAAAGTTAACATTCTTAATATATATATATATATATATATATATATATATATATATATACAGTATATATATATATATATATATATATATATATATATATATATATATGGCATATAGTAGGCCTATATACAATGGTGGTTAAAAATCCATTTTTTTCTACCAACCCAAAATTGGGCCACATCTGGGCAATACCAAAACAAAGGATTTCATTTCAGAAGCCCAGAGATATGCTTCACATGATGATTGATAAATTACACATCTTTGAGCATAAAGAAATACAGTACTGTATGTTGATAGTGGTGCTTCTTCATTAGATATACTATTCCATCAATGAGTGCGTATACATGCAGTTCAGTATCCCGAATATGATCGGGATATTAAGTATCCCGAATTTGCGTTTGCGCATATAAACACTTCAGTATCCCGAATAAGCCCTTATTCGGGATACTGAGAAATCGGGATATGCTAGGTGGAGTTTTCCGAAAGAAGCCGGGATACTGACGCATGTATACACCTTATCCCGAATACAGGGGCTTCCCATGGAACGCTGTTGCTGGTATCCAGGCTACACGCATTTGAAGAGAATTCCATAACGGCCAAGAATGTAGACTGGGATATAACGTTCTGTGCGCATATAAACACCTTATCCCGAATATGATCATAACCGGGATAAGCCTCATATTCGGGATACTGAATTGCATGTAAACGCACTCATTGTAGAACTATTTAAAATGGAACTTGTTAAAATATAATTTGTTCCATCATCTTTCAAAATCATTTGTTATATTCTCTCGAGGACAATTCTTTTTCTGAAGTTGCAAAAAAACAGTTATTGCACTTTTCACCCTTCTTCATCCATTTTACCTTACTTCTGAAGATGATTCCGTTCATTTCATAATTCATTAAAAGCTTAGTAATTCTCCAAGTCTTTGTCATCTAGCAATTGAAGATCTTGTTCAAGGTGATTTGCATCTTTTTACTGCACAAACCCTTGTGTAAGAGCCATGCATGAGGTGCATCTGAGAAATGTTGTTTTGAAAGAGCTTTTATATAGATGTATGGGTAACACTTTATTTTAGGGATACATCTATTAGCACTAATACATACAATATTAATGTCTGTGTAAGTAACTTGTAAGGTGTGTACTAAGCAAAAGCAGACAGTGTTAGACATTTATTCGCAGATGTTTTGTTCATGCACAATAAGGGATTCATTACCAATATAACCTTAGTAAGGACCTAGTAGACCTAAATTTCTATTTATGAGTAAGCAGTAAGGACCAGAATAGAATGTGTATAAGCTTCTGGTACACTGTGTGAACAAACCCTGAACAGTATGAAAACAGATGTGGAATAAGGGTCCCTATTCTAAAGTAATGCATTGCTCAGCCCAGATGGCTCAGGGCCTCCGCATTACATAGGGCCTCCGCTCTACCAAGCGCTGCCTCCTTGGCAAGCAAATTGTAACAACTTATTTGATGCTAACTGCTTTTACAGACGAATAGACTTCACATAATCCACTCAGCTGAAGGATGGGCAACAGGAAGCACTATATAGGAAGGATTGGACGTAAACTTCTTAATGGCGGTGGGGTGGTGAGATGTCATTTTTTCATACATCAATTAGTTTTAATTGTAAAAACCCTACAATAAATGCAGAACATAACAATGAGTACCAGTTTGGAAGCGAAACTAAGCTATTCCTTTGTGATAAATAAGTTAATGTTCGAGAAACCTAGCTCCAAGAAGTACAGTGCATCATGGGTACGCCCTTAGTTACAAATGCAATGCATGGCCAGTGCAGCAATAATAATAGGCCTATTTCTGTTGGTACGTACATGGCAAATTGTTTGGATAACAACTAAATTGCACAAGTGAGGGGAGGAGCTAAGGACGTAGGTAGGCTCAGAGCCGGGTAGGTTGTCTGTAGGCCTAGATTGCGTACCCATCATGCACTGCACTTCTTGAAGCTAATGTTCTCAAACATTAACTTAATTATCACAAAATAATAGGGTTTTTTTTCGCTTTAAAAGTATTATTCTAATGTTCTGCATTTATTTTGGGTTTTTTTACAATTAAAACTCAGTGGTACATGAAAAAATTACATCTCACCAACCCACCGTCATTGACAAGTGTACGTTCAATCCTTGCTATGTAATGTCTCCCGTTAACAGTATTGCATTGATACAAACAAGAGAAAATTAGTTGTCTCAGCTGTATGTCAAATAAATTTTTAATATACCCTTACACTTTGCTGATCAGGAGGGGCTATGTAGTGCAGGCCTGGGTGGTGTGGGGTCCTAGCTAATGAGGGTGACCTTAGGGACCCCAAGCCATCTGGGCTGAGCAATGCATCACTTTAGAATAGGGACCCTTATTCCACATCTGTTTTCACACTGTTTAGGGTTTGTTCACACAGTGTGTCGGGAGCTTATACACATTGTATAACTGCCACTTAATAATACATAGAAATATAGGCTCACTGGTCTTTACTGAGGTTATATTAGTAATACATCCTTAATTGGGCATGAACAAGACATCTGTGAATACATGCTTAACAACTGTCTGATTTTGCTTAGTACATGCCTTACAGTACAAGTTACTTACAGGCATTAGTATTGTATGTATTAGTGCTAATAGATGTATCCCTAAAGTGTTACCGAAATATGTAATTACCAGTACATTTCAGTGTGCATCCTATAGGCTAGAGTAGAGTACTTATGTTGCATGTAAATGTATCAATAACTGTAAATTAAAGGAAAGCCAAGCTACATTTTATGGTTCCTCGCAGGTGGAGAAGAAGCTAGGACCTAATGGGGATGACACCGCTCTCAATGGAATTATGCTGCATTGCACTGGCTTGACCTCTGCTACAATATCATCGGAAATGTGGTAGGACACCTCCATATAACAGCGTTTTCACACCTGGTCCCTTTCAGTCGCTTAAGCGAACTCATTTATTTATTTATTTATTTATCCTTTATCCCCTTAAGACGCGGCTTTATACATTTGTTGTTACCAGTATGGTAATGACCAAGTCGTGGTGCATTACTAAAGGGCCTGTGTTGTGTCATGGTATTGTAGTGCTATGGTAGTTACATTTTTAGTGACTATTACAACGTGCCACTGGAGGTACGGCGCGCATTAAGGGGCTACTTAGCCAGGATTGTCCCATTGAGACTACAGTCTCTTCTGCCAGGGAGTCCTGGTCAAAATGGCAGCATACATATAGTTACAGACACAGACAAACACATAGACAAAAAGGAAAATAAATGTACAAAAAACACATTAAAAGAATAAGTTTACATAAAACGTATTTTGAGATAAAAAGTAGCCTATGTGCTGCATAGTCAGAAACAATGACACTCCTCTGTGTATACTGTATTAATTTCCCTCTTAAAAGTCTCTAATGAGGGCAGAGAGTCCATACATAATATCTTCTGCAACTCATTCCATAGATACTCAGAGAAGTGACTCAGCATTTTTGCTGCATATGTGAACGCTCCAAAGCGTATCCAGACCCCTCGGAAGAGAACCGTACTGAGACCTTGGTTGACGTGGTCTCAGTTCGGTTCGCTCATGAGTTCTGACAAGCCACACTTGTGTCTAGGTGTAATCCCTTAAGGAGGGCTGTAGAGGACTGGGTGTGATAAAAAAGAGGAGTGACATACCATAAAAGCCTACCGGGACCAGAAAGATCATCCAGTTATTTTTGTAATACACTCATAATATTAAAAAAACTGAGAACTGAAAAGAACTGATTCAATTTGCTGTCGCTTCGCTTTTTGGTCCACTTACAGAGGACTGAGTTAGGTTCACTGGTAACACTTTATAATAAGTACCCCTTTTTAAGCATAAGTTAAGCCTTAGTTAAGCCTTATTTTAACATTAGTTAACCCTTAGTGAACCATCACAAAAGGGTTAAATAAGATTTCACTGATGCTAAAGCAAAAGTTTACAAACCATTACCATACATGCCTAATAGTACTTGGCATGGTGGTTGGAGACAACAAAGAGATAATGTCTTTTTCAGAAATAAAGGAGGGTTATCTGACATTTTAACGATGGTTTACTAATGATTAGCAGAAAGTTCAATCACCATAAACTAATCATTAATTAACAGTATGTAATAATTACCAAGAAATACATAATGACTAACTTGTGATTCACTAAGGGTTAACTAATGTTAAAATACGGCTTGACCAAGGCTTAACTTTGCTTAGCAAACAGTTACATCAGCACACACAAACCATTTACTAACGGTAGTAGTTAATGATTAAGAAATGAGAAATAATACTTACATAATGACTAACTCGTGATTCACTAAGGGTTAACTAATGTTAAAATAAGGCTTAACTAAGGCTTAACTTATGCTTAAAAAGGGGTACTTATTATAAAGTGTTACCGGTTCACTTAAAGGGGACCAGGTGTGAAAACCTTATAAGTCTTGTTTGTACTGTGATGTGAGAGCTAATCAGCTTGATTATTGCCAGAATTTAAGGTCATACAGCATTTACACACCTGGTCCCCTTCAACCGCTTAAGCGAACTCAGTAGTGACTCAGCATTTTTGTAGCATATGTGAGCGGTTCAAAGCGTATCCAGACCCCTCAGAAGTGAACTGTACTGAGACGGTTGTTGACGTGGTCTCAGATCGGTTCACTTATGAGATCTGACAAGCTACACTTGTGACTAATCACTTAAAAGTCTACCAGGACCAGAAAGATCAGCCAGTTATTTTTGTAATACATTCACAATATGAGCCAAAACAGAACTGAATCCTTTCACTGTCCGTTCACTTCTTGGTCCACTTAAAGAAGACTGAGTTCGGTTCACTTAAAGGGCAATATGTGTGAAAATGGCCATACAGTATACCTATAGGTTTTGATTGGTTGGTTTTGTGAGGAGACTCTGCCTAGGCGTACTCTAGTGTTCACTGTCAAATGTTCAAACAAATCAAACAAAAGAGCCAAAAAGTCAAACAAGCCTCTTTATGAACAATGAATACCATAGTGGAAAACAGAAACGCGTACAGGAAAGGCAGAAAATACACATGCAAACACTCACTAATGTTTCTATGAAATGAAATATTATTTATATGATTTATTTGTGTGCATTTGTGTTTGTGTGTGTCCGGTAGCTGGGGAGACTGGACCCATGCACAGTACTGTCCCTCTGGCAGTCGCCTCATGTCCTTCCAGCTGCGCGTGGAACGCCATCTGGGTGGGAATGGGGATGACACAGCCGCCAACAATGTCCGCTTCTTCTGCACGGATGGGACCATGCTGCAGGGTTTCGGCCAGGACTGGGGAGAGTGGGGCAATACCAGCCCAGAATGCAGTGCTGGGATCTGTGGGCTGTCGGCCAAACTGGAGGAAGAACAGGGCAGCAGAGGAGATGACACATCTCTCAACGATGTCAAAATGCTCTGTTGTTGAATTGAAGCTTGTTGTTGAATTTGGCTCTTGATGTCAATCAAGCTAGTAAATAAAAAATAATTAAAAGTAATCTTGATGATGTGTGTATTAATTTGATTGATTGCAATTCATTAATTAGAAGATAAATGGTACAAAAAATGAATGATCTGTTTGTGGTGAATACTCCCTGTGTTACTTACTTATACGTCCCGCAATCATACACTGCCACTTTGGCCTGTGCTTCTTCCCAGGACAGCACCATCCCCTTCAGCTCTTTCATCCCGGTCCTTCGCCAGGTGTTCTTTGCATGGTCCTCCTCTCTTTCTTTTCACGATCAGGGTCCATCTCAAGGCGACTTTTGGTGTTCTGTCATTGGGCATTCTGAATACATGGCCGAGCCAGAACTGATTAATTCACGGCTCTCGGCCGAACCATCTTAGCAGACATGGTCTATTGGGATTGGGAATTAAGAAAATCTTTGATCTTAGATTGCATTTTTGAATTTAAGAGACAATACCCCCTGTGTAGTAGCGCTGAAGTCTGTAACACTTTCTATACGTATTAGCAATTATGACATATTATTAACCCGTTAAGACACGGCGTTATAAATTTGCTGTTACCAGAATGGCAATGACCAAGTCGTATTGCATTACTAAAGGTCCTGTGTTATGTTGTAGTATTATAGTACTATGGTACGTTCGGAGTAGACTCACCCTAATGTCGTTTGAACCTTCACTTTGAACCGTCATTTTGAACATCCATCCAATAGCCCATCCATCCAATAGTGTTTTCTGGCTTGGGCGAAAATTAGCAGAGTT
>NC_085859.1:37154995-37162495 GCF_034702125.1 Engraulis encrasicolus | reverse complement strand
CTCCAGAGGAGCTGTAGGCTATAATCCAGCCTGGACTGGTAATCTGGCATACAGGACATTTTCCTGGTGGACTGACAGTCCCCAAGGATTGGTGCTGTTGTTTTTTGTTTGTTTGTTCATGTTTTGTTCATAGGGACTGGCCAACAGCGTAAAGGGGGTGGCCCATTGGTCCATCTTCAGAACAGATAGTATGTAGAAGTATAGACTAGGAACATAATTTAAAAAAGGCTTTATTTAAGGAGTTTAAGGCATTTGTGAGACAAAGTCGGTTGTCAATATAACCAGAATGCATTGAAATGGCAAAGTGTGCATGCGCGAGCCCCTTAGTTAAGTTCAATGACCTCTAGAGGTCAACAGAGGCCAGATAGAGCTCGGCATGTGGCAGATTTGAATTCAGCACACCCAATTTCAAAAAATAAGTCTATTTGCAGACTTTGTCTCTCAACATTGGGTGTCACAAATCAGGATTTTGGTTAGTCCTTGTAGCATATAGTACAAAAATGTCTTGTATGTGTGAGGGGACACTCTAAGGCCAAAAAATGCCTGGCTCGTTGTTTTTTTGGTGCCAGGCCAGCCCTGGCTGTAGTAAGGCATGGGGGCCACAGGGATGGGTGATGAGGTGAGATGCACCCTCATTAGCAAGAGGACACCAACTCAAGCCTGCTGCTTCTCCTCTATTATTCATGCTCACTCACATCACCTGATAATTGAGGGCACCCCACCCGCTGCCCGCATCCTTCAACACTCACTTCATTTACCCCAGATAACACCACCACACCATGATCCTTCATTGCTGCGGTTGGCAACCCACAATAACACCACCACACCATGCTCCTTCATTGCTGCGGTTGGCAAACCACAATAACACCACCACACCATGCTCCTTCATTGCTGCGGTTGGCAACCCATAATGAGTGAGGCCCAGGAGGGTGGTTCATAAGAGCAAGGGTGTAAGTTTTGTAAACAGACTGTAGTCACACCCAATATTTTAGGCACTCCCTACTACTACTATATACATATATTTTAAAATATTGTTTGTTCTTTTATTAGTTTATTTTTGACAGGACAGTGAGGGACCTGGCAGGAAACGAGTGGCGAGAGGGAGTCGGAGAATGTTTGGCAAAGGACCCGGTCCAGAATCGAACACGGGTCGCCGGCATAGTAGCCCAGTGCCCTACCTTTAGGCCACGGCAGGGCTCCTGCTACTAATATTTAACATTTCATTTTGATTTTATACAATAAAAATGAACGGTTGGGGTGGATATTGTCCTGATCAAAGCTTGGCAGAGAGTCTACTACAATCTCCTTTTACATTATCAACTCTCGGGTGCTGGTCTGTCTCTGTTGGTGCTTTTTAGTACAGGTGGATCTCACATCTCAATTGGCTTCATGCGGAGTCGTGCACACTGTACTCAATGCCAGGGCCACTGCCAACTTTTGCCGGACCCAGGACAAAATCGTCTGAAAGGGCCCCCCCAGCCCAATACAAACAGTTGAGGACCCAATTCTGGGTCCCCTATCTCCCTGGGCCCGGGGACAACTGGCCCCTTTGTCCCCCCATGTCGGCATCCCTGCACACCATACTCACCGCACAGTGCTGGTCTGTCTCTGTTGGTGCTTTTCAGTACAGGTGGATCTCACATCTCAATTGTCTCCATACGGAGTCGTGCACGACACCATACTCACCGCACAGTGGTAAACACCAGCCTGCCTCCTGCTGCTGCTATTTCATGTGCCTGCAGGGAGCAACGCTGTGCGTAAATGGTGCAGGAGTAATGCGCCAGACTGGCCTCCATGAGGCTTGATGCTTGGCGTTGATATGCTTACGGTACCCACTGGCAGTCTATAAATTATTTAACACCACCACGTCATTGCTGCTGTCTAAATTTTCATGTGCGTGTTGCGAAATATCATTGTGTCAATTTCGAATGTGCTTTGCAAGTGTCAGTCGACTGTAAATACACTATGCAGTGAAATTAAAATTAATCTAAAAAAAAAACTGTTGATGTTTTAATGACTATTCATCGTGATACATTGGGATAACAGAAACAGTAAGATGGTTTGCAAGGCACCTGTGACTACCCTTTACGTTAACAAAATGTACATTGGATAAAATTGCATGCAAAATGAAGTGTAATGTCTATAATATAAATGATAATGCAATATACTGTATCACCATGTGCCCTTATCTCCCTGTGTCCTGGGTTCCTGGCCCTCGCTCTCTACCTCCGAACCACAAAAAGAACACTCTGGTAACACTTTACAATAAGGTTACATGAGTAATGACGGAATAATGTTTGAAGTAATGTCTGATTAATGAGAGATAAGGATTCACTTAAGTAAATGTGGTACGCCAAAGGTTGATTAAGGGTGTGAGTTCCAAATGTTAATAAATCACGTGTTAACATTGCGGAAAAAGATCCTACCACATCTTTCCGATCATAAATGAATCAGACCTTAGTTAAGGCTGCATGAGTAATAATGGAGTGATACATAAGTAAGTCTGATTTATGGTCTGTATTTATGGTGAAGTAATTAATCAATGATGCGATTCATCATTGATGAATTTATACAGTAGTAAAAGAGTTACCAACACTCCTTCCCTTGCCGCATCGTCCTCTATCACAATCAGGATGCGCAGAAAGATTTTGAGTGACAGAGTGGTGGCAGGGATGGCGGGCCGCTGGCTGCAGGCTGTATACAGATTCTCCATTCCATCAAGGACACGAGAGGTGTCATGAGCCTGTGGAGCGTGCAGCCTGTACAGCGTCCTGGAGACAGGAATCAGTGTGGCCAACCTCCATGACGGACGGGAGACGGGAGAAAACATGCTCAGCCTCAGAAGTGGATGAGAAAAGACAGGACGCATACACACGCATGCAGGCACGCACGCAGGCGTGCACACACGCGCATGCAGGCACTCAGGCACTCAGGCACGCAGGCACGCACGCAGGCATGCACGCACGCACGCACGCACACACGCACACGCACACACACACACACACACACACTGCTGCATCTATGCATGAAGTGAAGGGGGGAGGGATAATCAAGTTCCCTTTACTCTGAGAACATTAAGCAAACTGATGAATGTGTAAAAACAATGACAGTTTCTTATGAGTGCTGGAGCATGGGAATTCATAACTTCCTATGAGTTTGAGGTATAGGAAACAGAGGAGATAGTAACAAACAAGAAGGAAAAAAACACACCTACGTACATATGGATGGAGATGAACCTTCACACACACACACATTAAAAAAGTCAAGACAGTGGCTCTACCATGGCCTAACAGGAGGGTATTGGGTTTCTACGCCGATGGCTTGACCTGGGTTCAATACTGGCCCGGGTCATCTGCTGATCCTTCCCCATCTCTCTCTCCCCACTCATTTCCTGTCTCTCCTCTACTCATTTCCTGTCTCTCCTCTACTGTCCTGTCAAAAATAAAGGAAAAAAGCCCTAACAAAATATTTTTAAAAGTCAATTCAGCCACCTTTGTTTTTATTTACATCTACATTACCCCCCCCCCCCCCCCACACACACACACACACCATCCTCTCATTCATAGAGCAAGTGAACTTTTTCTTGCATATTTTTGAATATCCTGTGTTGTGTAGAATATGAGGGCTACGCTTGATAGCTATTTCATTTGCAGACATTGAAAGAAACTCAAACGGTCTGGAAAAGTGACTCGTCAAGATAAAAAGAAGAAAATGACGAATTGCTCAGTTGAAGAGACAGATCGACTTTTTTTTTTCTTTAAATGATTTATATCTGTCATTCACAGTAAATATCAGGCCCAGACTGTATTCAGAGAATAATGACATGACAAGTCAATGGCGTGATGTGCATTTCAGTGTGACAAACGGCTAGTGTTCTTCACTCCAAAAATAGAAGAAAAAAGACGTGGGTGCAACTTCAATACAGCCAAAGCCATTTTAGAAGTTTTGCCATCTCTCTTTACTAACCCTTTCCTCTCTTTTTCCTTATCAGATTCTTCTCCCTCTGTTTCTCTCCTCTCTCTGTATTTATCTCCGTCTCTCTCTTTCTCTCTGAAATTAAATGAGGATCCACTCTTTCATCTTGGCGAGATACAGTATAAGCTCCATGCTCGCTTGCTGCTGCCTGGCTGGCTGGCTTTTTGGCTGGCCCATTTCGCCCTGTGAGTTCATATCCCTCCAGACTTGCTCATATCTCGGCCGTCTAATGTGCAGCCCAAGGCTTTAACAAACCCCCACGGCTGCAGAGCATGAGTTTGATCCCCTCTTCCTTCATCAGCATGGCCTGCTGTATTAATGACCACCAGTGGGGAAGCACCTCTTGTTCTCCTCTGGTGCTCTCTGCTGCTCAGAGCCAGGGCTCAGGGCTGGACTGGACATCTGGCATAGCGAGCATTTCCTGGTGAGCCCCCGCCCGCACCCTCATGGGACACTCTTTTCAGAAATGTAAAAGGAAAAATAATAATAATAATAAATATATATATATATATTATATATATATATATTGCATTTCATTTTTTTACATTTCATTTGAATTTTTTTTACATTTCAGTAACATTTCATTTAAATTTCATTTACATTTACTATTCAATTTTTTACAATTTTAACATTTTTGAAAATAGGGGCCCACGAAGGTGCGGGGGCCACCGACGATTCAGTTCTGTGTCACTAGTTATGAGGGGCCCCTTTGAGCCGAAAGTGCCCTGGCCCCATTTCTCCCCTAGGCCAGCCCAGCTCTGCTCAGAGCCCAGCCCTGCAAGGGCTCCGAGACGAGGCCAGGGCCGTACAGTCTTTCTTTTGCCATTTCTTTTTAAAAGCTGTTTCTTCTAAAGCACTTTGAACAGCACCTTTTATGAATTAAGCTATATAGATACTGTTGTTTTTAAAAAAAAATCAATATTACACAACATGTTGTACTGGTTAGCTTGGTGAGTCCATCCAAAGAGACCTTGAAGAAACATGCCTGATGAAAATCTGAAGGGAATTGAAACATTGCTACAACAGACATCTCCTAATGATACATTCTTTCGTGAAGAAAATCTGTGTACCGATTATGTCTTTTTCTAAAATATTTACTACGCTTGGAAAGCGCTTATTTATTATAAGTTTATTATGAGTAGAATCATTTCTCATAGGCGTTTATTTCCACATATTGTGAAACCTCTAAACTTACAATTCCAACTGGGCAGCTCATCATCTTTGCTCTGCAGCCAATTTAGGGCTGGCGATAGGCAGGCAGACCAAGCGGTCGCCTAGGGCGCCAAATGTCTTGGGGGCGCCAAGTCCCACAGAATTAGAACATTAAGCAAAATAAAGCATTAAGGTTTATATGGACAATAATTATTAATTTGCACTCAGTACATATGTAGGTAGTAGATCAGCTGTGCTCTATCATATGTACTGTATGACACTTGCCAATTTCTATTTGCACCAAAAGCAAATAGGGATGCTTGCCTAGGGTGCCAAATTGACTAGAACCGACCCTGAGCCAATTCACCAACACAGTGCCTCTGCCCCAAAGGCAATTTCAACGCTCTGAAGCAATAAAGTAAAAAATAGAAACACAGCTTCCGTTGGAAACTATCATTGGCAGAGTTTAAAAATGGGCCAAAGCCCTCCTGAGCCTCACTGTGCTGTCTAACCCGGCGAATACAGCCAGCCAAATTTGAGCTCTCTCTCTGCTACACTATTTATAGTAATACAATAGACAGAGATATTGACCACTGTGAGCAAAGGGATCCTTTTCCTCCCAAAAGCCAATTCAATCATTTTGAGTGAATTTGATCTCTACATGTACTGTATTTTAAGGTTTGTCGTCCCTCTGGAGGTATCCTTGTGACTTGGATCCCCGTAGTGTTTCTCAACGGGGGCGGTACCACACCCGGGGGGTGTTGGGGAGATCTAGGGGGGCGTTCAGAAGGATACAGCTGAGAGGGGGTTGCCATTGGGGGGCTTGGTTGCCATTGGGGGGCTTTAGTCGGTTAGATTTTTTCATAATATGGGGGCGTTGTCAGGCTTATGATGGCGAGTCTTCTGATGAGGACAGGGGGGGCGTTTGTTCAAAAAAGACTTGACTTTAACTCAGCCTTTTAAGGTTTGTCATCCTTCTGGAGGTATCCTTGTGACTTGGATCCCCTTAGCGGCTTCAACTCAGCCTCGTCCCCTGTGAAAGCCAGAAATCACTGCATGGGACATCGCTGACTTATCTAGATCTAGATCTTTATCTGTATTTAGTTGCAGAATATTGCTCTTGTTCATTCAATAATCATTTGATTACACCAAAAACACTTGCACTTGCACACACAAACAAACACGCACGCACGCACGCACGCACGCACGCACGCACGCACGCACGCACGCACGCACACGCACACGCACACGCACACGCACACGCACACGCACACACACACCTCGGCCAGAGTCAGTTTTACCAATAAGCAGATTAGGAAGTTGCCTAAGGCTGCATTAAATTTGGCCATTGTAAGGGGTCCCACAGAGCCAACCCCACCATGGTAAATTCCAGCGAAAGTAATTGAAAATGGTCCCATGTTTATCTGTTGCCTAGAGCCCCGAAATGGGTAACCACTGCTACTCTCAGCTCATCAAAGAAAGACATCCATCTGTAGCCTGTAGGCTACATACAGTAACAAAACACTTATAAAAGAAAATATCTCAGTAATTCCAATGAACACTTCTTGCATACAGAAGTACCAGGACTTGGAACATGTCATGTTGGCGTTCATTGAGCTGCCTATGCAGTAATTGCTATTCGATACGCCATGAAGTGGGCACTATTAATCATGGCCAAAAACTAATTACCACATCAAAGCGATTCATCTTGGTTCTTGTAAACCAATATCATCAATGACATGGCTACTGCCCATGGATAGGGTGGATAGGACACCTGAGCCCACCGGATATGCAGGGCTCCTAAGGGAACCTGCAGGGAACCTAATGCCTGATTTAGTACTACAGTGCAAATTAGTATGCAAATGCACACCAAGCTGAAACCACAATTGTGACTAAGGACTGGCAATAAAAAATCTAAGAAATTGGCCACTTTTAGGCCTAATTCACACCAGAGCGGGGGAACGGGGCAGGACGGAAGCTATTTTTACCCGCGGTGGCTAAAATGGATGGAAACAGATCCGTCCTTCCAGACCAACCGGCGGTAGTCGGGCGGTAGCGGCACGGGAGACGACTGAATGGCAAAATAGTGAACTAGCTTTGGCTGTGAGGGGATTTTGAACAGGACTGGCCAGGCACGCAGACACTGTCGGTGTGAAAGGCACAGAAGAAAACACACCGGCCGAAACTAAGCAGAAAGACCTCAGTCGTCTTGCTGCCATTCCGCCACGCTCTAGTCTGAATATGGTAAGTAAGTACTCCGATGCTGCAGTACATGCCTTCGTAGCATATGAGGAAAAGGAGGAATGGCTTACTTTTACCCATTGTTGTTCTTTGATGCACACGTCATGTCATGTGACCCTTAGTTGCAGGACC
>NC_085859.1:37134995-37147495 GCF_034702125.1 Engraulis encrasicolus | reverse complement strand
ATGGCATCTGCTCTCTCTTTCTCCTCTCACTGTGTCATCGGTGTATCTGTGTATCTACATGTATGAAAATATGGGTATGAGGCCAGGTATGATAGTAGGCCTATAAAGTATCAACACATCCAAAATAGTAATTTGATTAAAAGTCACTAGAACTTTTTGGAATGCACATTCATTTGTCTACTATAAATGACAACTAAAATCTCTTCAGTTAGGCATTTAGGCCTATAGGCCTAATTTGTGTGATCATATGATGCGTGTGCCTTTGTTACAATCCTAGATAGTAGGCCTAACACCAATATTGAGGTAGCTTAACAGCATAACAATGCAGCTCAATTTCATATTCCAATTCATATTCCAATTCATATTTCAATTTCTGCATTAGGTTTTTAAAAATAGATTCACCATCATGTAGGCCCATCTCAGCCATTCCCCACAAAGATGAATAGCATGATATTAGGCTATATAACATTTGAAACTAAATAAAAAACACATTATTTGTAGTTTTCAACTGAATTGATAATGAAGTGCTATTAGACGACATTTTAGGCTTATGTTTATAAGACACCTTACAATTTACCCCACCACGGTCATCCCTTAGGCCTTAGCTAGGTTACTTGTAGTGGTGGAAGGGTGCTCAGAGATTAGCAATGTGCACTGCAACCATTAAGAGAGGAACTGGAGTTTTACCCACCATTAATATAACCCATACAATGTTATCAATAACTGCAAAGACAATAGACAGAAGAAGTTGATGAAGAAGAAGCTTATTTCTTAACTCAGGAATGAGTCCTTCTAGCTCCGAGAAATTGCTTTTGCAAATAACTTGGAAATGTCCATGAGAGATCATGAAATCATTTTTAAGTTAAGTCTTGTGACAAGGTGTAACAAAACTTGTACCTCCCTAAATGGAGGATTTGAAGGTGTTAGCCTTCTAGGCTCCTGTTAGATTACTTTCATACCTGGCTTCACACGCAGGATTTTTTTCTTCAACTCCACCGCGAACGTGCATTTGCGTTTCTGTCGGCATTGCCGTCCGTAGAACCGGCGGACAGATGCGCTTTCGCTTTGCAAACACGGGGCGCACTGGCTTGTCCCCTACTTCTTTCAGACACACGGTGCGAAGTGGCTATTTTGATGAGAAGGGCGTGACTAAGTTGTGAACGATAGAGAGAAACGTGCCTGGTTAACACCAGACCTAATCACAAATATCTCCTAATATCCATGATGATTAACTTTGAACAGGTAGGCAGGCAGGCAACTACACAACGTGTATGTGTTTACATATTCCCTGGATCCTGATTGGTGTCGCCGCCGCAGCCGAAAGGCACTGATTGGACGGTCACATACCCAAATACAGAGCAGATGAAAATGATTCCTACTAAAGCGTTAAGTAGGCCTATGTTCAACAATATTTTTTTAAATGACACCAAGTTTATTTTGGAGTATTCCAACGGCATATCACAAGGCGCAGGGAACTTTGACGTGCGTAATTGCCATTAAGAGCTGCGTAAACGCTAGAGGTGGGTAAACGCTATAAGAGGTGGGTAAACGCTATTTCCTAAATTCCAGAGGTGTGTAAACGCCGTTTACGTGCGTTTACCCTCCACTACAGCCCTGGCTCCGGTATCCGGCAGGATCTTAAAAATCAGGATCAGGTTTTGAGACAAGATGTGCATTTTTCAGAGGTAGTGAAGAGTTTTGCCCGTTGTGTGTGAGATTTGGAGATTTGTGTGTAGAGTTTTGAGAATTCGAGAACTGATTCAGAAAATTGTGTGTAAGCAATCGAGAAAAACTGTAATGTTTACATATGGAGGATGAAGTCTAATATAGTTTCAATCATGTGTAAAATCATGTGTAAAATTAATATTGGAACAATACGCCTACATGTAATCTTGGAAGAACACAAAATCAAAGGGTGGTGTTGGGTGACAGAGATGGAAGATGGTGCAGTATCCACAGACAGGAGCACAGTCACTCATATTACACACACATCCTGTTAGCAGTTGAGCAGCCTGTGACACACACACACACACACACACACACACACACACACACACACACACACACACACACACACACACACACACACACACACACACACACACACACACACACACACACACACACACACACACATTCACACACGCATAATGTTAGCAGTAGAGCAGTCTGTGACAGAGACCCGCCCCCGCGCACCCACACACACACAAGCACGCACACACGCACGCTGCGCACACGCACACGCACACACACACGGACACACATGCACAAGCACACGCACACGCACACGCACACGCACACGCACACGCACACGCACACGCACACGCACACACGCACACACACCTCCCCCGATGCGGAGTGATATTAAGACTTGCTGAGTGAGCACTCTGCAATATGCCCTGAGGACTCGTGAGGGAAAAGCCTCCATAATGACTCCTGGTCCTGCCCAGACTTCCGGTGCTGAGGCTGAGGCTGGGGCTGGGGTTGGTCACCATAGACCATCCCTTCTTTCTTGGATGGTCAGGAGTAGTGGACCACTATGAGTGGGTCCAGGCAGAGGCGATTCTAGGGTCAGGTGGGGCCCCAAGTGAAAATTCAAAGGAATAAACATCTGAAACAAAATTGCCCCTACTGTTGTAAAGTGTGAGCAATTATTCATCATATAGGGGTTTGGCCAGCTTTGGCCAAAGTCATCTGAGAGCCCCCCCCCACAACACACACACACCTCTCCTTGGGCCTAGAATAACTGACCCCTTTGTCTTACCCCCGTCAGCGTCCCTGACTGGGTCTGTTTGTTTTGGTCCACTTCAGTCTCCAGCTGCTACAGCAGTTTCCCTGCTACCGAAAAACGATGAGCTTGGAATGTTTCGTCTCTGTTGTCATGGCGAGGGATGGTGAAGTCACAGTAGTGTAGTCAAGGCAATAAACACACCTAGCTAAGTATGCCGGTGGGAGGAATAGAGCGCTTCTTTTGCAGCAGCAAAAGTGCCAACGGTGACCTTAAATGACCTTCTGAATTGAACACATCATCAAAATATCTCTCTTAATGGAGCAGTGTGCGTTTTAACAGCGCTAAACGTTAAAATGTCAAGGAAACATCTGCTGGAGTGTGCATATTGCATTACTAAATGATGAAGGAATGAATTAACACTGGCGTCTTCTGAAGTGATCTAAAACAAATATCTTTTTTATTGTTATGACATTTCAGATACAACAACAGATAATCAAGCGCAACATTTTCAAACCACCAATTTATCTGGGCTAAGGATCACAAACAACAGACTCATGAACGTGAAATTTCTTCTTAAAATAGGATGGATGTGTTGTGTACATTACTCTTCTTTTCATAAGTACAATATTGGATACATTCTCTTGTGATACGTACATTATCATCAGTACATCCCCCAGCTATTACCCTGAAGTTTATGAAATAGATAGATCTCTGTTGGTCTGTACCCCAAACTAACTCTAGATCCACACGTACGCAGATTACAGTATACAAAAAAATGAAGCAACACCAGTGTCGACCAAAAATGTAGGCAAAACAGTAAAAAAAGAGAGAAATGTTGAGCACATTTCCTAACTAGTCTCTTTTTGACCTAACCGTGTAGTAGTAACGTTGCAAAATACATCCAGTAGTAGTAGTAGTAGTGAGCTATTGTAGTAGAAAAGGCCCATGCAGAAACCTTACAGTAGGAAAAAGTAGAGCGCTACCATTACAACACCGAATCCTACACTTGGTATTATTTCCCAACAGTCGTTGCCTTCATATCTTTAGTATTTTCAGAGTGTTATTTGCATTCAATACAAAGGATGCTATTGGACTTTTGTTACGTAACGCGGTGTACTCCTTTTCAGCTTTTGTTATTTATTTATATCTTTATTTATTCATTTTTTATTAAATACTTTCTATGTTTGTCGTTTTTACAAACTAGGCTGTACATGTTTGTTTTGGAGTTCAAAACAGAGCAAACAAACCAACAAACAAACAAATAAAAAACCAACACATATTCAGAGGCCTGAGATAGGCTGTTATTACTGTTGTCCTTGTCATCTCATATAGACCCAGTCGGCACCTTTGGCAAGCCCTTGAAACGGCATGTTTTCCCCTCCAATTGCTCAACCCAATGTCGTGCGGTGCCAATCACTGCCAGTCATTAGGCATATTAATTAGCCACTACATACAGTGGGTGGAGCATTCGAAGAGGAAAACAAGCCATTTCATGGGCGGGCCCAGAGTTGCCGACTGGGTCTATTGGGGGTCTACAGTCAGCTTTTAGTCTTATTACAACATACCCAGATAGTGGCAGAGTGGAGGAGGGTAGGACGTTGAACCTGACCGAAATGTAGGACTGATTTTGAGCTGGGTTTGGCCCGGCTTTGGCCCACTGGTGGCATTGATGTGGCACACTGATTTGGAACTGTGGTGGACCTTGTTCGGCCCAGATTGGCATTGATGTGGTAGGATCTGCAGGATAGGTAGAATCTGCCCAAAATAAAGCACTGATATGGATTTTTATTAAAACCTTATTTGGCCTATGGGTGATATTGATTTGCACTGATTTGTAACGGTTTTGGAACTAATTCAGACCTTGTTTGGCCTATATGCATGAGCGACGTGACGTGTGCCATGTGCGTTACGCCCCTTTTTGGGGGAAAACATTGGGTGAAAAGTCAATGCAAGTCAATTGGTGGTGTTGGGAAAGAATAAACGAAAGACCTGTGGACTAGCGTTGTTCACGCTCAACATACCGAAGACCTGTTGTGTTGTCGGCTGTTCAAATAATATAGCCAAACAGCCGTGGCTGAATCATGGGCTGTGTTCATTTAGCTTCATTTAAGTTCATAAACCATTCGGTTTGTTTTCCCCCAAAAAGGGGGGTAACGCACATTCACGAGCAAAGTACCCGGATGGGTGGCACTGATGAGGATGTGGAGCTGATATGACCAGAATGTGGTCCCGTACAGTATTGTATTGTGTGGCCCACCGTACATATGGCAAATGAATTCAGAACAGACCTGAAGCTGGTCAGAATACGATCTCACTCACAGTCCACAGCTACTTCATTGGAAGCAGAACCATGACCTGATTTGGCAACTGGGTTGTTGTTTTCAGTGTGTGTGTGTTGTGTGTGTGTGTAGTGTATGTGTGTGTGTGTTTGTTTCATCTTGGCTGCTGTACCCCATTAAATAATAAATAGCAACTCCAGAAACCACCCCTAACCCCTAATCCCTTCCCAGCCCTCCCCACCTCCTCACCATAAGCCACCATCCCTCCATCCCTCCCTCCTCTCTCTGGCCTCAACCCCATCCCCATCCCCATCCCAGTAACCCTCAACCCCAGTAACCCCCACCCCCATCCCCACGGCTCTCCCCCAGGGACAGCCCCCTTGTAACAAACACGCATCCGCCGCCTCTGCCCCCTCCGTTCCTTAGAGCTCCTCGGAGCGGATGACGTGGAACAAGGTGACGTTGTAGAGCACCTGGTGTCCGTTGTTCCAGGCGTAGAGCGCCCGGTCCCTGGGGTTGTAGTCCAGCATGGAGATGTGCGAGTACTTGTTCTGCAGGGGGATGTCGATGTACTCGTAGGTGGAGGAGTTGGTGTGGTACGCGTAGTACACCTTCGTCCCGCCAGAGTAGCCGTTGGTGACGTAGAGCGTGCCGCAGATCATGAAGGCTTCGCCGGCGCTGCGTTTGGGGTGGTTGGTGGTCCACGAGCGCATCACCTGCAGCGTGTTGGGGTTCAGCTTGCTGATGACGATGTTGCCGGCGTTCTGGTTGGTGGCGTAGACGGCCCAGAGGCCGCCCTCGTCCACCATCAGGTCGATGTCCGAGTGGCCGCCCCAGGAGTAGTGGTACCTGCAGATTGGGGGGTGGGGGTGTTCATTTATTTAGGTTAGTTACGGTAGCTGGAGTCGGTTGCTTTCTTTGGGATCAATATTTGGTTAAATAGTTTTTTTTTGTTTCTGAGATCAATTGTAGCCATTGTAGCCACCTATTCCTCTCTCACTGCTCACTCTTTTGCTTGTTTTTGGTTTCATTATGTGTTTGGTGTTGGTGTTCATTTGGTGTTCATTTATTTAGGTTAGTTAGGGTAGCTGGAGTCGGTTGCTTTCTTTGGAATCAATATTTGTTGATTTTCTTCCAGAGTCGCGGCAAATTCAATAAAATAAACAAAGGTTAAATAGGAGGGTTTTTTTGTTTTGTTTCTGAGATCAATGGTAGCCATGCCACCTATTCCTCCCTCACTGCTCACTCTTTTGCTTCTCTCACTATCTGCATTGACATGACACCTTCATATATTATATTCACTTGCTGCAAGTGAATGAACTTTGACACAGTAGTGCACTTCACTGTTTTTCTCTGTAAAAAAGCTGTGAATCATAACCATGCAAGTTCATCTAATGAACTTAGCCAATTTAACTAATACTAGCTATTATCAGCTAATTCAATTCTCTTCTACATTTGTCCGTATGGCTGTACCTACCATTGAGGACACAGAGGTCATGTCCTCTGTATTTTTTTTTTAAAATGTACAATTTATCCATGATGAAAATCGATCTATGATCAACAAGGATAAATGCAGCATGTACACACCACCCCCATTTATCCTCAAGATAGTGATTAATGAAAACAAACTTAAGAGTTTGACTAGTACTTCGACTAGTATACAGTACTGCACACACTTACACAGTACTTGACCTCGTTATCTGAAAATGTCAGGTTACGACCCTGTGTGTCCGTACCTGTTATTGAAGCCAGCGTAGTCAAGCTGGCTGGTCTTGCTGATGGTGGCGGTCTTGAAGTCGAACTTGATGATGGTGTGGCTCTGGAACTTGTTGAAGTAGATGGAGCCGTTGTAGACCACCTGCCCCGTGCCGGACCAGGGGTGAGGCAGCCGGTGCGACGTGAAGTTGTCCGACGTCATGAAGTCGTCTATGGACTTGTACTCGCGCACGAAGCGGTTGTTGTGGTAGCCGTCCATGTACCACACCTGTGAAATGGCCAACGCAGACACAGACAGAGACACAAGAAAACAGGAATACATTTCGTTTTAAGGTGTCTATTAAATTATTTAGGCACATTGTAGCAATGTGCGTGACAGCATGTGCTGTAGCGTTATGTGCCTTCACTGTACCTTGCAGTCAGGATTAGGTGTGTGCAGAGACAATTCTACCAATAGGCAAACTAGGCAGTTGCCTTGTCACACAACAAACACACACACACACACACACACACACACACACACACACACACACACACACACACACACACACACACACACACACGCACGTACGCACGCACGCACGCACGCACGCACGCACGCACGCACGCACGCACGCACGCACGCACGCACGCACGCACACACACACACACACTCCAACTCAATGGAAATGAACGAAAATATTAAATAGGCAGGTATGACAATTCAAGGACAAACAGAAACACAGCACCCATATACAGTGCCCTCCATAATTATTGGCACCCCTGGTTGAGATGTGTTAAAAGCCTTAAAATAAATTCAGTGTTTATTGCAGAAGAATACTGTCACACTGAAAATTGTAGGAAAATGTAGCCTTCAACTCAAATGAATTGTAAGAAAATAAAAAAATCCCTGACTAAAAAATAATTATTTTTCATTAAATCACCTGTTCCACAATTATTGGCACCCTTAACAATTCCCAGGAAATAAATATAATTGAAGCATTTCTGTCATTTCTACAGTAGTTTACAAAGTTTACCAGAGTATGTAGGAACATTCAATTAGTAATTCATCACTTCCTGTTTCCCTGGGGTATAAATATGACGTGACACCGAGGCCATTTCTCTTATCCACTCTTAAACATGGGAAAGACAAAGGAACACAGCATACAAGTGAGGCAGATGTGCGTCGACCTTCACAGGTCAGGCAGAGGCTACAAGAAGATTGCCACTCAACTGCAGCTGCCCATATCCACTGTGAGAGGAATAATTAAGAAGTTCAAAACAACTGGAACAGTGGTAAAAAAGCCTGGACGAGGACCCAAGTTTATTTTGCCACCACGCACAGTGAGGAGGATGGTAAGAGAAATCAAAAGATCTCCAAAGCTCACTGTTACAGAATTACAACAAATGGTAGCATCCTGGGGTCACAAAGTCTCCAAATCAACCATCAGGCGCTGTCTACACGCCAACAAGCTGTTTGGGAGGCATGCACGGAGAAAACCTTTCCTCACTCACAATCATAAACGCAAGCGTCTGGAGTTCGCCAAGCGGTATTGGGGCTTCAACTGGGACCGTGTGCTTTGGTCAGATGAGACCAAGATTGAGCTTTTTGGCAACAAACACTCTAAGTGGGTCTGGCGTACCACGAAAGATGCGCATGCTGAAAAGCACCTCATACCCACTGTGAAGTATGGGGGTGGGTCAGTGATGCTGTGGGGCTGTTTCGCTTCCAAAGGCCCTGGGAACCTTGTTAGGGTGCATGGCATCATGAATACTTTGAAATACCAGGACATTTTAAATCAAAATCTGTTGCCCTCTGCCCGAAAGCTGAAGCTGGGTCGTCACTGGGTCTTTCAGCAAGACAATGACCCTAAACATATGGCCAAATCTACACAGAAATGGTTCACCAGACACAAAATCAAACTCCTCCCATGGCCATCTCAGTCCCCTGACCTCAACCCCATTGAGAACCTGTGGGGTGAGCTGAAGAGGAGAGTACAGAGGAGAGGACCCAGGTCTCTGGATGATTTAGAGAGATTCTGCAAAGAGGAATGGCTGAAGATCCCTCTTTCTGTCTTTTCCCATCTTGTGAAACATTATAGGAGAAGATTAGGTGCTGTTTTGTTGGCAAAAGGGGGTTGTACAAAATATTAACACCAGGGGTGCCAATAATTGTGACACACATTATTTGATGTCAAATAATTATTTCTTTTTGTGGGATTTTTTCCCCACTGAATAAATGCACTTGTATTGAAGGTTGGATTTTTCTCTTTTTTTCCATTAAGGTCCCATATTATTTAGAAAAAAAATAAAATAATTGGAAGCTAAAAAACACATCTCAACCAGGGGTGCCAATAATTATGGAGGGCACTGTACGTAGATATCAGATTACACAAAGAGGAATGGATAGAAATAGAGACAAATAACAGTAAAAGACACACTGACAGATAGTCTACATGCAGATCACGAGTGAAAGTAGTTTTCGTTTCTTACTGGTGCTACCCCCCTACCCCACCCGCAAAAAATATAATAAACAAACAAACACCACAGATCATTGCTGGATGACTATCTTAGGTATCTCTTCATAGGAGGACACTTATCTCAAATAGCGTGGTTGTATGTGCTTTCCATTTAAATAGCAGACCTTACTGTTTTCAAATGTGGGTTTTGGGCAGCATTAAACCTATTCTCTTGCCGGTACTGCGCACCTGCTGTAAATTTCACACCGGTGCGCACCTGTTCGCACCTGCCTACTTTCACCTCTGATGCTGATATGTAATACTAGACGAAGGATGAACATATTTTGTAAGGCTTACATTTTGCATATGTCTTTTTCCACAGATTTCAAAATTGCATGAATAAGTGCCTCATATAGGCATGCCTTTATAGAAATAACATCATGTGTGCATTCCATTGATACATTACTTGGCAAGATGACATTACTGTAACACACCTGAAATGCTGTAAACATGGGCCATGTCCCTAATGAAAAAAATACATGTACTCAACCATCAGAGAAGATGTAATGTAGAGAAATAACAAGCATCTGATATGCTTTTTCACTACCAATGAACTACTGCATCCCATAGAGCGGTGTGTATTTGGCCAGAATTGATTATTAAATAGACTATTTTCTTGCTGAAGAAGCAGCAGCTCTGTGCCGTGTTGCTCCTGGGAGTATTGCTTTGATCACATCAATCATTTCGACTGCCGATCTATAGACAAGATTCTCCTTCCCTCTGGGGCTCATCCTGGCTCATCGGGGCCAGCTAGATTTCTCTCTGTCAATTTTTCTCACTCTGTACGTGTTGCGTGCAGACAGACACACACATGCATGCACACAGACAGATGCACACATGCATGCATGCACACACATAAATGTGAGCGCACACACGCACACGCACACGCACACGCACGCACGCACGCACGCACGCACGCACGCACGCACACACACACACACACACACACACACACACAGTTCCCGCTTTCGTCTCATGCTAGGGAGCCAAACTGATTGGAAAACGGATTGCATCATATCTTTTTCAACCTCTTCCAAAGTGCCTTTTTTATGTGAAATAAAATTAAAAAAAATCATGCACTGCTCCTTGGAGACGGACGACCTGGCAGTTAAGGACACTGGCAGCAGCAGAGGAGTGAAATCAGGGTCATATGAGGCAAAATCCATTGCAGGGGCGTAAAGTATACCCCCTCAGCCCCCGCGAGGCAGGGGGGCCCATACGAGGCGGGGGGCCCACATGTGCCCTTGTCTTGGTAGTTTGCAGGGGAGCCTTAAGTACTTGCGCTACACCAGTGATCCATTGCCAATCCAGCTGCTATTGAGGGGAGAAATGGGGGAGGGGCGTCATTGCTGGCCCAGAGAATTTCTATTTCTGAGGCCAGTGTCAAAATTCATTGAGGGTTTTCGGTGTTGCCGAGCCATCCGTCACCTCTGTGCATAAATGACTTTGCAGGGGCCAGAAATCAGTTGTGGGCTAGCAGCAACACCCCCCCCCCCCCCCCACACACACACACACACACCTCATGCACTTTTGGTAATCAAATACTTCATTGACTTGAAATATTCCATAGAGGACAAATGAGGACTACTGGGTGAGGAAGGGAAGGAAGTGAATCTGTAGGAAATACACTCATACACACATGCAGCACAAAGACACACACACACACACACACACACACACACACACACACACACACACACACACACACACACACACACACACACACACACACACACACACACACACACACACACACACACACACACACACACACACACACACACACACACACATTCACGCATGCATGGATGCACACACACTTTGCATCTTTAATTTAACACCTTTAAGGACATGTTTGGCCTGTGGTGCTTTTACATGTCCTTTTCTCTCCGGTCTTCAGAGAACTGTAGCATAATACACCTCAGGGCGGCAATGCGTAACCCCATAAACAGTTGAACGCAAACCAAAGTAGATAAGACTGGTTTAAGCTGGTTTGGACCAGATCGACTTGGTCTACACTGGCTTGTTTAGGCCACCTTAATCCAGTAAAAACTGGATTAAATAGGTTTAGTACTGATTAACCAGTAGCCTATAGATGAGTATAAAGATCAGATCCTTTTAGAGTACAGTAGAGTAGAGTAACTTTATTGATCCCCAGGGGGAAATAAAGGTGTCAAGTAGTTTTAAACCTGTCAAGAGCAGTCTAGGTTAAAGCTGACCAGAGGGGTATACTAAGAAGCTGGTTCAGGAGTAAACCAGATTCAATTAAGAGGTGAATCATCTATAGAAGAGCCTGGAGTCCTCTTTCTGCTATTAGATGATTTACCTCTTTACCTAGTTTACTCCTGAGCCAACTTCTTAGTATAGGCCCAAGATAAGAGTAGATGAGATCAAGCCAGAGTTACATCAGATCAGAAGTCCTTGAACGGACTTGATCACACCGTCACCTGGAGTGAAATAACCAAGCAAGACCCAAGTCAAATTATGACAATGAGCTGCAGTACTCGATGTGGCCTATGGAATGTCATGTGTTGTCCTATACTGTAGACTTCAACTTGCACTTGGGAAAATCTCTTTTCCCATGCAGTGATTGAGACTGTGGCTCTTAGAAACAATGGGGGTTGTGTGGAGTTCACAAAGCTGAGGTTTTGCTGGTCCTTCTCACTTTCACGTTGAAAGTCTAATATTCTCTCGAGGCCATAGAGGGGAAACCGTGTTATTTATACTTCCACAGTCCAAGGAACCTTTTAGTCCATACCCTAGAGATCAGTGTAGAACCTCCAAGAAGGGCAGATCAGCTTTTGAGCCTCGATGTTGGTCTGCTTTCCTGAGAGATAGAGAGTGCATGTACTGAAGAGAGAGACGTACCCGTGTGTCTCCATCTGAGGCGACGGGATCCGTCATCCATGATCCGTAGCGAGATCCGGACGTCTTAATGGTGATGGGGTCGCTTATGCCCGTCAGCTTGCCACACGCTGAAACAGACAAGAGCAGAATACCACTGGAACCATCAGACAGAGTATACAGTACAGAAATACCCCGTAGAATTGCCCTTGGAATTCCAGGGATATGATGCTAGAGAGAAATATCATATCATTGCAGTAACAGCAGGAATGCAGTTAAAATACCCAACAGAACTGCAAGTCATACTGCGTACGGTATAACACAGTTGAATAAGTCACAAAACCAGATAAAAGGCACCATGATACAGTTAAAGGGGTATGCCACTATTTTGGGGCTTAATACAGTTGAAATCGTTGGCTGGGGTTTATAAAG
>NC_085859.1:37106674-37134895 GCF_034702125.1 Engraulis encrasicolus | reverse complement strand
GTCAAGCCAAGTTTATCTACAGTACAGTGTGGACTCCCCTTTGACCAAGTTGTGCATGAATGTGTAACAGTCTTCCTTATGTGTCTGGACTACAAATACAAATACCAAATACAAGAATTACACCCAAGAGTGCGGCTTTTCTACTACATATGAACTTTGCTGTTTGCTTGCACCCGAATACTTTGTAAGAAATAGTTGGGAGTTCACTTTCTTAAAAAAGGCTGTAACACACTGTGGTTGCTGCTCCTCCATTACTGGGTGAAGCATGTCTTATGAGGATATAGACCGAAAATGAGCACACTTTCTAAAAAAGGACCATACCATAGTAACATACATAGAGACTTTGACACAACTGTTGAGCCTCACTACTCAAGTGAAGGCACTGCAGGCAGCATTGTCAATGTGTCTTCATATGAGTAAGAGTATGCACATCCCACCTCTCTGAGACCAGGTGCAGGACAAAAGCGCATCTAATAGTGGAAAGAGTAGAAGTCCGCACACTGTAGGTCCACTTTGAAAGTCCAACTTCACATAAAAAACGGTTTTACCTGTTTCCATTGTCAAACGGACTGTCACCCATAGCTACACAAACATCCAAGGTCCCATAGTGGGGCGTCACCTCCCCTTGGCGCGTTTCCTAATTTAAATAAATTATGCAGTTTCACGAGCGAATAAGAAAAGCCTTTCTCTCGTACGTCACATCGAAACGAGGCGTTCCTAATGCAAATGAGGGGCCAACCCACCCCCAACCTGCCCTCCCCGCCCTCAACAGAGACCTTGATAAGAACCTCCCCCCGGATTGGATCAGAGGAAGTTGTTGAGATTGAAGACCCGCGGTTCTGAGAAGCTAAGTAAGCTAACTGTTTATTAGCATGGCAGAACATACTCGTTCGTGTGCAATTTGTGGCACTAAAGCATCGACATCGATGCATTTCTTGCCCAAAAAGGAGGATGATCGGAAGAAATGGCTGGAGTTCATCTATGGGACATCACAACCAGCTAAATATAACAAGACGCTAGTGGGAATATAGCCGTGGCTTCGCTACAAGGCTGATTCTACGACCTGGGTCAATACCATCACGTAGAACAGGCACCAGCCCACAAGCGGTAAGTCGTGGATTATGAAGATTTGCATCCAGTGTTTTGTTACAATAGGCTAACAACATTTCGTTCTGTGGTAGCCTGATATGGGTAGAATTAGAGCTACATAGCCACAGCCACTGACTGGCGTGTGTCTAGCTCCAGTTCTGTATCAGCACGATAGTGACCAAGCTAAGTAAAACAAAAAAGAATGTTTTATGCAACTGAGCCCTTTTTTGAGCTACTGAACTCAGATTAATCCGCGCAGTACACCGGAGTGTGTTCAAACGAGTAAACAAAACAATTGTGTTTATTTTTCGCCCCTTTGCCCTGGCTTTGAAAGTGCTTCTTGCTCTCTAACACGCCCAATTTGCGTATAGTATTCAGGTCATACAACGTTTCGACCCAACTTCATCAGGCATGACAGTGTGTGGACTTCTACGCTTTCCATCATTGTCAATTTGTCCATAAGGTAATTAATTACCTGTTCTGTCATTCCAGGATTTATGGGTACGTACATGTCGCTTTGAATAAAAATTAAAGCGTCAGCTAAGTGCGATGTAATATGTTGGCGCTAGCACTAACATTTGTATTTACTGAAAATGCCACTGCACCCATTGATAAGCCTTTCAGTGTGTGTCACTCCCTATAGAGAAACAGCAGGGGAGGCTAATATCAGTCCAACTGTCGTAGATTTGGTGTGTGTGTGTGTGTGTGTGTGTGTGTGTGTGTGTGTGCGTGTGTGTGCGTGTGTGTGTGTGTGTGTGTGTGTGTGTCTGTGTCTGTGTGTTAGGGGGGGCGTTTGCTATCTTGGGGGTTGCTTTAGGATTGTCGTATACAGATGATCATTAGTCATCCAACTCGAATAAAATTGTGATTTAACATCCTCGCTTACGTCACACTTCGATTTATCCTAGCAAAATTAGATATTTTTTTTTGGGGGGGGGGGGCATTTTGCCAGCTTTGTTGCTTTGTGAATAACCGTGTACAGGCAATCATCAGTCATCCGGATTACTTGTGATTCAACACCCTCCTCCCTTACGCCGGTGCTTTGAATTTAACTCATACTCCACTGCAGGAACATTGCGAGATGAAATTGGTAGGGTAACACTTGCCAGCTTTGTTGCTTTGCCAATTATTGCATACATCACACTGGTCATTAGGGTGCATCAAACGCCCCAACGTCTGAAAATCCTGCTCTGCTTTTGCAAAATTGTTCCATTGTATTAACATAACACCTGTGTAAAATCTTAGGAAATTTGGTTAATGTTAAAGGGTGGCACAATATGCTTTAAATTTTGAATGGCAGTGGATGGGCTATTTTGGCAAAATCCTTGAAAAGTGTGTTTTACACCATTTCAGTCAAAACTAGTAAAGAGAATCAGTTGGAAGAATGCTCCAGTTCCCTTTCCACTTTCCCAGATTTGAAATTCCCTGTGCCTGTTTTTTAGAGCCTTCCTTCAGCAAGGCTTTAGGCCCCATTTGCTAACCTTTTAGCCATGTTTGAACACACATGTATCCATTATTTAGCTGTTTTGGGTTTTTTGATGTCCTGGGCAGGTGGAAAGGCATGTGGAGCATACTTCAAAATGACTGTCCTTAATGTTTTTGATCAAAACAGCCTCAAAATACACTTTAGCTAAAAATGCCTATTCACTACCATTCAAAATTTCAAGCCTATTGTGCCACCCTTTAACATCAATCAAATTTCCTAGAAATTTACAAGGGAGTTATGTTATGGTGCAAAGGAAGAATACTGCAAGAGCAGAGTGGGGTATTGCAAAGTTTTCATTTTCGAGAGGCGTTTGATGCACCCTACTGGTCATCAACTTACTTATGATTTAGTCAACACTCTCACTTGTGTCAGCGCCTAGGATTAAACTTCAACTGAACTTCACCAATCCTCTACATATGATATGTGTTGTGGCTGCTTTGATCTACAAAAATAATAGCTTATATGTCTGTAGGGAGTTGGTGTGCTCCATACTTCCATAATTATAATTTATTTATAATAACACATAAAATGGTGTGCTTTACAGTTTCATAATTATAATTTGACATATATCATTTGTGAAATGCAGCACACCAGTTCAGCATTTTAGTCAAGCAGTAAGTGTAATTTTAACAAGGTGATTGTTGGCTCCGAGGTAGGCTACATGGATTCACGGAGAGTTATGTGTGTGTGACTGCATCTCTTTTGGGAATCGGTGTCCTTCAGAACCAAATCTTGTACAGACACTCCACTGAAAAGAAGACATCGAAGTAAGCCGAGTGTGTACACCCTTTGAATCTGTATGTGTCAGCAGAGGCAATTCTAGAGTAAGTTGTGGCCCCAAGCGAAAATTCAGAAGAATGAACATTCACAACATATCGCCACTACTGTAGTTTAAAGTCTTAGTCTGAAGCTGTTATTAGCCATCTATAGGCTTGGGGGCCCCAAGCGGCTGCCTGCCTAGCCTGGTGACAAGATGCGCCTCTGTGTGTGAGGCGAGGAAAAAGGAGCAGCAATGGTTGACTCATTCTACTCGCAGAACGAGTAGGTGTTTGTGTGGTCTGGAAGAGACTGTAAGCCTCAGAAACAGGCTCCCGCATTTTAAAAAAAGTTTCTCCTCCAACCAGCCTAGCTGGCAGAAGAAATCCTTGGAGATATCATTAGTCTGTTCGTTTTCCGTTTTTTTTTTTTTTTTTTGCCTTTCCGTTCCAAAATGTGTATCTGTCTCCGAGGTGCTTATGTGATGTATTTAATTCATTCTGATGTGCTGTTGTGAATTACAGTGCCCTCAGGGCAAGTACTTCTGCTGCTCTGTGCTTGCGGCTCCATGCTCTTCCCCAACCCCCCTCCAGCTCCAGGCACATGGCTTCCTCAGATATCCTGTGCGATCAATAGGTTTGATCGGTTTCTTTAACCTTCGCCATGTCATTGTCCTCCTCCCGTCTCGTATTTGCAAAACACTTCTCCTCGTCCTCTTGTCTCAGTTGAGACTGGGCGCCATTCGACTGAATGAATTTGCATCTGCTTTCTGTGCTCTGCTCAAGAACGCTGTCACCACTTCGCTGCATGCCTATTCCTCTCCTCTTCCTAGTTTTGGTATCTCTCTGTCGCTGTCTCTCTTCTGTATTCTCTCTCTTTCCCTGTCTCTTCCTGGTTCTATGTTGCATCAGTACACAGTAAAAATGTCTCTGTCTCTGTCTCTTCTGTATTCTCTCTCTCTTTTTCTGTCTCTCTTCCTAGGTCTGTGTTGCATCAGCAAACAGTAAAAATGCAGTGTTAATTCAACACTTAGAGAGTACTATGGGACAAATAACACTCTGGAATAGTGTTTCTAAAAAGGGGCTCTTCGGTCCCCCATTGAGGCGTCAGTGAGGCCTTGGGTGCCATTGAGAAGGGAACATCTGGGGGGGTGGGGGGTGGTTCTCAGTTGTAAATGATTCATTAGTTCATTAGTCTGTCTTATTTTTCTAATACTAATAGGGGGGAATTCGCAGATTATGATGAGGTTAAGGGGGCATTGGCAGACTTAAAATGAGGTCCAGGAGGTTGAGAACCACTACTCTAGAAGATGTTAAATTGACTTCCTTCGTGTTGAATTAACACTGCATTTTTTACTGTGTACCTCTCTCTCTTCCCTGTGTTTCCGTTGTGATTGCTTTAAGTGCACCACCCCGGCTTTACTTACCTGTATCTCTCTCCTTGACTGTGTGACTATCTCTCTCTCTCGCCTCCTCTGCATCTCTCTCTCTCTCTCTCTTTCGTGCTGTTTTAGCTCTATAGCTTTAAGAACGCTATCCCTGCTAGATACCCAATACCCGCCCCTTTCTCTTTCTCCCTCTCTCTCTCTCTCTCTCTCCCTCTCACCTTCTCAGCGTATCTGTCTCTCTATCATCCCCTTCATCTTGCTACAGCCGCCGCGTGTGTGTCCATCTCCCCGCTGTTTCCTGTTTCTCTCGTTCTCACCTGCTTGGGTACGTGTCCAACTAGCCTGGATTAGCCTGCACACCCCTGCTGTTGCCGCTCAGCATGCCTTGTGGATTCGTCCAAAAAAATGCTGAGTCCATGCCAAGCTGTCAGCCCCTCGGGCAAGATTAAGAACCTCGATCTGGTTGCATCACTCCGACAAAACATAATTAAGCTAAACTAAATGTCAAGTGTTTAAATACCTTTGGTGAATGCACGTCAGCATACACACACAGCAGTAGTTGTGTATGTACAGTAGCCTACATACAGTACATATAGTAAACATTTTATGTATGTATGTAGCAAGTGGTTGGAGGGATCGTATTCAGAGTGTAAAGTCCTTTGTGTAAGGCCCTGGTCTCCAAACAACGGCCCGCGGGCCAACTGCGGCCCGCGGGCAGCACATTTCTGGCCCGCCATGAGGTCCTTAAAAATGAAACCATAAATGCGCCTATTTGTGGCCATGCGCGATTTTCGATCACAAACACGTCAGTTATCTCTCCTAAGCATTCACAAACAGTTAAATCTTATAATAACAGTCTCATGACAGACATTGACAATGAGGGAAAATTGTGAAGTGCAATCTGTTGTCTCCTAGAAGCCGTTATTCATCATTGCGTTTACCTCGGTCATCAGACCATTCGCAATTGTGCGGTATCGAAGCACTCTCCTCTCTTCTGGTTGAAAATGAGGACAATTCTCTCCTTCCCTATTTTTATGTATTTAGCAGGCCAGATACATTGTGTCTTTTGTTTACTCACATTTATGTGAAGTTTGGATGACAATTATCCCGTATTTTGGAAGTATCATTTAGGCCTATGCAAGGTAGTAGCCTACATGTAGAGACGTTAACGCAATTCAAGCTCCAGAGAACAGTCGTTACCAAAAGAAGGGAGGACAAAAACGAAACCAGTTCCTTTAAAATGTCTTGGAAATATAGAGCCAGGTAGAAGATTAGCTGAGTATTCCTGAAGGTCAACGTTGCTGGGTGCAGCCTGCGCGCCGCGGTGAGCCGCGCCCTTTCTATTAAACCTGGAGAGTCATGAGGCGCGAAGCGCACAGTTATTTAAGCCAAGTCGGCAGAGTTTTCTCAACTCTCTTCTGTTTGCAAATGTAAACGATTCTCCTTTGCTTCTATTGTATGTTTTTGTTATATCAGTTTTGCTTTGTCTTGCACTCGTAATATTCAAGGTCTGGCTGACCGTATCTGTATTTCTGTATCGCACGTGTATAACTGTATCGCATTCCTAATTTAGCCTATCTGAAGGCGCCACGGGAGCATCTGAGAACAGTAGGCTACCTTGCTCCACCCTACCCCTAACCCGAATTACAGAAATGTCCAGGAAACATACGTAGGCTAGTAGTTAGGCAGAATAGGGTTTAATATTCCTGATGGCCCACCTCATCTCCCCGACAGCCCCGACGGTGCACGGTGCTCATGAGCGTGTTTCCCTTAATTTGTTCAACCAGAAGAGTCTTGAGCGCTCAGTTATGCAGTTAGAGCACTCACTCTGTCCTCTGTTAAATCTGGACGATTCTCCTCCCCTGCACTATTTTTGTGTATTTGTGATCTTTGCATTTTAGCTGGCGTACTGTAGTAGCCCATTCTAAATGTGGAGGATATTTTTCCCCCGTAGTTTGGTAGGGGCGCGTTATGCGAGATCAGTTGAGCAGAGAATGCATGATACATCGGGAATGCGTTGGAGGAAAACTAATATGATTTTCGAAAACGACCGCAATAAAGAAATATATAGACGAGCATTCCTGGAAACTAACTATTTCATCTGCCTGGGTGCCACCTGTTGCATGGGCTTGCGTCTTTTCTGTTCAGGCAGAGGTGAGATGCAGCGCAGGAGTTCAATGAGATTTAATCGCTATGGAAATGACTTTTGTTCCTCGATCGAATTGGGATTTTAGCGCACATTGACCTATATTTGTTTTAGGTCTTGTCATGTAGCCTAAATCTCTCTCCCCCTCCCTCCCTCCGTGCCGTGACTGAAGTGGCTCTGCTGGAGAGCACGTTCAGCAGTTGAACATGCATTCAGCAGTTGAACGTGCTCTCTCTCTCTCTCTCTCTCTCTCTCTCTCTCTCTCTCTCTCTCTCTCTCTCTCTCTCTCTCTCTCTCTCTCTCGTTAACCTGTCCACAGTTGGTCTTTATTTACATTCCTCCCTGGCACTATATTGCAACAGCTAATACTAATATTTTAATATTTCAACAGTGTTTCTATTATTTATTTTTATTTTTATTATTTTTATTATTATTATTTTATTTTTATTTTATTTTATTTTTTTGGGGGGGGGGTCTGGCCCGCGGCCTCGCTTGCTCTACATTATTTGGCCCTTGGGAAAAGTTAATTGGAGACCACTGGTGTAAGGCTTTTCACAACACAGTTCAGCAATGCTACAGGTGTGGCAGCAGTTGTGTGTGAGAGACTGTAGAGATGCTTGCCTCTGTCTCTGGAGTAGGTAATTTAATTATCTTTGTTTACATCTTCTCCGGTGTTTGTGTATGTTTGTGTTTATGTGCTATGTGCAGGCCAAGGTGCGAAAACCCTAAGGGGAGGGGTTTAATATCTTAAGCAACATCAAATGGAGTTATATTAAACCGACATCAAAATGACAGAAGAGGTGTAGATATCACAACCAGTATGGGTGGACACCCCACCACCACCACCCACCCCCCCCCCCCCCCCTTACAAATCTGTATATCTGTATATCTCCTGGTACATTATTGCCACTTTTCCACTGCCGTTGTTCTGGTAGGCCTACAGCTTGACACAGCAAGACTCAGCCGCCACTCTTTGCCTTTCGAACAGGCATGACAGCTCATTTGAAAAGCAAAAAGTGGTGGCCGAGTTGGGCTGTGTCGAGCTGTAGGCCTACAGTGGAAAAGAGGCATTTGAATTTTATTTAGTAGTTTTATGCATTGTGTGTGCACATTGTATACAACATGTATAAGAACAAGATATGCATCATATGTACATCCCATCTTATGACTGCATGCGTGTGACTGTGTGAGGGTGTGTGGATGTGTGTATATGAAAGCAGGTGCAAGTGTGAGTATGTGTGTATATGTGTATGTGATGTGTGATGTATGCTGCATGTATTTTTACGTGACCTGTGCGCCTACCTAATTTTTGCATGCAATCTCGTAGCCTCTCCTCGAGGTTAGCCACCTGCTGTGCATATGTATATATGTATGAATGCAGGTGTAAGTGTGAGTGTGCGTGCATGCATGCGTGTGTGTGTGTGTGTGTGTGTGTGTGTGTGTGTGTGTGTGTGTGTGTGTGTGTGTGTGTGTGTGTGTGTGTGTGTGTGTGTGTGTGTGTGTGCTGCATGTGTGACGATTGCTGCTTCCTACCTAATTTCTGCATGCATGCTCGCAGCCCCTCCTTGAGGTTAGACACCCTGCTATGCATATGTATTTATGTATGAATGCAGTTGTAAGTGTGTGTGTGTGTGTGTGTGTGTGTGTGTGTGTGTATGCTGCATGTGTGATGATTGCTGCGTCCTACCTAATTTCTGCATGCATGCGCGCAGCCTGGTTAGCCACCCTGCTATGCATATGTATATACAGTATGTATGAATGCAGGTGTAAGTGTGAGTGTGCGTGCATGCATGTGTGTGTATGCGCATGTGTGACGATTTGCTGCGTCCTACCTAATTTCTGCATGCTCGCAGCCTCTCCTCGAGGTTAGCCACCCTGCTATGCATATGTATGAATGCAGGTGTAAGTGTAAATGTGTGTGCATGCTTGTGTATGTTGCATGTGTGTGTGACGATCGCTGTGTCCTACCTAATTTCTGCATGCATGCTCGCAGCCTCTCCTCGAGGTTAGCCACCCTGCTGTGCAGTTCCTCGTAGTCATACGTGCCCATCTCCTCCTGCAGCTCACTTAGCACTGACGTCAGATTGCCCACCTCCTCCTTAAACTGCATGACCATCTTAGCATCGGCCTTGTACTCCTCCAACACTGGTATCAGTGGCCTAAGCTCCTCCATTCTGGCTTTAATGGCCTGCAAGGTTGAGAATATTATATATTATATATTATTATAGAGACTGGGGTTCAGCGTCCCAAACGTCCTGCACAGAGTATAGAGTATTAGCAGAGAGGAAAGAAGAAGAGAGCAGAAAGTTCCATCGGCCTCTATTGTTACCTCACCAACGCCGTCGGCCATTTTGACATTGGTAGTCAAGGACGCCAAAATGGTGGCGCGGTGACGCCACAGAGGCTGCTCTCTTCTTCTTTCCTCTCTGGTATAAGCCTGCACTAGCCCTGCTCTTTCCCTGCTCTTGCCTGCTTGTTAACGCGCCTAGTCGTGCGTGTGTGTGTTTGTCAGTGCATCAGTGTGTAGATGTTTGTGCGGAGCATGTCGTTGTGTTTGTGCCTTTGGAAATGCAAGGGACACACAAACCAAGCAGTACGAAACAAGGAGAAGCAACTTCTGTTTTTTTTGGGAAAAACATCTCTTTTTATTTATTCAACGGGTTTTCGAAAAGATGCAAAGAGAACTTTGGGTTACATCATGCTTGTTGAGTTACATAACAACAGTGATTGGGTTTTCTGAGGAAAAGTTTTCCTGGTGGTTGCATTTGTTTTTTTTTTCATTTCTTTCTTTATTTACTTTTTTGCTTCTTTTGTTTGTGTGTTTGTTTGTCCTCTCTCCCACAGATCAACAACTAACAGTAGATCGGTGCATTAACAAAGAGCTAGGCATGGAGAGACAGATGTGGAGTATTTTTTTTTTTTTTGCTTTTTTGAAAAAAAAAAGACAAATGGAGAAAAAAAAGAAAACTCATCCAAACAAGAGTCTGTCCATGGGATGCTTGTGTCTAGTGCATATCATGCAAACAAGGAACAAACAGAGTGCAAAGAGAGAGGAGGTGGAGGAGAGGAGAGGAGAGGACATGTGCCGAGGGAAGAAGGCCACACACAGAGAGTGGATGGTGTGAATTACTTCGGCTGAGAGTGACATTGAGGAGATAGGGACAGGGACAGGGAACAGGGAGGGGATATTTGGTGGGGACTTTGGGGGGACAAGGGACGGGGAACATGAGCTGCCTCTTCAGCCAGTTCTCTCTCTGGGGCACACTGAGACTGAGAGTGAGTGACGTGACGTGAAGTGAGCCATAGTCTGCCATACAGTAGTCTGCCATAGTTCTGTGTCTTTTAAGTAGTTAGCCCTGCAAGCAAGCAAGAGAACCACACGCTTTGGTCACAATCTACCCTGCTCAGCACTTCACCTGACTTCATTAAAATATTATACAGTAACATGGTCTACATAAGGGGTGTCATGTAGCCTGCATAAAGATTGACATGACACATGTCAGGAACATTCATGACACATTATTGATGTTTACGTCAGCTGTCATAATGGGTAACTTGGTTTTTGGGAATGTCAGGTTGACATTGTTCGGGTGTCATGACACAAAAATCGACCAACAACAATCACAAACACCAATCATGTTCCATTACCACATGACAAGTGTCACGTATGGCTTGACGATTACCGTACATGACAGCCTTACGTAGACCGTGTCAAAGAAAGTCTTACGAAATATACTCACAAATAAAATGATGCATGCAACACAACCCAGTGTCCTCGAGTGACCATGCACACAAACATGTTGCACACGCACGCACACACGCGTTGTGTGATCATATCTCTGAGAGGAACTGCAGCATGCTATGGCTTACATGATAAAGTGTGTGGAAATGTGCACACAATTCATTGTCTGTGTTCTGTAAGGCACCATCTACTGCTAGCCGTGTTGGACTACCACAAAAATCAAAGACAATATTTGTGCATTGACCCTGAAGACGGGAAATGCATTGCTGTGGCATAATGGTTGCAATATCAACCCATATTTTCCTTTAACAGCGTTGACTATTCTGCTAAATCTTTTAGACCCATTAGGTCAGAATCTGTTAATGTCTGCACAATTCCAAACCTCATGTCAGCACTCATGCTCACGCACGCACGCACGCACGCACGCACGCACGCACGCGCGCACGCGCGCACGCACGCACTCAGTGAAGGTGTCAACGTCAAAATTTAAATTTAACCTATGAACCTAAAGTATGGAACTGTGTATGTAATTAAATACACTGCAACGGCAAGTGTGCACTTTATAGGCTACACTAATGGATGGGACTCTTTACTGTAACAGTCAGTAGGGCAGAATGCTGTGCTATGCCAAAAAAAATCACCCATGTCAGCTCTGGTCTAAACTTGGCCAATGCTGAGACAGGTGACCACCATGCTATTAAAAAAAACACACAAGACTATTTTGCAATCCCAGAAGAAGGGTTAGTGTTCAAGCCTCCCTGACACCTTTGCCTGCTCTGCTTTTCCTACCCACTTGTTATATAACACATATTTAATAACAATAAAATAACACTCTTAACAGCAACATACCAGCATTGAACATTTTCATATCAATCAGTAATACAAATGCAAAGATTATTTTACTTAAAAGTGAATTATTGTTTTATATAGCTATAACGTTTTCTAGACACATATGTTATAACAACTTACATGCAATGTAGATACAGTAGGGCTACTTGTACTAAAAAATATTAGAAGAGCTCTTTTCCAAAACACTATACATCCATCCAAACAGGACATATTCTTATCATGCATCGAAGTTAATATCAGTAAAAATCACAGATTTGTCATCTGAATTTGGTTAGGGCAGATCCGACATCATTTGCCAGTTTCCATAGCCCTGATGCATGCTTAACATCACACCCAAAAAAAAGAGTCAACAAAATTGATTTAAATGTTTTTAGTGCTGTGGAAAAGAGCTCCATGCAGTATGTCAGTAGTTTGAAGGGTGGGTTACACTTTGCTTGACGCCGGCGTCATACGTATGACATAACAGTGTCATAACAGTGTCACGAACGAGCCATAAACATAATGCCAATGTCATAAACGTTTTATGAAAAGGAAGAAAGGAGTCGCACACTGGAGCTGAATGCAGAATCAAAAACTGTATTAAACAAAGCTGAAAAAAGTAAATAAAACCGACAGACAGGGGACAAACGTTTCGGGTCTAGCCCATCATCAGTGCTCCCAGTTTGCACAAATTTTATTTACTTTTTTCGGCTTTGTTTAATACAGTTTTTGATTCTGCATTCAGCTCCAGTGTGCGACTCCTTTCTTCCTTTTCATTATACTGCTCTTGGAATTACGCACCGAGCGATACGCTCAGGATAAGACATTGGTGCGGACGCCACCCCACCATTAATAAACGTTTTATGGCCATGAAAAGTTGACATTGTTAGGCCAGTCTATCATAACCGAATTTCACTTAAAGACAAAGTCATACAAAGTTTATGACATTGACATCATGTCTATTATGACACCCTTATGTCATGCATATGACGCCAGCGTCAAGTCAAGTGTTACCGAAGGGTGGCGTCAGTGGGCGGCTGATGCGCCTGGCCTACGTACCTTGTATTGTTTGGCGGTATTCTGCTTGTGGTTCTCCTCCACCTGCTTGAACTTGGTCTCCAGGCCGCGGAGTTGCACCTCCATCCTCTGCACGTACTGCAGATCCTTCTGGGTGCGCTGGTCCAGACTCTGGATGGACTGGGTCATGTTCTGAACCTAGTTTGAACAAAGAACAAATCACACACATCCATCTAAAAATGGTGGACTAACAAAGCCAAAGCATAGCAAAAATAAAGTCTGCAACACCGGCTCACGTTTCTCTTGCTGCTCAAAACATCACATTAAAATAACAGAAGCGGGAGCATGGTGTTGCATACTCTATTTTTGTTATCATGCTCTGAACCCAACCATGGGGGGACAGACAGTGGCTCAAGGTATTATCAGTGTTGTGTTGTATTACAATAGACCAAAGAGCTCAGCACAGGAAAATGACACAGGATCTGAGGACGTTATTAGAGGTTCATGCTTATCTATAAATTGCCATGAAATTCACACGCAAAAAAACCCCATACATTAGTCCTGCCACACACACTCACACACACACACACACACACACACACACACACACACACACACACACACACACACACACACACACACACACACACACACACACACACACACACAAACACACACACGCAGCACACACACGCAGCACACACACACCTCTACAATAATAGAATAATTGCATCTACAACAGATGTCCAATCACAGCCACTGTCACAGAGACACAATTACTGCATCTTATTGCAATTACTTTGCATCTGAGAGGCAATCTTCTACAAGTGTGCAGGGATATGCAGATGGGACGTTAAATTGAATCAATCAAGCACTGGACTGCAACAAAAAAGAGACCCGGGCATTTTGCATGTCCCACTCTCAGGGGTGTCGTTCAGGGGGGTAAAGTGTGACTGAGTCACGGCCACGGGGCCCCATGTAGTATATAGGGGGCCCACACACAGTACAATTTATTTAGTCTAAAGATATATGGCTGGGGGGTCCATTGGAGCTGATAGTACATAGGGCCCAAAATTTGCTGCTAGGCCCCTGCTCGCTCTAAATTGTGGTGTCTTAGAAAATAAGGTAACAGCCTGTGTTGCCAGATTGGGTGGTTTCCCGCCCAATTGGGCTGCTTAGGATGGCCAGGTAGGTTTTTTGTCTAATTTTTGGCCATAGAAATCAATAGAATTGGCCAGGATTTGGTGCTTCCAGACGGGTTTTGAGCATTTTTGGGGCTGGAAATCATCAGTCTCATCTGGCAACCCTGGTAACAGTATCAGCCCCTGAGAAGAGAGGCCTAGTGGGCAGTGCCCTGTGTGCCAACCAGACCAACAGGCAACCTGACTCTCCTCTCCTCTTCTGCCTTCTCCTCTAACCACTGCTCATCTCTCCTCTCCTTTTCTTCTCTCCGTCCCTTCTCTGCTCATCTCTCCTCCTCTTCTGCCTTCTCCTCTAACCTCTGCTCATCTCCCCTCTCCTTTTCTTCTCTCCGTCCCTTCTCTGCTCATCTCTCCTCCTCTTCTGCCTTCTCCTCTAACCTCTGCTCATTTCCTCTCTCCTCTTCTTCTCTCCTTCCCCCGCTCTGCTCATTTCCTCTCCTCTTCTGCCTTCTCCTCTAACCTCTGCTCATTCCCTCTCTCCTCTTCTTCTCTCCTTCCCCCGCTCTGCTCATTTCCTCTCCTCTTCTGCCTTCTCCTCTAACCTCGCTCATTCCCTCTCTCCTCTTCTTCTCTCCTTCCCTTCTCTGCTCATCTCTCCTCCTCTTCTGCCTTCTCCTCTAACCTCTGCTCATTTCTCCTCTCCTTTTCTTCTCTCCGTCCCTTCTCTGCTCATCTCTCCTCCTCTTCTGCCTTCTCCTCTAACCTCTGCTCATTTCCTCTCTCCTCTTCTTCTCTCCTTCCCATACTCTGCCCTTCTGCTCACCTTTCTCTTTTGTCTTTAATCTGTTATCCCCCCTCCTCTCCTCTGTCCTCCCTTCACCCCCTTGTCCTTTCCTTTCCTATCCTCTCTCCCTCCACTTTTCTAGCACCTCCTCCTCCTCCTCCTCCTCCTCCTCCTACAAGAAGCATTACGCTTGTCCACAAAAGCTACAATAAAAACAACTAAAACCCCTCCAAGAAGGAAGAGGTTTCACTCTACAACAAGGACAAAATGAAACAAAGGTTTTTATTTTCTTATTTCCTACTGTCAGAAAAATGGACGCACCTCAATGCGCCTTTAGCCAGCGTGTCAGAGAATGCACAGCAAAGATATGGAAGCACTGTGGCAGCATGCTATTCTGTGCTGCCCAGCTAAGAAAACTACCTGGATGAAAAAAAGGAAGAAAAAAAAATCAAAGACAACAGAAAAGCTGCACTCCGCCGTGTAGGTGTGGTGTACGCAGAGGTGTGCGGTTTTGCTGTTGGTTTGTTTTTTTTTCCCCTTGCCTTTGTTGTACAAGATGTTCTTTGTTGTAATTCTAGCTGTGCCTGGAGAGAGATTGACAAAGGTGAGCAATCTTTTCCACCTCTACATATTCCTAGTATTACATGCTCACACCTCAGCCACAGTGAGAAAGCTTACATGTGCTGCAGCCAGAGAAGAAAGACTGACAAAGATTGGCAAGACTGACACCTAAAGGCAAATTTTGATAGGGTTTGTGTGTTTGTTTGTGTGCATGCACTTGCAACATGTTTTAACAAGATTTCCATTGTGTGTACTGAAGAAAATGCCATAACAGGGTTTTAGTGTGTGTGTGAGTGTTTGTGTTTGTGTGTGTGTGTGTGTGTGTGTGTGTGTGTGTGTGTGTGTGTATGAAAAAAATGTCTTAACAAGATTGCTTTTTGTGCGTGTGCTGTGTGTGCGTCTGCTGTGTGTGTGTGTGTGTGTGTGTGTGTGTGTGTGTGTGTGTGTGTGTGTGTGTGTGTGTGTGTGTGTGTGTGTGTGTGTATCTGCATACTGTGTGTGCATGTGTGTGTGTGTGTGTGTATGGTATATGTGTGTGTGTGTGTGTGTATGTGTACTGTATGTGCATACTGTGTATGTGTGTGTAAGTGTGTGTGTTTACTTTCTCCAGCAGCTGTCGTAGCTGTTTGGTGCGTGCGTCCCTGGAGCACATGGTCTGCTGGGGGGCCACCACCGTACACACACAGCGGCCCTCGCTGTCCTGGGCCGAGCTGTACACCTGCCACGAGTCCTCGGGGTTAGCCGGCAGCACCTGGACACACACACACACACACACACACACACACACACACACACACACACACACACACACACACACAATGAGGAGCGCACAAACACGTATGTATGCACATGCATGTATGCACACATACACGCGGGCACACGCACACGCGGGCACACACACACACACACACACACACACACACACACACACACACACACATACACAGACACACAATGAGGAGCGCACAAACACGTATGTATGCACATGCATGTATGCACACATACACAGATGCGCACGCGCACACACACACGCGCACACACACTCACAAACGGGCAAACCCACACACACACACACACACACACACACACACACACACACAATGAGGAGCGCACAAACACGTATGTATGCACATGCATGCATGCACACATACACACGCGCATACACACACACACACACACACACACACACACACACACACACACACACACACACACACACACACACACACACACACACACAATGAGGAGCGCACAAACACGTATGTATGCACATGCATGTATGCACACATACACACGCACATATACGCACGCACACACACACACACACACACACACACACACACACACACACACACACACACACACACACACACACACACATTCACATACGGAGAAGCAAACAGACACCCACAACAAACACAAACACAGAAAAAGAAAAAAGTGAAGGGCATATCCCATGTGAGCAAGACAGTTTTTGAAGTGTTTGTTTATCTGCTCTCCAGATTTTGTAGTAGGTTAAGCAGTCTGTTAAATGAAGAAAGTGTGCACATTGTATGCCAAGGTCAGGTACAAATCTCTGGTTCAAATACCAGTGGAGAAAATTCCAACCACTTGAAATCCTTTTATTTTCTTTGACCTGTTAAGACACATCATTATAAATTTGCTGTTACCAGAATGGCAATGACCAAGTCGTAGTACATTACTAAAGGCACTGTGTTATGTCACAGTCAGGGGCGCTGCCAGAAATGTTGGGCCCCATGAAAGATTCGAATTTTGGGCCCCCTTAAGGGCACCTGCCAGTGCTTGGGCCCCCTTGAGGGCCCCTCGCTGCCCCTGTCAGTGCTTGGGCCCTTAGAATCTGTACCACTTTTCCCCCCCTAGCGGCCCCCATGGTCACAGTATTCTAATACTACAGTATAGTTGTTGTACTTTTCAATGACTATTACAGCATGCCACTGGTGGTACGGTGTGTATTAAGGGGCAACACCATGCACAGTGCACAGTATACAGTACAGTGTTAATTCCAGACTTAAAGAGCACTCAGGGACCAAATCAACTCCAGATGTTGCTAAATCAACTCTCCAAGTGTTGATTCAACAATGCATGTTTTGCAGTGTGGGTCTGTGAAAAAGATGCGTTGCTCTGTGCCGTGGATTAAAGACGGATTTCAAGTGCGCTGCTGACTTCTCTTTACCATTCCCTCTTGACCAGGCATGGCAGACAGGCCAAATGGCATGCATTATGGAGAGAGACATTCAAACATGTGAAATCATTCCATCCCATATCAACGATGGCACTTTACAGGAGACCACACACGGTCAAAATGTTCTGTGCCATTAAATAGTAGATGAAACTTAACGTAACGGACTGCCATTCTGCTTCTCTTCGAGCGAGAGCAGCCTTACCATTTCCTCACTACATTTCCCATGCCACATCGCAAGCAGTAGTTAAGGGAGTTCAAGTTCAATGGCGGTGAGGCTGTCGAGAATCAACATGCAAGCAGAGAGACAGAGATCGCAAAGAGTGTGCAGCGAAGTACACACCGTATTTCAAGTGCGTAACCCTAACCCTGTAGTAGTACATAATTTCAACCCTTCCTACCAGTGAGAGAGGCAGCATGGCAGATGTTCCACATGGCTTTATGGAGAAAGACAGTCAAACACGTGAAATCATTCCATCTGATTTCAACTATGGCACTTTACAGGAGACCACGCATGGTCGAAATGTTCTGTGCTGTTAAGTATTAAATTAAACTGAAGTACACACTGTATTTCAAGTGTGTAAACCTACCCCTAACCCTAACACAAGTGCGTAATTTCAACCCTAACCCTAACCCCAATCCTAACCCAAGAGCGTAACCCTAACCCTAATCCTAACCCTAACCCAAGTGCGTAATTTCAACCCTAACCCTAACCCTTCACCTTAACTCTAACCCTTACCCGGCCTACCATAACAGGCAGCATGGTAGACATGGCGTGGTATGGCATTATGGCAGCAGGCAGTGCCTCTCTCTTAAGGCCCTCAGGCCTCAGCCTAACCAACACCCCCAGCGCTGCTCACGCCTGCTGACGTCACGCAGCCATCTGGAGAGACAACCTTTCCGTATGCTCGTCACCATGCCAAATATCTCAATACGACACCATACACGCACGCAGATTATGACAGACCCTCTCCACAGAATAACGCAGACAGAAGCGTGTATGCAGGAACACACATATGCACGCACACATGCACGCACACAGGCAGGCACACTCACTCACTCACTCACTCACTCACACACACACACACACACACACACACACACACACACACACACACACACACACACACACACACACACACACACACACACACACACACACACACACACACTTCCCCATCTGTATACACCTATACTTCCTTGAAGTTGCTTGTACACTCTTTGAAAGCTGAACAAAACTGCACACACATAACCCTAACACACACACACACACACACACACACACACACACACACACACACACACACACACACACACACACACACACACACACACACACACAAAGACATACTCTATTCTGCCTCAGTCGATATACACACTGTAATCCTGATTGTAGTGATACTGATAATTAACTTCTGATGGGATAGTCCACTATCTCCATTGTTGTGGATATCTTCCCTGAAACACTCTATGGACTTGAAGATAAACTTAGACTATCTACTTTGAAATTGAATTTTAAAAATCTATTTTTGCACAAATGTGCTTGGATGCCCAGGAGAAATGAATCTCTACTGCTCTATTTCAAACTTATTCCACAGCTAAATGAGCTACGGTACAAAATCCAAAGCTGTTTGACAGAGCACATCAGGTGTTGATATGCAGCAGCACTGGCTATTCTTAAAGTTTAATCCATTTTAGCCTAAGCCCTTTTGGGAAAAGGTGCCCTCTCCCTATTAAAACCTAAGTACCACAGCCTCAGAAGCACATAAAACATGAAATAAGTAGCATTTAAAAGCTAGAACCCTCATTTCGCACTAGAATGTGTTCATTCAGCTCTAACCTTCCCACATTAAAAAAAAACAGAACCTCAAGAACCTGAATGCAGTGTATGTCGCTCCAGGACACAATGGGTTAAGGTATAAAAAGGGGACCAAAGACCTTTAGAGAACTACAACCGGCGCAAACTGCTTAATCTGCAGAGTTTTACTATGTATCACTGCCAGCATGTAATTGAACATTGTGACTGTGCCTAATACCACAGATACACAAGAGCCAACAAGTAAAACTATATGAGTTTACAGTTAAGCACATAATCCAGGGATGAGTTAAAACAACAATAATCCAGTACACACAGAAAAAAAGATACCCATCGTCTCAATAGCAACAAGAGATTAACAATCCCCATCAGATCGCATACTTCCGTAGCATCTCAATCTCTAAAGTGGGTCATCTAACATCTGGCTGCATCTGGCTGCCTTGGTCCGTACACAACCATACGACACAGGATCCCATATGCAGACACTACAAGTCAGTCATGTTGCACCCACTGAGACCACTTCACGGCTCACTTGGTGATCATCTCAGTGACAGACACAGTGGGCACATTTGTGACACAGAAACCGATTAAGTCTGTCTGTCAGTGAGTGCCAGTGACACAAGATTTTTTTTTTTAACACGCAAAAGCAAAGGAGGAGTAGTAGGCCTAAAGGGAACCTGCGCACTTGTCCTGGCCAATCAATATTTTCATTAAGTGTCAATGAGCAGCTCATTGGACAGATGATGGGGCCACTCCATCATAACATCCCTGGATAGCCATTCTAATCAATCCCAGCACTTAGTGCAGCTACAGTACTTCTACTACTACTACTACAACAAATTAAATAAAGATTTTTAAATTACAGCGTACACGCTCAGCCATGTAGAGTCTAAGCAATTTCCTCATTGCCATACACGCCTTAATGACTTTCATCATTTACGCTAATAAACATGTGATGACTATACACATCTCTCTGCTAATGCACGCCGTTAATTACGCTAATTGGAAATGTAATTAACACTAAAGGCATTTCCAGGTCGGCTTATCCCTATGCCAAGAAAGAGAGCTATAGCCTAGATGACCTCTGGAGAAGAAGAAGAAGAAGAAGAAGAAGAAGAAGAAGAAGAAGAAGAAGAAGAAGAAGTCGTGCACTCACTCCTGTGCTCCGGTCAGGCACCCCCGGGGGTGCCACGCTCAGCTTCGTGGCGTTGAGCCCGACGATGGCCGGTAATGTCTGTGACATCCAGTTGGTGATCATGGCCATGGTACTAAGCACGACCCCGATTTTCAGCAAAGGCACCGACATGTTTTTTGTTTTCTTTAATCTCCCCGTCCTCCTTCCCACTTAGGTTCTCGGACGCCTCTCATTTGTCACATAACGAAAATGGAAAAATAACGGGGCAACCCGTGAAGCCAAAGAAAGTTTGGAGCCGCATCTGCCGCTCCCGGCCGCACGGCATCATCTTGGGCATCTCCACGCGCACGAAAACGCGGTACTGCTGTATCCCGGAGGAGAGACAGAACCACACGGCGAAGTAAGTGATGCGCTCTTACCTCCCCGCACTCAAGTGTAGAAATGACTACGGGAGACGCAAGCCTCTCACGCTCTCTGCCTCCGCCCACCAGCTCCCCCTGTCAAGTCTCCACGCACAGAGCGCCCCGCGCGGCGCATCCACCCTCCCCTCGCTCCGCTCGCACGCCAGTTTGTAGTTGGTGTATAATATCCGTCCCATCCACGCCCATGTAACACCCATATATTATCGTGGGTATATTTCGATTTTCAAATTACAGATAAGTTAAAGGTGGAATTACACTCTCTAGGCCTATAAAGCGTTGGCCTAACTGGATGGAACGCCGTGGATTGGACAAAACGGATGGATAGGATCACGATGGAAAAGGGACAGAGGAAAAAAATCAGAATGTTTTAAAGTGGGAATTATAGTTGGTTCATTTTAAAACATTGTGTGTTCCTGCTCTACGTTAGAGAAGGGATGCCTTTTTATAGCCTACTGAAGGTGAGCGGGGTTGGACGACCAGAATACACCGTCGACATCTTGTGGTCATTGTTGGAACAATGCACCGGTGCCAAATTACACCTGTCCTCCACATGGCAAATGCTATACCCATGGCTCAGGCCAATTCCCACACAGACCTTTTTGCATAACATCCGTCCTATGTGCAACATCGTCCAAAATACTCTTTCCATACAACGTAAATAAATTCACAGTGCAGTTCTCACCCAACAAATAAAAGGTTTTACCACCAATTTCACAGAAGCGCATGGGCTAGGACCATCTCTTGCAGAGTGAAATTTAATGTGCTACTAAACAGGTATTGCATCCATATAGCAGTGGCACATGTGATCAAAGGGGAACCGTCAACGCACAAAGCACAATATCTGAAATATCTACATGGAAATCGATTAATACTGGTGTATCACCACTAATAATCAAGCACTTCAGACATTATGAGACGGGCTACTTAGTTGTCTGTGCTGTGCCGCGCCGAAGTTTCTAGGCTATATATAGCTTCCACTTTTCGGATCTCGTCTCTGTTGAGACCTCAGTTACATGGGCAGAGACCTAACAGCGTTAGAGAGTGGGATGATGCTACAAAACCTGCAATAAATATTTTCCCAATTACCCGACAGGTGGCGCTGCGTGGCATATAATGGGAATTCTGGCGAAGCAGAACTTGAGCCAGCAGGAGGTACGATGTAATGAGGCTCTGGATACAGCCAGACACTGCAAAGGCGACTGAAGTCTTTTGCTGTTTTATCTCTACGAGCTGAGAAGTCAGTTTCATGTAGGCCTAGGATGCGTCTGGACCCCAGAGACGCTGATCATTAACCTTAGCTGCTGGCCTCACACAAAACAGTAAAATCCAACAATTACAACATCACACATCTTACAAAGCCTAAAACATTAGATGAAAGCATTGTGAGCAAAGTAAGCGTACTATGGTGTGTTTCCAGTTGAAATAGCATTCTCATAAAATACAGATCCAATGTCCTGACTAGAAGATGAGTATAATGTCAAATCGTAACCGACCGTGCCTAATCAACGCAGATTCCTTTCCACTTCCCATTATGTTAAACTGAAAAGTCATTTCAAATGCCCACACTTCAGCGAACTAAATGCCAAATGAAGGACAACGTCGGTGCGTGGTCGGTCTTTAACTTTATGGAGTTAAGTGTCATTTCAAAAACCTTCTTAATTGCACCAGTCATCAGAAACATAGTTTGAGTGAACAGTTCTCTTGAAATGAGAGCGATGTCAGCATCCTTAGCAAACACAAACACCTCAAGACAATGTGCTCCTCGATTTAGGACCCAACTGCCAACCACTCGGAGTAGAGTAATAGTTCTTGGGTGGTGACTGGTGACAGGAGAAATAAATATGATGTGACAGAGACACGATGGGACCAACTGTTCCACGCGGCCATATCTTGTGTCTCAGTAGCCTAGACTAATGAATGCGTTGCGCATCAGTTCACTCTGCAGATCCGTGAGAGGAGTCGAGTCGACCATCCCTCCCAGATAGCCAGAGTCTGATCACAACCACCCCCAAGGCGAGGAGCAGCCAACCACGCAAACACACCAATTAACTCCTGTCAGCTTTTATCTGCATCTGGAAATCGTATGCGAGTGTCTCTGACAGCAATGTGGAATTGATGTCTCCATAAACATGCGTTGATAGTGTGCAGTGTGCACACTGATATTCATGCAGATATGAATGGGACCCTATTTTGTACAGGGCAAAGGGGAACATCAAAGGAAAATAATTTACATTTCGAGGGTTAAAACTTTACACAAATACTGATTTAGCCCGGAGCATTATGCACTGTGTAAATACGAACAGCCGAGACATAACCCCCCTGTTGTCAAGCATTACTCATGTTTTAAGCGCTCAGAGCCAAGATATGACGGTAATGGAGCAAAGTTAGTTTACTTTGGTTCTAGGTTTGTAGTGCGTTGAGCGCGCAGTAAGAAAAATCGTGAGCCATACGCATTTGTTTACCCAAAACATAAATTAAAGACCCTAATAAACATAACGTCGTGTATCGTCATTCATAGACTACCAAACTGTTGATAGGAAATTACTATGCTATCTTACACGAATGCAATAAAAATCTTGTGAGAAAAAGCTATCACCAAAACCATACATTCAATCTGCTTAGAAATATCTAGCGCGTCTTCAGACGTTCAGTCCCACAGTTTAATGGGTTTCTCTGCACCTGCCTGCAGATTTTTAATAACGGCATGACAAAGATCGCTGGTTTCAACCTGCTTTTGCTTGACAGACACTGTACAGAGCTACATCATCAGCTCCCTTTGTTAAAAGTGATTAGTGATGTATTAAGGCGATGGGGGAAAAATGGCGTTTATAAACCTACTTGGGTGAGTTCGGAGCCCATCAAGACGAGCAGGGTAAGACTCAGAAGCTTCTCTGCGGGCTGCATCTCTTGCCTCCGGTAGCACCCGATCCAGGGCTCTCACATACAGATGGATTCTCCGGTTCCCCCAAAAAGAGTACCCCCTCTCGCTTGAACAGGCCAGGTGCAATCCGCTTTGCAGCCTTTAGCAGTCAAACACCGGTAATGAAATCTTGTTTGGAGAGGGGCCACTTTGCATATTTATCGCATTTCAGTTCTTCCGTGCCAAAACAAGGGGCTGCTTCCCCTTCTCGCCCTCTCTCACCCCAGGCAAATGGAGTCACCAGTCGTCAGAGCTTTGAAAGTAAATGCCATACACCCCCTTTCCACCACGGAACCCGCTGTCAAAAGTTGGCCGCTTATTACAAGGACCGCCGTGCGAGAGGGAAATTTAAGATACACTAGCGCTGTCCGTGGTGCTGAAACCGGATGTGACATCGACAGGCGTGGGAAATTCAACACGAACGGGGCGGGGAGTTGCCTTGATTTGGGGTGTGGTAATTTTATTGAGAAAAGGAAATGTGGTTTGGGCTACTATACACTCAAAATATTATTTTGTTTTACCTAATCCGCCCCCCAAACATCAAATCAAAATAAAAACCCAAGCAGATAGTGATGGATAGCGGAAGGCAGCCTCTTTCCTCAAGTGCTTTGACTTGTTACCATGGAGACAGGCTTTCATCCTTGCCAGATTCATTGTTACAAAACACTGTTCAGTTTCATCCGTCCAGTCTAATGAGCCGTCAGCCAGAGAGCAGGCAGCCACTATGAGAAACAGGGAGCAGGGGAGAGGGTGGAGGAGGTCGGCTTTTTTTTCCCAACCGTAGTTTGGACTTTAAATTGATACACAAGAAAATGTAAATTTCCTCCTCACCAGTGAAGCGATGTAGGCATTGTTTAGGCCTATCCAGTTATGAACTGCACTGGAGAAGTTGAAATAGCCTAGCCTAGAGACCAACTAGTGACTGTCTGGAAAAAAGGAGCATGAACATCAGTGAGTTCGCAGCTAAAAAAAGAAATGAATGAGAAAAAAGGCGCAGGGTGGTTGACTAGGCTACAGCATGAAAGGCAGCACTGCATTAATTTAGGTCAAGGTCTATTTCAAATCCTATAATACCACTACCAAAACAGTCATATCACATTATGCATGTACAGTAGCCTACATATAGCAACTACTGTGTGTGTGTTCAATGCTTTATGTCGTGTATGTACGAGTAATTATTTTATGTCAGCATCAACCTTTCAGATAAATGTCAATGGAATCTATTTTGTGTCTCACAACCACAACAGTCAACCACTTGCCACACACACACACACACACACACACACACCCACACACACACACACACACACGCACACGCACACGCACACGCACACGCACACGCACACGCACACCACCTTTCTCGAATACGTCTTCTCACGGCTGCTTTCTTGAATGTCACCGTTCTCGTCTTGTCAGCCTCGAACCCCAACATCATTAAAAATACATCCAAAACGGCAGCATCCCACGGTTTATAATACAAGTGCCAAGACTTCTGCCAAATAATTTGCATGAGACAAGCAGGGGCTGCCATGCAGATTAAAGATAGCAGGCTCTTCTTCTTTCTGCTCTTCTCTTCTCAGCACCTTCCCTCTGTGCGAGTGTCTCTCCAAGCATGGCAGGATCACATTTGAAATGGAAATTCGAATCACTTATAAAAAAAGCAGCAGGCACAAAAAGGCATAACAGATGACTTTTTTCCCTTTTTTTGGCAATGGGAAAGCTTTCTGGCTGTTTCACTTTCTCTGAAGACGTTTTCTTCCCACACTTGGACATCTCCTATGAATTCCATTGACTTTAAAGACACAGATGTGCTTGCTCAAAAAGTCGTGTATGTAAATAAAGGTCATTTTCCTGCATTGTTCTGGTTGCAGAGAGGATGACCTACTGCACTAAGGCTATGTCTGTGTGCGTGTGTGCGTGTGTCTGCGTACGTGTGTGTGTGTGTGCATGCATATGTGTGTCTCTGTGTGTGTGTGCATGCATATGCATGTGTTTGTGCGTGTGTGTGTGTGCATTCATATGTGTGTGTTTGTGTGTGTGTGTTTGTGTGTGTGTGTCTGTCTGTGTGCGCGTGCGTGTGCCTACACACATGCATGTGTGTGTGTGCATCTTTAGTATGCCTATACGTACAGTATGTCAATGTGAAGGTGCATGCACTATGTGTATTAGGGATGGGAATCTTCATCATCAAAGCGATACGATGTGCATCTCGATACACATGGCAACGATACGATACATTCACGATTCATGAAATTACCAGTGGTAAGATACGATACGATTCTCCTACCTACTGCGATGCAGTTCGATATGGCGCGATACAATTATAATGCCATGCGATGCAGTGCGATTCGGTACGATACGATGCGATACAGAACAGATTAAAATATCAAATTGATATTAAAGGCTGTGCACAAGGCTGCCGTTAGGCATAAGCAGAGTAAACAGAGCGCTTTTAGAACCTCAACCACTTTGCCCCCAAAATTGTGACCTCCTAAATTGAGACTGACTAAAAACATAATGAAAAAAATATTTCATTACATTTGAAAACATTTTTGTTAGTTATCAAAAGGGCCATCATTTTTCAGACAAACTGTAATTGTGAATACAGTAATTAGCATTATTATTAGTAGCAGTAGTAGTATTTACTTATGAGGGGGCCTCCTGACCAGTTATGCCTAGGCCCCCAAAACCTTAGCAGCGGCCCTGGCTGTGCATATTACTTTTGAAATAGCCTATACTGTAAAACATACAGAGAGCAGTGAGAACTAATTTTGGCTTGGGCACATTGCTTTGAGCAGAGAAAATGAAAAAATACACAATACAATGAATACCATGCCAATTATAGTAGGCTATATCTCTTTTTTTAAATAAAAATGAGAAAACCACAGAGCTTCTGATCATGTTGGAATATTGACTTGGACATGTTATAGGCTAACTACATTTACAGGTAAGCTCTGAACAACTTATCAACCACAATTGACCCAAATTAGAACAATTTACTTAGTAGATGTTGGGAATGGGGTTAATATCAGAAAGGGGAAATAACGTGCGTACTGGACTGAGGTGTTGGAATAGTGTACTTTTCAACGGGATTTTTTAAACTTCATGGACAATCTGCACGAGCAGCAAATCAGACTGTGTGTGTCCAGCACGAGAGCTAAATATAACAGGCTCCTAAGCAATGATGCCAACTTAGCGACTTCACTTCTTTTTTACTGCATGAACAATGGACTTAACACGAATGCACAGGCTCTGTAACGTTTCCCAACACGGTTATGTTTTTTTGGTATCTCGTGCGCTGACTATGCTTATGCTGCTGTCATTCGGAAACTGCAGCATGTTGGCAGACAACTTTCTCTTGTTGTTTGTGCCGCACGGTAGACTACCCTATCGTCTCAAATAGTGAAGCGAGTACTCTCTCCACACGTCTTCCAGACTCGCAGAAGATGGTCGCTAGAAACTTTCATTTAAAAAGTCACCGGATGACCAGAAAACTCGCTGTATGTGACAACAAAATGTGCTCCACATTGCTGGTAACCCGCCGCTTTGACTCAAAGGAAAATACTGATTGCTTGGTCACGCCTCCTCGCAATAGAGATGGAAAGGCGGTCTGAATCAGAGCAAGATGATGTGCGTTGCGCACGAGAACAAATCCTGAAATTGACAGTTTCTAAAAAGTTTTAAGAGATATTATCCGATTTGTACCGATGCGGACAGTCAAGGTACGATGTATCTCGATTTTATTTGCGTTTCTTACCGATGCAGACGTTTGCAAATCGATGCAACCGTACCGTACAGGTCGTATCGATTTTCCGATACGTATCGGTGAATCTTCCCGTCCCTAATGTGTATGTGCTTGGACATGTGTCAGCTTGTGTCTTAGTGTGCATGTACATCTTTACTGTATGTACAGTATGTGTATATGTGCAGGCATTTGCGTACCTGGGGGTCATCTTGGATACATCTCTATCTTCTCTGTCTCACATCAAGAAAGTTAGCAAATCTGCCTCTTACCATTTCAGGAACATATCAAGACTCAAGCCCTCCCTCTCCAATAAGTGAAAGTGAAAGTGAAAAGTGAAAGCCCATTGGGAAACTCCAACTCCCATTGTCATTGTGGCACAGCACTCCACAGCACACAAGTGAACACTGCACACTGCACACAACGAAATTGCATTTATGCCTCACCCGTGCAAGGGGGCAGCCCTCAGTGGCGCCCCATGGGGAGCAATGCGGTGGGACGGTACCATGCTCAGGGTACCTCAGTCATGGAGGAGGATGGGGGAGAGCACTGGTTGATTACTCCCCCCACCAACCTGGCGGGTCGGGAGTCGAACCGGCAACCTCTGGGATGCAAGTCTGACGCCCTAACCGCTCACCCATGACTGCCCACAAAAAGCCATAGACATACTGCAATATGTCCAGAACTCTGCTGCCAGGATTCTCTCAGGCACTAGGCCCTGGCAGCACATCAGTCCCTTACTCAAACAGCTTCACTGGCTCCCCGTCAAATCTCGTATCATCTACAAAGTACTCCTCACCTTCAAGTCCCTCAATAGTCTGGCACCTACACCACCTCGCCGACCTCTTCCTCTCCTATAAGCCCTCAAGATCGCTTCAGTCCTCTTCAAAGGGTGAGTTGGTCATCCCCCGCACCAGACTCAAGGCCACCAGTGACAGAGCCTTTCATGTAGCTGCCCCACTCTTCTGGAATAACCTACCCAGCCACATTCAAAATGCCTCTTCACTGGCCATCTTTAAACAACACTTTGGAATGCAGGGGACCTTAG
>NC_085859.1:37094174-37099174 GCF_034702125.1 Engraulis encrasicolus | reverse complement strand
AAAGGAGAAGAAGAAAGAAAGAGCAAGGATTTTTTTTTGCCCCCTCAGCCTCTCCTCTTTACTAAGAGGATCAAGTGCTGGGTTTTGTATAGCAAGCTCAATGAAACTTGTGAATCTTTTATGTATTTTCCATGTGGACTATTATATGTCAGACCCTGAACAGACAAAACTGGCATCTGGTGCTGGTGAGTCATTCTGGACTATGTAGATGATTCAAAAACGGTTCAATCCATCACATGAATGTCATGTAGGCCTACTGGCACACTTACAACATGTGACATTCAAAAGAACAAGTATCTTTAGCACACTTACATGCAGGGCCGCTGACAGCATTGGCCAGGCCCGGGACAAAGTAATTGGAAAGGGCCCCCCACACAATGTAATGAGGACCCAATTATGGGCCCCCTCTCTCCCTGGGTCACGGGACAGCCTACCCGTTTGTCCACTCCTGTCGGCTGCCCTGCTTACACGTGACATTCAAAAGAGCAAGTATCTTTAACGCAGAAGCCGACTGGTGGAGGGGGAGCGGGGGTATCAGACTTGTTACATTATTAGGAAACCTTTAGAGCAGTGGTTCTCAACCCTTTTTGAGCAACTGCTCCCTTGAACACATCATAAGCCTCCCAACACCCCCTTGACCTCATCATGAGCCTGGCACCACCCCCCCTTAGTATTGAAAAATAAAATAGACTAATGTAACCCAGTGGGGCCCCGCCCCCCTTAGTCGTATCCTTCTCAACACCCCCTTAGGGCTCCCCAACGCCCCCTGGGGGGCCGTAGCGCCCCTGTTGAGAAACACTATTTTAGAGGACTTTTAGGACATTTATTGGATCAGAATTATTAGCAGAGCTTAGCATAATCACTGGAAGTAAATGGGCAGCATTAGCATTAGTGGCTAATGCTGCCCATTTACTTCCAGTGATTATGCTAAGCTATGCTAATAATTATGATCCAATAAATCTGAGTACTGAAAACACTGAGAAGAAAATGATATGCACATTCATGAATAATGCTTGGAAATACAGCAAATATGTGAAAATCAAAAAAGGGTGGACTGTTCCTTTAAAATCCACAGAAACCACTTCGACCACTTCCTCTGCTTTGGATGGGCGTTTCTCATCCATAAGGTTCAAAAGACGTTACATTTAAAAGGTCAATTGGTGTGGAATGCTAATGCTTATTTTGCTAATATGAAAGTATAATGTTAAGGAACAGTGTGTAATTTTTTATGTACAGTACATGAGTGATTCCACGATTTCCCTACGCTTTTGGCGAAAGCAAAATGACAATTATCTGTATTTTTTTCAACTAAATGACCTAGATGTTTACATAGTGTATATATTTAAGTTTCCAAACAAACAAATTGCCAAGCTTAATCTTAAATTATTTGATAAATACTCTAATGAAAGCGAACATTTGCTTAATTATTTTGTCAACAGTGTTATGGACAAATACTATGTCATTTCAAACATATATAAAAATACTACAGAGTTGAAACAATATATGTTTGAAAGTGCTTATGTCCCTTAGCAGTAATGTTGTCATTAATCTGTGCAACTGATATAAAAAATGTGATTGTTGAGCTTCATAAGTAGGATTTTATGAGTCACTGTGATACAGACTGACACATTTTTCATCATAAATCCCTGTAACGTCTGATTTGAATATAGTCACCCTCCTTACACAAGACTTCCTTCTCCAGAGATAATCCCTATTGTATGTTCATAGGATTTTTCCAACACATAAGGGATCAATAGCGCAAAAACACTTTCAAAACAGTCAACGGTGTAACTCAACTGTGTTACGGTCAACAGTGCAGGGGAACAAGTCGGCACTTTTTTAGGAGAAAAAAACAGAGCAGAAAAACCCATCTTCCTAGAACACAAATTATTTTGTTTGTTTGTCTGTCAATATGGATATAAATGGGCAAAAACATACTCCTCCTCAACTGTCATCAGTGTTGCCAGATTGGGCTGGTTCCCGCCCAATTGGGCTGCTTAGGATGGCCGTGTGCGGGTAAAAATGGCATCTATCAGAAAAACCTTCCCACTGCCATATAAATCAATAGAATTGGGCGGGTTTTTAGGGCGGATTTTGATCATTTTTTGGGCTGGAAATCATCAGCCTCATCTGGCAACCCTGACTGTCATACTTAATTGTAACACCATTGACGGTAACACCGTTGACATTTCAGCCATTTTTATGGTGTTGTGCTAACTGAGGACCTCAGAAGTTCCACCACAACACCTTAATCAATTCATGTATCTGTATGCTTTATCTGTGTTTTTCTACATGTGATTTCTAATTCAGATTCTTATGAATATGTTGATAACACTGTTGACAGGCAATTTTCCCGCTATGAGAACATGAAAAAGAATGGATTAAATTATGGAAGGATGGAGCTCAAAATTTACCAAAAAGTCTTCCCGTATCCTGCCAAAGAGGTTATGACATCACGTGATGTTATTCGTATGGCCTAAGACCAAACCATTACTGATTTATGGAGGAGGTTTCAGACCGTGACACGGTTAACACAGTTTTCGTGGACACACACAAAATGGCAAATTTCATGTAAAATGGAAAGGACAGTGGTCTTTCTGACAGTTTTGTCATATTGTGATGATTACTGTGAATCAACATTTGCAATCTTCTTGGGCAAAACAAGTTTCTTAACATGCTAATATGAAGACTGAATCTGACATTTGGAAAACAGGACGGCATGAAAACGCCCAAAACCAGTATTAAATATTCATTCTTGCTGAGGGAAATAATGCTATGTCTACACTTTCTGTATTATATGAAAGATAAATGTTTTCTAATGTCCAAAACATCATTGGATGCAGTTAATCGTCAGTGGAATTGCCAAATAAAATCCACGGACTTAAAAGTGTAGGCGAATTAGAGAATCACTCACATCCATGGTTTCAATGTCACGTCACTTCAAACGATGACATTGGTTACCTCATTACGCTCCTCATTACTCAACTGGTTCTCACGCAATGGTTGTGACAATCGCTTAGCTCTGGAAAGGCACGGGTGTGTTCAAAGATTGGAGAATTCAAGTGGCTTTTTTTAATCACCACTACTTCAACCACTGACTTGTATATACCCCGCCCCGCGATCTCGGCCCACGATTCTGATTGGACAAGCCATGAAATATCTGATGCCGTTCGGGCTCATCTAAGATTTCCCGACCCTCGTGCGAGCTCACAAAGTTTAACAAAGATGCACGAAGCACGAAGGGTCTGCGTGAGAGCCAGGCTACCTCATTACACATTTTTTTTTAACAAAATTCGGCTTTTCCGCTTGCCTCGCTTGCCCCACTTGTCATCGTCATCACTTACCACCTCCCAACTGAAAAGAATGGAATATCACCGCCTCAGTCGCTTCCATGGATTTTCTGCATTAGTTTTCCTTTAAATTTGCAATGTGGCTCCCACAGATCATTGCCCGAACAGTTCTATCTAAACAGGGGTAAACATTTACCTTAATAACTTCTATTTGTCCCCATGAGGAGTCCCCAAGTAACCCAGCTAATACTTGTGTACGAACATGTATCGGATAATGGTTCCCTATCCTTATCAGTGCAGTTCTCATCATCACCTCTGTTACCAACTCCTACCAACTACTTTGTGCTGTCCCCGCAAGTGTTTGACAAAAACTTGATTGGACAGCCAGCCAACTCAGTCACTCATAAATAATATCAAGAACGGACGAGTCGGGGTGCCGTAATTCCGTGGTTTAATAATGGTGAAAGGTAAAACTGTAAAATACAACATAAAACAAAAAAGTATTCAATATAAAGTCCATTAAAAATCTGCTGAATCTTGCGATGAAGGGACGATTACGGAAGGGATAATTACGGGAGGTATTATATATGGGTAAGATCAAGGAAAATGTATGATATTTGAATAAGCAGTTAATCACAAGTTAGGTAAATCAGAGGAATAAGATGGATTACTTACAGACAGTGTTTCACTAGGGGAGTATGACAGGAGAAAGGATATGGTCTGGACATAAGTCGAAAATTGTTTTGATTTCTGATAACCGATTTCTGATGTATGGGTTGCTATGGTAACAATAAACAAAATACCTGGCACTGGCAGAGGCACGGGCAATTTAAAGGGACAGAACATTAGGGAGATGAATACAGTAGCCTATGTAATGGTTAATCTCAAACCTGCAAGACCCTTGGGGGACAGAACAACTTTCTTACTTCAGGTTCAGAACTATACTGTTGTTCTCACACACACACAACTCACTTCACAGTCACACCAGATGCTGTCCTTGACTGGTAATGAACAGATCTGCTATGCTGCGTGGGTGTTAGAGGTGACAACTGGAGGAGTTCTGCCATCTGTATGACAGGAACTCCAAGGACAACTAGAGCCTCAGGTTGAGTTCTTTCTTGTTCCCTTACTTGTTACAGTGGAGTCTGACACAGTCAACTATCATGCCCTGCTACCCATCCATTCTCTCTGACGTGTGTCTGTGTGTGTGTGTGTGTGTGTGTGTGCGTGTGTGTGCGCATGTGTGTGTGTGTGTGTGTGTGTGTGTGTGTGTGTGTGTGTGTATGTGTGTGCGTGCGTGCCTGCGTGTGAGTGCATGCATGCATGTGTGCGTGTATGCGTCCGTGTGTGCGTGTTTGTGTGTTCCCTGTGTGTATGCCTTTTTGTGTCTGTGGAGAGCTTTTTTGCCTGAATCCCCATGCACCTGGGAGCTCTGTCAGGGGCTGTCAGGGACAGGACAAATATGCCCATCCTGCAGCCTCTTCATTGGGCAGCGTGAAGGCCCTAAGCGATCCCATGTGTCATGATTGATGACCAGCCATCACCCGCTGACCATGTTCCATTTGTTTTATAGCTGAGCCTCACTGTATGACAAAACTGTAAAACAAGACAAAATCTTACAGCACCTCACCTGACTCAGACTGCCGTATAAACTCCTGACAAAAGACTTCGATGAGATTATTGCAGTGTGGGGCAGTTTATCAAGGTGTG
>NC_085859.1:37086674-37089174 GCF_034702125.1 Engraulis encrasicolus | reverse complement strand
CATATATACTTAACCGCTTCCCACCATATTACGTATACCCTTAGTTTCCACATTATAACATTCCCCACCATGTTTTACCGCTTCGCAGAATCCCATTTGAACACATTCAGTTCTCAATTGTCCACAACATTTCAGCTAATACACAATCTACACACTGGGCGTCAAATTTGACAACCATATTTTTTTACGTGTCACCACAAAAAGCTACTTCTTTGGAATCTAGGAGCTGTTTCCACGTAGCAGGATATTTTTGAATGCGGATATTTTTTTCTCTTGGCTCCATTGCTTTTGGCCTTTCACAATACATGTTGCGTTTACACCTAAACAGGAGGAAAAAAATAGCAGACTTTAAAAATAGCAGGCTACGTGGAAACAGCACCCCGGAGAAGAACTTTATAACTGCTTGGCAAAAGTATGTTACTGGCTCTACATTTCGAGTGTGCTTTTGGCAAACGCAAAATGTCAATTATCAGTATTTTCTTCAAATAAATGACCTAGATGTTTCCACAGTGTATACATTTAAGTTTCCAAACAAATAGATTGCCAAGGTTAATCTTAAATCATTTGATAAATACTCTTATGACAGTGAACATGTGCTTGATTATTTTGTCAACAGTGTTATGGACAAATACAATGTCATTTCAAACATATATAAAAAATACTACAGAGTTGAAACAACATACGCTTGAAAGTGCTTATGTCCCTTAACAATAATGTTGTCATTAATCTGTGCAACTGATATAGAAATGTGATTGTTGAGCTTCATAAGTAGAATTTTATGATCCACTGAGATACAGACTGACACATTTTTCATTATAAATCCCTGTAACGTCTGATCCCTGTAACGACTTCCCTCTCCAGAGATAATCCTTATTGTCTGTTCATATGATTTTTCCAACACATAAGGGATCAATAGCACAAAAACACTTTCAAAACAGTCAACCGTGTTACTCAACTGTGTTACGGTCAACAGTGCAGGGGAACAAGTCGGCACTTTTTTAGGAGAAAAAACAGAGCAGACAAACCCATCTCCCAAGAACACAAATCATTTTGTTTGTTTGTCTGTCAATTTGGAGATAAATTGCCAAAAACATACTCCACCTCAACTGTCATAGCTGATGCGTCACACCATTGACGGTAACACAGCTTGACATTTCAGCCATTTTTATGGTCTTGTGCTAACTGAGGACCTTGTATGCTTTATCTCTGTTTTCTACATGTGATTTATAGTTCAGATTCTTATGGATATGTTGATAACACAGTTGACAGGCAATTTTCCCGCTATGAGAAAAAGAAAGGATTAAATTATGGAAGAATGGAGCTTAAAACTTACCAAGAAGTCTTCCCATATCCTGCCAAAGAGGTTATGACATCACGTGATGTTATTCGTATGGCCTAAGACCAAACCATTACTGATTTATGGAGGGGGTTTCAGACCATGAAATGGTTAACACAGTTTTCGTGGACACACACAAAATGGCGAATTTCATTTATAATGGAAAGCACAGTGATCTTTCCGACAGTTTTGTCATATTGTGATGATTACTGTGAATCAACATTTGTAATCGTCTTGGGAAAAACAAGCTTCTTTAAATGCTAATATGAAGACTGAATCTGACATTTGGAAAACAGGACGGCATGAAAATGCCCAAAACCAGTATTAGATATTCATTCTTGCTGAGGGAAATAATGCCATGTCTTCACTTTCTGTATTATATGAAAAATAAATGTTTGTTAAAGTGTACCTCCGGGATTTTGGACACCAGACCTCATTTCCGAGTCAGCCAGGGTGTAAACAATGTGTCCAAAACGTTTTTTCACATTCCATGCAGTCCTTGTGAATTCTCATATCCATGTTGCTAAGCTAGCGCAAGTGGACGGAAACGGTAGTAGCCTGCCCCCAAAAATAGTCTTATCCAGTTGCAACAACATTCAAAACAACCCCATTATTATGCCAGACTGCAAGTGTAAATACTTGTCTTGATAGAATGAAGTTTGAAATTAAACCAACATTGCAATCATGTTTGATCACCATCAGCAATTTGTGTTCCGGTTTGAAAGCTTGACAGCCGCGGAGTGATATTCCTAGTACAAATCCTAGCTTCGTTTGACACATCTATAACTTTTCCATAGAGCGAACTCCAACATCTTTGAAGTTTGTAAAACTGAACGGTTTTCCCCTCTCCCTGACCTCGCTCGCAAACATCAAGAGTAATATGCTTTCTGTCCGACTTTGTAAACCTTTCGTAACATTGAAACATATGCCATAACAATGTTTGGTTGTTACTAGATGACCCGTGTGTCTACACAGCATGTTGGCGAACAGAACGCACACTCTTCTCCCTTTCATCCTCCCATTCCATCTCGTCTCAAAAAACATTCCATGTAATAATAACTAGAGCTACGAGTGACATATTTCACAATGTCAAGCCAGATCACATAGCGTTGCGTAACGTATGACTCCATACGGCAATTATAATGCCATTTGTTATAGCAATTA
>NC_085859.1:37061674-37081674 GCF_034702125.1 Engraulis encrasicolus | reverse complement strand
TTTTCTGGGGGGGCGTTGCGATCAAAATTCTACTGCTCCAGGCACTCCATAGAGAAGCACGGCCAGACTACAGTAGTGGAGCCAATCCTTTGGCGGAAGTACGTAGGATGGCTCGCGAGACTTGGTCTGATCAAGAGCATTACAATTGACATTTTCCAAACAGAGTAGTTAACCCGCTCCCTTGGTTTGGTACTGACAGTTTGCTTCTCGACAAAGTGGGAGGAATTCTCGATTTTTCTGGAGCTCAGAAATGATATTTGTATTACTCCTGGTCTGACTAGAAGCAACGCTGAAGGCGCTGCGTCACTAGAAGGGCACGGCCTGGCTAGGCATATACCATCCAGCCAAAATAGCCCATACTGCTTTTTTATTGAGGATAGGACAGCTTAGATTATGACAAGAAGACAGTGGGAGACAGAGATAGGGCAGATCTGGAAAATGGCAGATGCTGGACTCAAAGCTGCATCCCTATGAGCTTGCCTTTGAATTTTTCATTCAAGTCAGTCTCGCTGACCGGTCTATATTCTACTTTTACTTTGCCAGAAAATACGAGCATCTGTGAAAAATCTTCATCGGAAATACTTTGTAATGTCAGGCCAGGAGAATATCCGTCTACACATTGCAGCGAAATACATGTTGTATAGGGCCTATAAAGGGTGTTGATCAAAGGCTATGCCTTTCATTCAAACTTTAATTACAACAGTTAGAAGAAGCAACAGTCTGACAAAAGACATATGAGATGCTTCAAAGTCATAAGTGATGTTTCCTATACGTACTGGCTGTTGTAGGGCTGTTCATTTCAGACGTTCTATTTTCGAGTCTTTTCACAGGTCAAAGGTGCATTTACAAGACTTCCTGTCACTTTTTTATTGGGAGTTGCCATGCGATAGCGCTGTTTCCATGGTAGCCCACTTTAACCTCTGACCCCCAGTGGGGATGGTGGGGACTGTGCTGGAGGACCAGACGAGCAAATGGCTACCGAAGACTTTGAAATGAAGTTGAAGAAATGTGGCTATCAGGCTGTCAGGTGAACGCATATGCGTGCCGACACACGCACCTACACATGCACGCACACACGCAAACTTTTTCTCTGACAGTCACAGAGTGAAAGACTGATAGACAAACATACAGGGGCAGATAATTATAGAAGCACCCCCCCCCCACACACACACACACACAAACAGACACCCGACAACCCACAACCTCTCACACATATCTTCCTGTGACAGGCTGTGATGTTCTGCGTGCGTGTGTGTGTGTGTGTGACTGTGTGTGCGTGTTTGTGTGTGTGTGTAAGGAGAGGGGGTGGTAGGGTCCTCTATCTCCACCAGCAGGTGTGAAACTTCTCCTGTCTATCTCTAGCTGACATCCCACTGGGAGACATCCAAGCCCCTTCAGGAGGTAGAAAAAAACTCCAGATGAGAGGAATACACACACATTTACACACACATACACACACAGGGAGACAGGGAGACAGGGACACACAAACACAAACACACGCACGTTGCATGCACGCACGCACACACGCACACACAGCCCCACCTTAATATCTTTGTGGGACCCTCCCATTGACTTCCATTCATATTAACCCTAACAATAGCTAAACAATGCGAAACTGTGCCCAAAACAATCTGTAACCTTAACCTGTCAGACAGAACATGTTTTTTTCACGCTTTTACTTTCACCAGTAACAAAAAAACTATGCCAGCAAAAGGGGTCAAAACATGTGGGCTCCAGGATTTGGGCCCCACATTGAACAAGGCCTCATCACGTTGGTGTGCTCCAATAGCAATGGCCTCACAAAGGTAGATTGGTGCAGTACACACACACACACACACACACACACACACACACACACACACACACACACACACACACACACACACACACACACACACACACACACACACACACCTCTTCCATATCACACCAGGAGGTATGAACATGTGCAGAGGACTGACAGGGACAAGCAAAGAGCACAGCACACCAACGACGACGGATGTTCGCGAAGATAAGCTTTCACGGAAATCCATGCAGCGAAGACTAATTAATTCATAATCCAGTCATTTGTGATTACTGGGCCTCAGGATGAAGAGAGAGGAGCGGTGTGATGAAATGTAGGTGTAATCTGCGCTAATCTGCCTGCCAGGTGTTAGCATAGTGCTATCACACAGATAAGGGGTGATGACTACAGAGTATATTACCATCAACAGCTCTCCTGTCACACACACACACACACACACACACACACACACACACACACACACACACACACACACACACACACACACACACACACACACACACACACACACACACACACCAGGGGCATCATAGTGGGGGGGGGGGCACTGAGTTTATCAGGGCCACAAGGCACTGTGAAAGTGGGGGCCCATTAAGGGGTGTGGAATTAATTTATTTTTCAAAGTATTTTTGGGGGGCTTTTGGCCTTAATTATCATAGGACAGTGTGAGAGAAGACAGGAAATGACTGGGAGAGAGAGATGGGGCAGGGTCAGGAAATGACCCCGGCCGGACTCGAACAGGGGTCCCCGTGGGCAATGTAATCCCAAATGTGGGGGGCTTAGCGCGCTGCCCCACAGCGACCCCCGGAATTTCATTTCAATTACAGTAAGGGGAGGGGGTGACGTGGGTTCGATTCTGACCCATGGTCCTTTCCACATCTCTTTCTCCCCAGTCTCTCTCACTGTCCTATCTGATAGAAGTGTACAAGCCCAAAAAATGACAGTAAGGTGGGTGTTGTATATGTGATATAGTGCCCAGAGGGTTGACGCAGTGCTCCTGTATATCATTATCGGTTCCTCTGCCACACTCCAAACAAATGGCTGATAGAACGGGTGGTAAGAGGTAGGCTGATTATCATCGACTTTCAAATCTCTTCGAGACTTGGTCTGACCAAGAGCATAACAATTAACATTTCCCAAACGGCATGGTTGACTTGCCTCACTTGGTTTGCTAATGGTTGTATGTTTCCCGACAAACTGGGAGGAGTTCCCGATTTTTCAGGAGCTCAGAAACGGTATTGTATTGCTCTTGGCCTGACTAGAAGAAATGCAGAAGGTGTTGCGTCACTAGGAGGGCACGGCCTAGCTAGGCTTGTTGTTAACCTCCCTGAGATGAGTCTCTGCTCGCGGGTCAGCCTGTGATTGAGGAAAGAGAGAGGAAATGTCTTGCCAAAAATATATAGATGGTGCAGAGGGGTCGGCAGAGTGGACAGCGAAGAGTGAATGAAAATGGGTGGAATTTAATTCTAATGCCTCCTTGTACATCTTGATTGGACCTATGATAGCGTATTAGCACAAGATTTGGTGCAAATCCATCCACCCATTCAAAAGTCATTGCACAAGAAATGGAAAACTTTGCCACGCTGAAAGTGTTAGCTCCATGAAGACCTTTCTTGGTGAGCAGATTTTAAAAAAAATTCTGGAACATGTACTATATTTACCCTACTTGGATGAACCTGACATGTGTCACCAATCTCTATCTATCAACATGTCAGTTATGTCAGCTTGAGGTCCCGAGAGACTTGCTGCCTCGACATAAACTTGACAAAAACCTATATTCTGGATGTAAAAATATCACAACCCAAAGCATCAAGATCAGATTTTTTTTTTGGTCTTTTTGCCTTTTTCGTGACAGTAGGGTGAAGATGGTGACAGGAAGCGAGCAGAGAGAGAGAGAGATGGGGAAGGGCCGGCAAAGAACCCAGGCCGGGAATTGAACCAGGGTCGGCCGCATAGACGTTAGGCCACGGCAGGGCCAAAGAATCAAGATTTAACTGGGTAGAGTATGTCCAATCAAAAATGACTGAGATAAGAATCATTCAGGCTGCGTGCGTGTGTGGGTGCGCGCATGCATGTGTGCGCGTGCACGATTTTCAGTGACGGAGCGCCGCGACGTGATTACATAGTCAGTGTCATGTAAGTCAAGATCGATGACAAAAAAAACTTCACACCTCTCTGCCCATGTCCTTCATTTGCTTCTTTGATCTTTCTTCTCTTCGACTCTGAAGCTGGGCTCTCCTTGATGTTCAGAAATGGCAAGGGGGAGGGGGGGAGTGGGGAGTGATGGGGGTGTGGGGGGGGGATGTTGTACCAGTGTTCAGTCAGGCAGTACCTTCATTGAGCTGAGCAGAGCAGACCTGAGCTGAGTTGTGCTCTCATCTTGTCTCATCTCCATTCCTCTTCTCTCTCTCTTTTCCTCTAAATAACGATTCGTCCCCCAAAAAAAAGCAAAATACAGACGGAGCCGGCTTGCCTGTAGGAAACATCAGAGTACAGACGGAAAAGCCAGGGAATCCTAGATGTGCAGCTCTTGCAACAGATTTTGTGTTTCTCTTTTTTTGTGCAACAGATTTTATGTCTCTCTCTTTTTGTGCTTTCCCTTCCCCTCTTTCAGTCTCTCACAGATCTTTTCTTTATTTTTCCTTGATCTTTGTCTATTTCTCTGTTGTATATGTATTTCTCTCTCTCTCTCTCTCTCTCTCTCTCTCTCTCTCTCTCTATCACGTTCACATTGTCTCTCTTACTCTCTCACTCTCACTCTCCTTTTTGCATTTCACTTTCTTTCACTTCTGTCATATATAACAAAACATGACCCAGACCAGTCTCTCTCTCTCTCTCAATCTCTCTCTCTCTCTCTCTCTCCCCCCCCCCCTCTCTCTCTCTCTCTAATTGCCTCCCAAATCCTCCCCATTGCTTTCAGGCACTGCAGGAAGAAAAGTTCCTGTTTGGTATTTCTCTATTCTCACCTTCCTTATCCTTATCTTTATCCTTATCCTTGTGATTATCCTTATCCTTGTGCTTGTGCGTGCGTGTATGCGTGCGTGCGTGCGTGTGTGTGTAAAAGTCACCTGTTGTGCATGTTGAACAATGGTGATGCGACCTTTTGGGACATGGTGCAGGGATCTCTACTACTGGACATGAGGTGCATATATTTGCCCCTATCGGAGACAAGTTTACGAGTCGGAAATGAAACAGGCATGCCAGTGGATTTGTAGTACGGTCTGACTGTTCAGATTCGAATGACCTATGCACAAGCAACAACGTGGAACTAAGATGGGTAAACAGGAGTGGAGCTCAGGTCAAAGTCAGTGAGTAGCTTCTAATGGAATAATGCAATACAGGCATTCTGAAATTTGTCATTATAGCTAGACTCCAACTTCTCCCAAATCAATATAACCTTTCTTTCAAGGCGCCATAAAACATTATGCCTGCTACACAGTGACAACACAATTTGATCTATGACTCACATTATGAATGCTTGCACAGCTTTCAAAGGCCTGAACACTGCCCTTCACAATCGCATTGTGGACATAATTGTGAAAGAATTGTGCAAAGTATCAACCAGTAGTCCATTGATAGGAAGAGGCTACAAAACACCCATGGCGGCACTCATCTATGGTAGCCTTGGCCATGTTCCTAGATTGTGTGTCAGAGGTCTGCAAATTAAACAAGAAGAAAGAAAAACAGCTAGCTAACTGTTCACTCTCTGCAGTTATAGGCAAGTCTGCATATTTGGAAGAGATGCCACTTGTACCACTGAATAGGCTGTAGACAAGTATAATTGGGTTATACTTCACCCAATGCCGATCATATACATGTTAACTTAAAGGGGTATGCCACTATTTTGGGGCTTAATACAGTTAAAATCGTTGGCCAGGGTTTATAAAGGTGGTAAAGTGTCTTATTTTTCATGTAAGCCGTTGTCTTGCTTTAAGACAAGTTAAAAGAGGGAGCATGTCGCTAAGCTAGTAATGCTACACGGATCCATTGACTTTCACTAGCATAGCGACATATTCCCTCTCGCCTTGCACTGACACATGACCAAATGTTTAAGTCGACAAGGATAGCGAAACAGAGCTGGAGGGCGCCCTGCGTGTTTAAATGGCGCAAGGACTTCTCACACAAGAGCACCAAAAATAATATTTAGCCTAGGCTAACACATAATTCGGTATGCCTACACCCTTCACATCAATACTATCTACAATACCACCCAATAACTTGTCCACATTAACTGTGTTAACTCCTTGCTTATTACAGAGCTATGATTATTTCCAGAGAGAGTAACCACAGCTGATGATGTGATGCACTCGTCCATCTACTTTTGTGGACTTTTGTGTCAAATTGTCATGGTCCTGCTACTCTCTCTTCTAACCTGATTCTGGTCCTGAGGCTGGGGACACTGACCAGTCTGAGGAGTTCTGACCCTCCGCCGGCTGCCCCCCTCCTCCCGCCCGTGTTGGTGAGTCTGTTTTGGGACTTCTGAGCCGTCCCTTGAGGGGGGGGGTTCTGTCATGGTCCTGCTACTCTCTCTTCTCATCTGGTAACTTTCCACTCAGTTTCACCTGTCATTCCCACAATCAGGCTCACCTGCTGCCACTTAACGAGCATTAACTCTGCTGCTTGCATACCATCACTGACTCTGCTGCCTATGGGGTTGGCAAGTCGATCCGTCACCAGGGCCGAAAACGTCACTTCCGGATCCATTCCGGATCCATTCGTTATCAACTACCATGTAAACACAATGTAATAAAACTCGACAAGAAGCGGATGAAAAATGGTACAGTGCTGTGTCCCGCTGTGTAAGAACAGAAACGACGTCGACAAAGGATTCCCCTTTTACCGTTTTCCTGTCGACGAGAAAGTCAGCAAAAAGTGGCTGAAGTTGATACGGTAAGTTTGATTCAAAATCTTAATGAATGCAGCTTAATGGTAGGTAGCTTACATCAGCTAACTAGCGAGTTGTTAGCTGTGGAAAAGCTGTTACTAGGCAACACTGATCTATTTTTCATCCAAACAGACTAGTATTTTGATTGCAAAATCGTTTAGTGTCTATGCCCATCATGAAAAATGATGAAGTAACCAGTACCAGTCGAAGTTTTTTATGATAGTTGGAGGGAGCTTGCTATTGAAGATAGCTCTCACTAAGGAAACAGCTGGCAGATCAGCTGTCCTTACGTGTTGTTAGTTGTGGGAAAGCGGTCAGCTCGGACACTTAATTGAGCAAAACCGATGTATATATTGTTTTAACAGACTAATATTTTATGGTAACGTGGTACAGGCCATGAAAAATGAGAAAGTATCACACTAGTACCGATGTAACAGAGATTCCCTGATTGTCGCTCCCAACGCAGGACGCTCCCCGGTCGGCTCGCTCCCACTAGCCAGACTATCGATCCCACCGCCATATAACGGAGCTAGTTATCTTTTTGATGTTAGTTTTTTGTTTCTAACCCTAACCCTAAATTGCTTGTATGTGACAGTGTATGATAATACGTGAAATATAATCGGGCGGGACTACACGTCCGGGAGTGATAGAAACACCTGGGACTACACGTCCGGGAGCGATCTCAGTTGGGAGTGTCCATCTACCTCCCTGTAAGGGACTATCTGGGCCCCCCTCAACTGGCGATTCCAGATGATATAAACACAGCGATTGGTCAAAATGAAAGTCTATCAATACTGGTCTGAATGAATACGCTCCAGTTTAAAAGTGACATTTACTTACGACCAATTACCATTGCTTCTAACATCTGCAGTCGCCAGTTGTTACGGCCCAAGATAGTATTTTACACCGGTCAAAGTTGACTAGAGATGATGGGGGAGTCTGTGATGCAATATACTAATGACAGTTTCTATGTGCGTGTGTCTTTTTCCCCCCAGACGTGACAATTTCACTCCAACTCCTAATACCAGGATCTGCGGGTGGCATTTCCCGAATGGAAAGGCAGCCGGACCCACAAGATTTGCCTGGAACGAGGGAAAGGCTTTTCAGTCCATTGAACAGCCATCCAAACGACTGAAGACACTCCCTGTCACTGAGGAAGACGAGGCAGAGGCAGGTCCATGCCACCTTGAAGTTCAACGATCAACCGAATTGTTGCAAATGGAGAATGCCCAACTGAAAGAAGAAAATTTAAGATTGCATACACAACTACAGAATCATAAGCAAACATTTTCATTCGACCAAATATCCTCTGTGCCCCGCAAAGTCATTTATTACACAGGCATGCCTGATGCTGCCACAGTTTTCTTTCTATATGCCCTTCTTTCCAAATTTCCCCTCAAGTATCACTATGATTGGACTGTCCAAAGTATGCCACTAATTGATCAATTGCTGTTAACTCTGATGAAGCTCCGGCTGAATTGTGGGATCGAAGACCTCTCCACCAGATTTAACTGCAGTCGAACCACAGTCACCAATATTTTTATGACCATCTCCAGTGCCCTTTATGACATCTTGTACGTTGGAATGATGGAAAACAACATCCCTTCCCGTTTCAAAAACCAAACCTCCCTGCCAGAGTGCTTCCTCCCATTCCCCAACTGCCGTATTGTGCTTGACTGCACTGAAGTGGCTGTCTGCAACACCGAAAGCCTTGAGGACCAAAGTAAGCTGTACAGCCATTACAAAGGATGCACCACACTTAAGGCTCTGGTCGGTGTGGCGCCCAATGGAGTTATCACGTTTGTTAGTGAACTGTATGGTGGGAGCATATCCGACAAAGCCATAACAGCTGACAGTGGAGTGCTGGAACAACTTGTTCCAGGGGACATGGTGATGGCTGACAAGGGCTTCACCATCCGCGACATTTTGCCCGAAGGTGTTTCCCTCAACATCCCCACATTCCTTGTCGATGGACAGTTCACATTGCAGGAAGTTCAGTATAATAGACTGATTGCCAGTGCCAGAGTCCATGTGGAACGTTCTATTCAGCGCCTGAAAACATTTCGGATTTTGAAAGAGATCCCACATCAGTACAAGAAGCATGGCAACAAGATCTGGAAAGTGTGTGTGTGCTTGATGAACTTACAGACACCCATCCTGAGGGAAGTAGACATCTGATCGTACTAGTCATCATAAATAATCAGTTATCATAATATTGTATATAAATAAATGTTATAGTATGTCTTAATTTGTGTTTGTCTTTTGCATTATATTCACACAGTAATATTGTTTAATGTAGAATGAATATCTAAGATAAGTACTTGGGCATTCCAGCGGCGCAGGTGTTGGACAAAACAAGATAACTTTAAGGAAATAATTCAGTTAATGTACCATGAAGTATTTTGGAGCATAGAACAGTGTTAAGTACTTGGGCATTCAAGTCCAATCTCACACACATCCGAATTCTTTTTTGTTGGTTGGGTGCAGGTTCAAAATGTGAAGTACTTGTAAGGTAATGAAAGAACTGCACACTGATAAGCTCCCATTTACACCATTTTTATTCCGAAACATCACTGGAATAAAAAATGGAGTAAATGGGAGCTCACCGGTGTGCGGTTCTTTCATTACCTTGCAAGTACTTGGACATTCCCTTTGTAAGGCTAGATGCAAGATGAGACAACTTCCTAAAGACACATGCTGTGTCCAGTGTAAATTCAATGCTGACTTTCATGACCCCTGATTTCAGAATGTGTAAAAAAATATGACACATCAGTAAATAAGTTCAATAAGTTAACATTTAGAAGTAACGCACAGTTTTCCGTACGGCGCCTCCTCGCAGAATGCTGTTTTCGCGATTAAAATAAACTTTTCAGTGTGATGACAACCATCACACCTATTGTATAGCTCATTTGAAAGAGGAGGTTGTCGTCTTCAAAATAAGACCAACTAGAATTGCGGTGGTTAATGTATGGGTTGATTGATTAAATCAAATAGGTAACAGTATTCCGAACACATCTGACCAAATAAGTAACAGTACTCCGTACAACTTCATTACATTAAAACGGTGCACTACCAATGGGTTTCATGACCGATCTAATGTGTATGTGTTTGTGAAGTGCTAAACTAATTGTTATTCGTTCCATGAAGAGTTTAAGTGAATATAACACGGTAAAAATAACATAGCAACCGCATATGGAAGTGCCGTTCTTGGCTGCAATGTAGCTTGTTGCAACAAGGTTGCAACAAGCTACTTCCGGCTAGCATGCATGTTGCTTTCAAAGTTATCTTTACCGTGTTGTAGTCATTCAAACTCTGTTTTGAAGGGATAGTTTGACAACAAACAAACACACCAACATTATAATTGCATGAAAACCATTGCTAATGCAGCATTTTAAGGTAAATCAGATGTACGGAATACTGTTACTTATTTGTTCAGGCCGACGGAAGCTAGCGGCACATGGCTAACCGGCACTTGGCACAAATAATCAATCCATACATTAACCACAATGCTCCACTGTAAGTCGATGTGGTCTTATTTTGAAGACGACAACCTCCTCTTTCACATGAGCCATTCAATACGTGTGATGGTTGCCATCACACCGAATGGCATTGTTTTGATTGCGGAAACGCCATTCTGCGAGGTGGCGCTGTACGGAACACTGTGCGTTACTTGTATTTGTTATTGAAGAGAGCACGGGGCAGAAAATGGTCCTTGTAAAAATTTTCCAGGACCTTAAGATTGCTGACCCAGGCTGGGTCTTTTTTAATCTCTACAATGGCCATGTCCTGAGTTGTCCATACAACTGGATGACAGGTGGTAGCCTCTGTCAGGTGCAGGTTGCCCTGAATCTGATGCCAGTAGTTGTGGGTGTTTTTCAACCTAAATAGCCCGGTGACTTGGTCCACGTACAGGTAAAAGTCCTTTGCCTCTGCTGCCTGAGCGATTGTTTTCTCTCTGGCAGAATATGGGCATTTCACCTCCACAAGGTAATTGCTGGACAGTAGAAGTCCATCTGGGGAGGCCCCAAGCAGCCCACTGTCAGACAGGAACAGTCCCTTCTCCAGGATGGTCTCCCCACTTTGTTCCATGAACTTCTTTTTGGCCTCTTTCTCGTGCACGATTCCCCAATCACATGCCTGGGGACAGAGAATGAAACACAAGTGTAAGAATCAAAAGCAAATAAATAGCAAAGTAGCCTAGTAAATGGTAGCCTAGTAAATGGCTAAAAAATTACACGGTGTGTTCGCTACTCACACGAGCTCCTTGTTTGGGGTTGTATTCTCCCAGCAGTGTCTTGAACAATGAAGGTGGGAAAGACTGTCTTCTGACTGCAGACAAAACCAAACCAAAGTTGCTCGCTGTGATCCTCTTCTTGCGATATGCTGCCCTGTTACAGAGAAAGCCATTTTAGTTGACACATAGATGATTAAGGAAATACGACACAAAACTCGTGTCAATCCAAATGGCAACTTTCTGACCCAAGCAGAATAATTGTACAAGTGTCGATTACATTTACATTATTTGTTTGTGTTTAAAGTCAAAAAGTTACCATTTCAAAATGAATTGAGTCTCATGTCTGTGAGCAGCTTTTTCTACAATATCAAATAACTGAATAAACATCCTCCAACATTGGCGCTGTATTGCCCATGTGTACTTACCATAATGCATTGCTCGTCTGCCCAACTTGCTGTCAGCCAGCAACAAAAAGAAGCCATCGAGAGGGCCACCCTCTCGATGGCTTCTTTTTGTTGCTGGCTGACAGCAAGAGACGTCATGATGAAGTCCTCTTTGTCTTGAGCATCGCTGTACTCCTGACTGGCCAGTATCCCATCAAATAGTTTCTCTGGTAGGGATGGGTCAAATTCCTGCCCCAACAATTATCAAGGGAAAAAACAGACTTATGCATAGAACAATATGGCACACAAATATATGTTGGTTACACAGCACAGGCAAAAAGTATATCTAAAATAAATGCAAGAGTGTTTGCAAATGCAAGTAGTGTTTTCTACATTCAAGTCACTGCTCAACCCTCCCCCCCCTCCTGCACCCATAGACCTTAACCCAGACAACTTTGCCACCTTCTTCACGGAAAAGACGGCAAATATTAGCAAGCAATTCTGTGAACCACCCTCCCGCCCAGAAGACACCCCCCTGGAAAACACGGCGACTCCTGCAACACTTCATGAATTCACTCTGCTCTCTGAAGAAGACGTTTCCAGACTCATCACAAGAAGCCGTCCCACTACCTGCCTACTAGACCCAGTGCCCACGAACCTTCTTCAAGACATTGCCCAAACAGTGGTCCCAGCAATCACATCCATCATGAACTCCTCACTCTCCTCCGGCACTGTCCCCTCCGCCTTCAAACAAGCAAGGGTGACACCACTACTGAAGAAGCCTACACTGAACCCTGCTCATGTCGAAAACTACAGACCTGTCTCACTGCTTCCCTTCCTATCCAAGACGCTAGAAAGGGCAGTTGCAAAGCAAGTCACCAACTTCCTAAATCAGAACGGATTACTTGACCCAAAACAATCTGGTTTCAGAAGTGGACATTCAACTGAAACTGCGTTACTCTCAGTGACTGAAGCTCTAAGGACTGCAAGAACGGAAGGACTATCCTCGGTCCTCATACTACTAGACCTATCTGCAGCCTTTGACACAGTCAACCACAAGATCCTCCTGAGGATACTCACAGCCATGGGAATCACAGGCGTTGTCCACTCATGGTTCAACTCCTACCTCTCTGGACGCACCTTCAGTGTGTCATGGCAAGGGAAGCTGTCTACGACTCACACCCTCTCCACAGGCGTACCCCAAGGATCAGTGCTGGGACCCCTTCTGTTTGCAATATACACGTCCTCCCTGGGACGTGTCATTCAAACACATGGGTTCTCCTACCACTGCTATGCTGATGACACCCAGATGTACCTGTCGTTCCGTCCAGAGGACACCACGGTTTCGGAACGCATCTCTGCCTGCCTCACCGACTTGTCAACATGGATGAAGGACCACCACCTACAGCTGAACCTGGCCAAGACAGAGCTCCTGGTGATCCCAGCTAAAGAGCCGCTCAGTCACAACATCAACCTCAAGATAGGCTCCACCATCGTGACCCCAAGCAAAGTCGCCAAAAACCTTGGCGTCATGATTGATGATGAGCTGTCATGCTCCAACTACATCAACTCGGTCACCCGGACCTGTCGAATCCAGATGTCCAACGTACGGAATATCAGACCTGTGCTGACACAATATTCTACACAACGACTGGTCCAGGCCACGGTCCTGTCCCGCGTTGACTACTGCAACTCACTCATGACAGGTCTACCTGCTTGTGCGCTAAAGCCTCTGCAGATGATCCAGAATGCGGCGGCACGGTTGATCTTCAATCAACCCAAAAGGACCCATGTTACTCCTCTATTTATTGAGTTGCACTGGTTACCGATCGCCGCCCGGATCAAGCACAAGGCATTGACCCTTGCCTACAAAACCATCACAGGAACGGCCCCAGCTTATCTGAAGGACCTACTAACGCCTTATGTTACTGGAAGAGATCTGCGCTCATCCAGCACAAGCCGTCTGGCTCTGCCATCCAGTCGCTCTAGGTACTCCCAGTCAAGATTGTTCTCCGTTGTGGTTCCCAAGTGGTGGAACAGTCTCCCAGAGGCAGCAAGACTAAGCACCTCTCTTGCAGCCTTCAAGAAACAACTAAAGACATTCCTCTTTCGAGAGAATCTACTAGACTAATGATTGAACTGGCCTTGCCCCAGGGCAGAATCCTGACATTATGCTTAGTTTAGTTTAGTTTGTGAGTGTGTGTTTGTGTGTGTGTGTTCTCATTATTTCCTCTTTATTATATAAAAAAACAAACAAAAAAAACTAACCCCTCTTTGTAATTGCACTTGTTGTTCTGTATATCTCCTGTGCACTTTGTATTTGCTTGTGATGTTGGCTTGATTATGTCCTCTTCTGAAAGTCGCTTTGGTTATAAAGCGTCTGCCAAATGCAATGTAATGTAATGTAATGTAATGTGTTTGTGCCCTCTGGTTTGGCCGTCATTCTGAAGTGATGAGGAAATAGTCAGTGTGGATTTGTCATTGTAGAAATGAATTTGTTCAGCTATTCACTACGATTGCAGCTTTGACATGAGAAGTTGTAAATGCNAACTGTGTACAGTAGGCCTACAGTAATCTGGTAGCCTATCGTACAGTATTATTTTGGATTTCCAAGTGTTAGATTATTATTGTCATTGTCAGGTATTTTGGTTATCACGACACTCCTAGTCGAGAGAATGTATAGACCTTGGGATGATTATAACAATACATCAAAAATATAAAAAACAGAAAGCATACCTGATGTATTTCTGGGGCTAAAATAAAGCCCAGACCTGTGAAACGCCCAAATTGCGCCAAAGACTGCCTTGTCCAGCCTTTGTCTTCTTCGGTCACTGGGCGCTTAATTCCAGCTGAAATAAATGCATAAAATATCCGTCCGGGTCATGTTCTTCTCCGCCCAAATGAGGAGGGCTGCAATGTGGTGGCACTTGGCTAGACCAACAGCACATGTACACCTGCTGTCCGTCACCTCCTGATCCTCTACATGCACCTAGATGAACACAACTTTTCTTAGTCCAAAGCCAGGCTCTAAATTAACACCAGCCAAATGCTGGTGAAAAGTCACTTTGGCTGGAAAAACGTACCAGCCATTTTTACCCATCAGTGAGTGTGTGTAGGCTATGGCAAGAATAACATACTTTCAACATTTTGGCAGGTGATAAAAAAAAAAAATAGAGCCATGGTCGTAGGCATACAAGAACATAACATAACATAAATCGCCGCTGAGGGAACAGCTTGAGCACTTTGATATTTAAGTTTAGACGACCACTAGATAGCGCCACTGTACCAACTACACTCTGTGGATAGACAACCATTTCTCACCGATAACAAACCATGTTGCTTAACTGACATAGATTGAACATATTTAACATAGTAAACGTCAACAGTTATATCGGTTTTCAAGTCGACACCCACATATTTAGCTAATGTTTCGCCTCACCTCCACCTCATATTCTTTTTTCTTCATAGACGCCTGCACTTTTCCTTTCAAGCTGCCACCTGACATAACATTGACACTAATCACTCTATTTGAGTTGTAGGAGTTCAGTCCCTTTTTAACTGACTTCGGATGGCTGGCGAAATACGAAGTCACGGTGAAAAATGTGACTGGTTCTTTAGCAGTAGACATTTTCGTATAGCAATCACTAGATATTACCTGTCGTTAACGTTCACTGTGTTTAGAATTTCTGTTTATGTTCCCGCCGGCGGCTAACGTTAGCACAAACAGCACTGGGTCCTTTTTGCTGGTCGCACTTTCATGGAGTTTATTGAATGAGATATACAGGTCTGATCGACTTACTTTAAAATGCAGATGAATCCGCGTGGTTTCGTCTTTTCAACGATGTGTTCCGTGTCTTCGTAACCTTAGCAGGCGTTTTACAATCCAACCGTGAACATTGGCTGTTAACATTACAGTATACATTGGGAGCTGGGGATTTGGATCCGTGACGTCACACTTGCCAACCCTATTGACCTTAATTGATTCTCGTTAATGAGCTGTGGCTACCATTGGCTGTCTCTTGTCACCTGCTGCCTCTCTCTGTCCATATAAACCTCAGTCCTCCAGTACCTCTCTGTCAGATCGTCTGCAAGTAGAACCCTGTTTGCTGGCTTCTTCATCTGGCCCCCCGAAACCCGGAACCCGGAACCTGAACCTGAACCTGAACCCGAACCCGAACCTGAACCCGAACCCGTGCCTGTACCTTGGACTTCGACTCATCATCTTCCCCGGTAATTCCGACCTGCCTTCTGCCTTGTGACTAAGAATTCTGTTTTGCCCTGAACGGTACTGCTGCCTTGCCTGATCTGTCCTGTTGTGTGTGTGTTCCCCCCAGGATCCAGAGAACCCGGACCTCCACCATCTGCTCCTCGAGAAGCTTCTCAGTCATTGGGGAACACACACACACGCAGGCTCTAGGACTCGAACCTTGCAACTCCTTCTCCCCCTGAACCCCTAATAAACTCTGTTCAACGTGACGCATCTGGGTCCTTCGTCTGTCTGTCTGACACAAATAGTTGGCTTGACCGTAACTGTAGATATTCTCAAGGTAGTAGATTCACAAAACACATTCTGCAGACCTTTCAAGAATACATGAAGGGCTTTGGACACTTCGGTTTATGTGTGGATACCCTCAACATATTACGAGGTACGTTGCGTTTTTGAAATGTGTGTAACCGCCGAGATACGATGCCCCCATTCTATCATATTGCATAGCTGATATGGCTAACGAGGCTAACGTGATATTATCAAACTTTCTCAAAACGCATCTTTTTGCCTTGATTTTGCTCTAGAGTGACTGTATTTCATCCCAAACATGCAAAAATGAGGCAAACTTGTTCCAACTCCGGATAAATCCTTTAAGCCCCAAAATAGTGGCATACCCCTTTAACCCAGTTACATCTTGCTTTGGGTTGTGATATTTTTTCACATCCAAAATAGGTTTTTGTCAAGTTAATGTAGAGGCAGCAAGTCCCTTGGGACCTCAACTGACATAACTGACATGTTCATAGATGGAGTTTGGTGACATACACGTATGTCAGGTTCATCCAAGTAAGGTAAATATATTACAACTTCCAGAATTTGAAAAAAAATCTGCACACCAAGAAAGGATACACTTTACTTGATGCCGGCGTCATACATATTCAAGTGTGTCAGAGGGCGTGCTCAACTTCTGGAAAAAAATGAATGACTTTGCGTGCGTGAAAGAGTCCTGTGTATTGCTTCATGTTTTTTGTGTGTCCCGTATGTGTTTGTAGGTTGTCATGCATGTGCGTGTGCATGTGCGTGTGTGTGTGTGCATGCGTGTGTGCGTGTGTGTGTGTGTGTGTGTGTGTGTGTGTGTGTGTGCATGTGTTTTGACTTGTTTTGTTATGGCATGTGTATGGGTGGTGTGGTGTGGTGTGTTTGTGAGCGTGGGAGAGCACAGCAAAGCGTTTGGATGTAAAAAGCAGTTTAACTCGCTCCCATAGGAGGTCACCACTGACACCTCCTTGGCAGGGAGTGCACAGTGTCCTGTCTTCTTCTTTCTCTCTTCTGTTCATCCTCTCTCTCTTTTTCTCTTTTTTCCACAATTCTGTGAGCTTTCACTAACACACTTCCTCTTCCTCCTCCTCCTCCTGCTTCCTCCTCCTACTCCTCCTTCTCCCCCTCCTCCACCACTCTTCCTCCACCTCCCCCAGAGTTTCTTCCTTCTCTTCTTCTTCTTCTTCTTCATGTGAGCTTTCACTAACACACTTCCTCCTCTTCCTCCTCCTCCTCCTCTATTCCTCTTAACCCTCCTCCTCCTCCTCCTCCTCCACCTCCATTCCTCCTCCTCCACCTCCCCCAGAGTTTGGGCTGGCAGGGAGGAGCAGGGGTACAGTACATTCGGAGGACCTGATGCCTGTCACGTCTCTGCTCCCCGCAGGAGGTTTAGCAGCCGAAACGCTCACTCATAATCAGCATCTCGGGGATAATGCTGGAATAATACAGGCCAAGCCGTTCAGCTGGAACCGGACTGCTCCTCATCGCTGAAGGGACTGAAAACACTGCATGTGAATGGGTATTACCGTATATTATATTATATTATATTATATTATATTATATTATATTATATTATATTATATTATATTATATTATATTATATTATATTATATATTGCATCACAACATATGTATCTAAATGCATCAATACATCAAATCTTTATATCAATTGAAGATTGATGATGACTGACTTACGTAACTGGCATTAGGCTACTACACCACATCACCCCCCAAAACCCCCATCAGCCTCACATCCCACATCTCACATATCACTGATTCTTGAGAAAGTGGCTAAAACAGATTGTAATGTTGACAGAAAAAAACCATGTGAATTACAAAATTATATGGTATATCCTCGTAGACTAAGGTCTTGGCTTTTCAGAAATGCACAAGGCCAATCTCCCCATTTTGTATTTTTTTCAGAAATCAGGCTTTTCTCCGATCATACCTTGTTTTTTGTCAACACCGTCAGACACAATTAAAAGTAATTAAAATTGTATTGATTTGGTTGCATATGTATCTGGAGTTTTTAAGTGATCATGTGTATTTTTTGGTTCACACATATGCCTTTAAATGTTGAAAATTCACTTTTGTTCTATTTTAATACTGTTTCATATGTTCTAATTTTAAAATATGTACCGTCATACGATGCTTACTTAACGCCTAAATAGAACAATTTTTTTTTGTAATTTCACAAATATTCGTGTAGGCTTAAATTGGCTATTACTTTGATAATTCAACAACTCCTAAGGAAAATGTTGTAAGCACATTCATTTAAAATGTCCAAAACTCCTTCTTACGGTGGTGACTTAAGAACTGACGGTGGTGACAGTAATCTGAGAGTGGTGAAAGTGGCCTAATTAGTACCTGCATTTAGCAAAATAAATAGCCCTCAATTCAATGGCATCTTACATAAACACTTTATTTTTGTGTGTGCACAGTATGTTTGTGCATCTGTTTTTTCTTCATTAGTTAGATTCTCTAGGAAGTAGGCCACTGGTTCTTGAAAATGTGGCAAAAACAGGTTTTAAGTTGTTCAAATCCAAAATATAGAGGTGTATTATCATAGATGTAGGTCTTGGCTGTGCAGTGAATGTATTGGCCAAGCTCCCCATGTTTAACATTTTTCATAAAATGGGCTCTTTCTTGTTTTGTCAACAGCGGCAGACAGAATTAGAAGTAAAACATATGTTTACTGTATAAAAGTGAATTACTTTAACAATTCAACATAACTGTAGATACTTATGCATATTCTTAAAACATGTCAAAAACACGTAAAACATGTGTTTTTTGGTGAACTCCATCAGATGTCACCACCGTCAGGTTTTCTGACAAAAAAACTTCCAAATGCACCTCAGTGGTGGCTAGAGTATCATTTTGGATCACAATTATTACTAACATGCCTAGTAATGTTTCATTAACCAGCACAATTTAGTAAAATATGGAACAAGATGATGAGCGGAACAAAATCTGCCGGTGGTGACATCTGACAGTGTGTGACAAAAATACTACTCTTTTACATATTTTGCATTGTTTGTTGACATTAGCCATTTAGTTTTCTATGTTTCTTAGATTCTTCATACCTCTTCTGAAAAAGTATGTATTAATTAAAATTAATGTAATATAATACTATTAAAACCCAGGACGGTGTTGATAGTGTATGGTTGGGACAGTAGCAGTGTCCAAACAGATGAGCATATTGAGGAGAAAATAGTAAACTTACAGGAGCTTCAGTGATGGTGAAGTATGCAGTAGAGCTAAAGGTTTGAAAAGGGGTCCTCAGTAATGAAAATGACCTTGTGCATACCTGATTTTATTGTCTTTTAGAAAAAATCTGACGGTGGTGACCAATATCCTGGACACATTTTGAGCAATCAGAAAATAATAGTAAATATTGTTTTACATGCACTCTGTGCACATCTGTAGAACCACTTTAATATGGTCTTCCAAATCATGGTGATATAGTTCAATTCTGTTAGTGATTTTTGTATTTTAAGTCAATTGAAATGATGATGCCAGTCCTTGGGACAGGCGTTTTTGCAGGGTGTGGACAGGTTTATAGCCATGAAAAGTAATAAAATTACACAACAACTGTGTATTTGTGTAACAGACCCCTTGGCCATTACCTGGATTCATTTTGTTTGTGAAAATTTAGTTGATTTTCAACAGAATTAGCATTTTACTGCTGGGACATGTTTTTGCCAAACTTTCAAGAATCAGTGATATCACATCACCATATCACTCCATCACATTGGACATTTTGTCGAAACCTACTTGCCTCTATGCTCTTTCATACCAGAACTGTCCGAGTTGAAAAATCTTTTCTGTTTTTCTGGAACAAGCTTTTTACAAGCTGCTGTTTACCGCATGATACTGCATTGTATTGTATTGTATTGTATTCTTTAACCATTACTGCTAACATTCGCAGCAGGGGTTTGGATATGTGACGTCACACTTGCCAACCCCATTCTATTCCATTCTATACATGGATCCCCTGGGGATCTATTATGTCACATTTGATTCTGTATTAAAGACCTTCATTAATATTAAACAAAAACTAAAATATTCATTACCTGTAAAGATCTATTTTGGTGTTGGAGCAAAGTATCACAGGCTGTTGAGAGTCTAGTGATGAAAGAGCACTACGAGTGAGACAGTGACTGTATATTATAT
>NC_085859.1:37034174-37059174 GCF_034702125.1 Engraulis encrasicolus | reverse complement strand
CCGGTGCAGACGCAATCCGGGGCCCCTACACCACATTATAATGAGCCATATTCAAAACGCATGAAACAACGCAGGCTACACGGTTTACTCCAACACAAAAAAGGCTGAACCCCCTGCTGAGTTCACCAGTCACAAAGCAAGCCATTGGAAGCATAGCCAGCTGATAGGGAGGAGAGATTCTGTGCACTGCCGTTTGGCAGAGTAAACGTCGGCTCAGCTAGAACTTCCAAACAGAAGCACAACCGAAAGTCTCTTATTTTTGCTACGTTGCTGCCGGCCAATTTGTCGAATCGAAACCGTCGTGGTAATCACGTGTTAAATAATTGAATCTCCAATGGCCTTGGAAAGACTGACTGACTGTCAAAGGAAAGTAGCCTAGCCTACTCAGCTGTCGCTTGTCGCAAGGAGGGAATCCCCTTAGCAGCGAACCACAGCAAAGCGAAGCTGTGACGAAATTCCCTCAAAATGTACCATATACCAATTAATAAGTCAGCGATTTTCATCTAGATGGTGCATTACACTGCAATAGTATGCAATCATACAGTAGACTACGGTGCAAAGATGTGGATGTATGACACAAGTTTTTTTTCTCCCAGATGAGAGCCACTTGCTAACTGAACAATCTGCGAGTGGCACCCAGGCATAACTGAACACAAACCCGAACGCAAAGATATAGGCTACGCTGACAGAGCATATTACAGTGCTTTAGGGAAATGGCCATAACAGTGCTTTAGGAAAATGCGACTATATCATTTTAGTGTTTGCTAAATCCTTGGCTTGCCCTGTTGTTGTCAGACTGTCAGAACTTTGAGTGCTGGTTGGTGCACTTGCTACGCAGCATTATTGTGAACACTTTTTAAATAACACCTCAGAAGTGATCCTCGCCGCGCCATGCAAGACTTTTGTTTCGCGAATGCAGTTGGGTGCGTGATTTATTTCCCCATGTTTTAACTATAGAATAAGATAAAGTTAGGTTGGTGTGCTGTGCTCTTGTTTGCTTAGCTTACATGATTGCACAAGTCCATGATCGCTATGCAACCATTACAAAAAGCGATTATAACACTGACATTACAACAATTGCCTACCTTCTCTTCAATGCGTTAATCCATGCCGGGCTGAAGTTTATCCGTACAATCTGAAGCAAGTGCTGACGCCGAGTTTCTCACATCTTTTTTAGACAGTAGCCCATCATCAAACTCAAAAAATATTGACCACCGTTTTCACTGGTGGCACACAACCAGAAGCATCTGACTGAAATGATTATTCCGAAGACGTCCGATTCCTGCGTGCATGCAGAGGCGATTCTAGGCTCAGTAGGGGGGCCACGCGAAAATTAAAAAGAAAGAACACTTGTAACAAATCGCCACTTCTGTTCCCCAGCTACAGTCTTGGGGGGGCCCAAGCTGCCTGTCTAGCCTGGTGACAAGATATGCATATGCGCCTCTGCTTGCCTACGGATGGCGAAATGCATCAAAAATACAATTGATTGTCTCAAAATATCGTTTCATATTTTCCAATCTCACGACGTCCGGGGCCCCCTCTAGTGGCGGGGCCCGGTGCTGCTGCACCGGTTGCACCATAGGATAACGCGTCCCTGCCATCAGTATGGCCCTTGGCTGTATGCTTGCCCGTATGTCGAATGGCTGAGAAAATCAAACATTATTTTTCTATTAGTAGGGCCTACAGCTGCACTTGGGACTCGAGCACCTTCTTCGAGAAGATAAGTGACTCATCATTTCACCTGGCTTTCCCATGACCTCCTTGTTGGAGCCCTATTTCGGAATGTGCACTGCTCCGGGTCTCTGTCTCTGCCTCTGTCTCTATGTCTTTTTTCCATATAGGAATTCTAAGAGGACCTCTGAAAAAACACACATGAGACAGTTTGCAGCAATGCTAACATTTCTTATTATAAAGTTGACATATGGAGGAGTCATATGGAAAAATGTTCGGCAACAAGCACGTTGGGTCCCGTAACGCCCCCCCTCTGGTGACTAGAGTATTGCCTCTCTAGCTTCCTCTCAGTATGCTATCATTCTCTTGCACTGACTCTTTTCTCTTTCACACGTTCACAGTTATATCTTCTGTTTGGGCCCATATCTGTCGACCTCTATCTTGTTTGTCTGCCTTTTCGTCTAGCTCTACGTCTCACTTTCACCTCATATTTTTCACACTCCTATCTTCTGTTTCGACCTGTATCAGTCTGTTTGTCTGTTCCTCTCTCTCTCTCTCTCTCTCTCTCTCTCTCTCTCTCTTTCTCTGAGGATTATCAGGAATCCCTTTACTGAGATCCAACTCACAACACCCAGAAAAGCATCAGATATTTCCCGACCAAGAGCTAGATATCCTGGGGCCCAAAATATTCTCCTGCCTGGGAATGAAATGCAATTCCAGAAGCATCACTCTGAATGGAATGGGCCTTCCAGCATCAGCATCATCCTCACTCACTATGGAAACGGCGCAGTCTAATCACGATAATAACCGGCTTCCCTGGAGCAGATCTGTGCAAGCAAGTGAGGCAAGGCAAGCAAACAGCACATTCGGTGAATGTTTGATGTCTCGCATACATCCCTGAGACGCAATCCATTACCAAACACGACCAACTGTGGAGAGGGAGATGACTAAAATTAAGTGGATGGGGATTTTTTTTGTAGTAGTAGCATCATGCGGTTATGAAGTGGAAGAGGACCAAATAACCATCTACACAATGCAGCACAACAGCACGACACAACACAGTTTGGGACAACAGGGGTGTCGTTCAGGGGGGAGGGGGGGCCCCATGGAGCTGACTGTATATAGGGCCTGCAATTTGCTGCTACGCCCCTGAGGGACAATATATTGCATATCAATCACACCAGTAAAAAAGAACTAAGTGGCAATTACATACTAATTAATTCATTGTCACTGTAACAACATAGAAACAGTAATTAGATGTAATGTGATGCAAAATGAAAAACACTATTACACTCAAAGTACTCAGCAACATGCAACACAGGGAAAGCTGGGCAACTATTCACTGTATACAATTATAAGGGTAAGATGTAAGTACGTATACAGCATGTTCATACCGCATGTTCATACCTGTGTGTGTGTGTGTGTGTGTGAGTATGTGTGTGTGTGTGTGTGTGAGTATGTGTGTGTGTGTGTGTATGTTTGTGTGTGTTTCAACGGAACACAGAAAAAACAAGGCACAAGGTGCACACACACACACACACACACACACACACACACACACACACACACACACACACACACACACACACACACACACACACTGCGTCTAGGAAATGAATGGGTGTGTCCCAGCTTCCTGTCCTGCTCATCCTCTGCAGAGGAAGCAGATGGATTTGTGTCAAGAGGTGCCAGAACGGTCCGCATACGCGCGCGTGCGCGCGTGTGTGTGTGTGTGTGTGTGTGTGTGTGTGTGTGTGTGTGTATGTTTGTATGTACAGAAGGGTAGGACATACACACATTTTCAGGCGTGTGTGTGTGTGTGTGTGTGTGTGTGTGTGTGTGTGTGTGTGTGTGTGTGTGTGTGTGTGTGTGTGTCTGTTTTGTGTGTGCATACTCATGCCTGTATGTGTGCGGGCATGCCCGCTATTGCGTGCGCTTGTGTGTGCGTATTTCTATCCTGTGTGTGGGTGGAATATGTGTGTGGGTGGAGTAGCATGTGTCCTGGTACATATGTGTGTGAATCATAGGCCTGCTGTAGCCATGGGGGGGCAGGCTCTGTTACCATGACCAGGAGGTGAGGATTGGCATGGCTTGGCTTGGTCGGTATAACTTTCAGTCGAGTCACTGTAGCAAGGAACTTTATGCTTGCCATTTTCGAGAAATTGCACACGATTCTCACCCATTGCTCACCTCTCAACCCATGTCAGCCTATTCAGCTGATTCAAATCAAGACCAACTCCATGAGCATTTGTACCTGAAGGTTGCATTTTGCCTGTCCAGTGCCATATGCCATCCAGTGCAGTATCCATTTCCAAATGACCAAATTACGACGTGCATTCTGTAAAATAGCCTGATTGAATTGGACAGGTAATTTGGGATATGCTGATTCTGTCTGACTTCACTTGCCTTTCAATGCCCATTACATTGGCTCAGGGCTTCCCCATTTTCAACACTTCAAAAACCACTTCCATAGCCTACCGCTTCCATAATCACAAACTAGGCAATCAAGCCCACTCAATTAAAACTCTCCTCTTGTTTGGCTAACAACAACAACAACAACAACAACAACAACAACAACAACACCCATGGACATAAACACATATTCAATATCTATGTCTGTGAATAAAAATATGAAGTAACCAATCCAAACTACGCATTCACAAACTAAATAAGTGTAATATAGAGCATGGAGACTGTGATGACAGATGAATCAGGGAACCGTCTCATCAATTATAGTTGCGTTCAGCAAAATTGTGCCAGTCATTTTGGCCACGGCCTGTCACTCTCACTGCCAGAATTTAATCCCAGGCCTGATTGATTTTTCTGTTCGGGGCGTTTTTTATTTTATTTTATTTCCCTCAGGTTTGACAAGTTGGCTACATTGTGTTCACTGCGGCGGCCTGGATAACCCAATTAGCTGGGGCAAGGCACCCCAACACCACGGGGAACCACAGACACACTGACACTGATACGCACGCACACACACATACACACACACACACACAAGCGCATGCACGCACATACACACACGCACGCGCGTGCACACACACACACACACATGCACGCGCGCGCACGCACGCACGCACACATGAGCACACACACACACACACACACACACACACACACACACACAATCAACCGCACAGTCCTCACAAACACAATCACGTACTATTTCCCTCTGAGGTTAATACAATTACTCTGCAGTATGTACCGCACTGTACTGTACTGTACGTGCACATGAACACACATACAGGCATGCGCAGGGCTGGACTGGCTATCTGGCGTACCGGGCGAATGCCGGTGGGCCTTTGTGCGTCTCGGGCCCTCCCAGGGCCCAAAAAAATAATAAAAAACCATACAAATTATTTTTTATTGTCTGTGTCGGTAAAAAATTACAAATCTGAGCCCATTGGATGCTTCTCCTGATGCATATTGGGCTAGTCCAATGAAATACTTCGGTTATTGCAGACCCGCCCCTCACTACAAGCCCCAACTTGACAAAACTCATCATCATCACCTCAAATGTAGACCATTTGGCTTAAAACTCTGGTGGACGATCCAGAGGACTCAAAATGGAGAAAGAAGAGTGGCTATGACAAGCGCAAAGACAAAGCAAAACTGAAATAGGACGCAGCAAAATGTGCTAAAATCACTGACAAGTTGTTTAAAACTAAAAACATAAGCTCGAGCTCATGTGGTTCGGCCTGTCGGAGCTGGGGAACAACTGCCTGCCAGACGGTTTGTTCTTGGGTTGGGACATGGGCCCGCGAGCGCACAGGTGGTTCAGAATGAGGAGGAGGAGGTGTACTATGGTCCGGGTAGGGGAAGAAAAGTGCAACTACGATTTTAGACAAAATGCATTTTTGTAATCTTTTCCCTAATGACATGTCACGTCATTATCAAGACATCTGGTATTATCTTGAGCAGCCTATCTGCCTCTTAGATGGATGGAGTCGCGGATAGTACGCGCTCACTTGACCTATTTTTGTTGTTGTTGGCATTGCAATGTGTATGTTGGAAGCCTAAAAAATGGCGAGTGTCCAAAAAAACCCACTTGTCAGATATTGACAATCTTAGGCTCTTTTGATGAGTCTCAAGCTGCATTACAGTTCATGCATGGAAAACAACTTTTGTTTTTGGGGCGCGTTGGGAAAGAGGGGCGTGTTGTTAACATGCCATTTAGAAGGCTAAGCTGGCTCACTGACATCTGTTAACTGGAGCAATTTTAAGTGGAAGTAGGCTATAAAAACATTTAACCTAGGAAATTGTTATTTTTATTAGATGTTATTTTTATTAGATTTGGTGTTCAATTTACAGTGCGTGTGCGTGTGCGTGTACGTGTGCGTGTGCACGCCTGTGTGAGTGTGCATGTGTGTGTGTGCGCATGTTAGTGAAATATTGCTTTGAAAAGCCCACCTGGGAAACTCCCATTTTGACACAGCACTGGGCCCTTAGGCGTCAGAAATTGCCCGGGCCCTTTTCAGATCCCAGTCCAGTCCTGGGCATGTGGTTACACACACACACACACACACACACACACACACACACACACACACACACACACACACACACACACACACACACACACACACACACACACACACACACACAAGCACAGTGTTAAGTAGCGTGACAATCCACACAAATTTTCTCACACACACACACGCACACACACACACACACACACACACACACACACACACACACACACACACACACACACACACACACACACACATGTGCCTGCACACATGGGGGTAGTTTATGGGCCAAACCCTAGTCCATACCGCTTCTGAGATCATCTTAAAGTGTCCCCACCGCTTCATACCAAATATACATGTAGGCCCTAATGTAAAAAATATTTGTCAACCTTAGGACGCACAGGGAGAAACGCGTTGTTCGCTCCAGAAAATAAAGAGAAAAAAGAACCGTATCCAGTGTGCGGTGTTTAATGCACTATTCATATTAATCAAGTTCTCCTGCCTTACACCTGCACCTGGACAACTGAAGGTTTGTGCACCAGGACTTTCACAATTTCTCTCCACCACTTTCCAAACCAAGCACACACGCACGCACGCACGCACACACACACGCACACACACACACACACACACACACACACACACACACACACACACACACACACACACACACAGGTTGGTAATGTGATACCCTAGAAGTAAAGAAAGGCTTTTATCTGACATGGCAGCAATCTTCAAACACAACATCCTAGGGACAAATGCAACACAATAATAATGAATTTAATAAATCAGAAGAGAAAGTGATGTAATTTAAAACATTCTTCCTCTGGTACATGCCTGCAGGATCTCTCTTGGTGTTGCTCTCCACAGAACAAACACTCACCTGATGATCAAAAGACCTGCGATGTCGACACATGCTCCGAGTTCTCACGCTTCTGACTTCCTCTGTGAACAAAACAGTATTACACACATATCACACACAAAGACCGATACAGGAGGTGTGTGTGGCTGTGTGTGTGTGTGTGTTTGTGTGTGTGTGTGTGTGTGGCTGTGTGTGTGTGTGTGTTTGTGTGTGTGTGTGCGTGCATGTGTGTGTGGATTTGTGTTTGTATCTGTGTGCATGTCTCTGACGTTGCTTTGTTGAGTAGGACTTTGTTGTGTAGTAGCCTGCGATTCCATTTTGTTTCGCTCCATTCTGGGAACTTAGTCATGCTCCGAGATGATCTGTGGTTAAATTCAATTACAAAGCTGTAGCTGCTTGTGCGCCACTTTAAAAGCCCTCTTCTGGAAGACAAGACGGGTGGCGGCATCGTCACAGCGACTTTCTTTCCTCTCTGCTTGCCAGATGGCCTGTAATGCCATGCAAAGCTGAGTCTGAGAGAGAGAGAGAGAGAGAGAGCGAGAGAGGCGAGAGAGCATTAGACCAGATGCGTCCATAACGCACATTTGGATATACGCACGAAATGACAACATGAATGATGATTGCTGTCGTCAGTGTGTTGTTGTAGCCTACGTCCGCACAGCCACGCTGATTAAATGGCTTCCGCCCGTGTGTTTTGGTTTTAAGGAGCTGCTACGGGCCCAATCCTCAGACTCATTTGGGCATCTGTGCTCGTTGCGTCAACTCGGGTCCACACATTACTGTCAAGCGCAAGAATGGCTACAACAGGAGCAATTGGCATGAGGAAGACTGATTGCAGGCCCGGATTAAGATGGCCTCGGGCCCCCAGGTTACTGTGGGACCCCACCAAAGAAAACAAATTTCGTCAACGAATTTACTGAGACAGTGTTACAATTACATGCTAGGAATTAAGGATATCATGTCTACCAACTCTACTCAACATGACAGATCATTATTTTCAATATTGCATCTTGTAATAGTTCAGCAATTTTTGTCTTTTTACCAGTCATGGGCCCCCTGGCAGGTGGGGGCTCCTTTGCTACAGCCGTATCTAGCCTGCGCATTAATCCAACCCTGGCTGGTTGTTCTAGTCGCTACTAAAGTGGCTGCTTGCCTGGCTCTATACATAATTCATAGCCTTTTTTTGTAAAGGTGGATCTCTCACAGACAGTAAACAACACACTCTGCGACAGATAAAGAATGCGCTGTTGGTATTTGGCTGAGGCTTATAACAACAATTATAAATAAGAACAATAGCGGTAATGGTGACAAATATGGCAGCTGACACTGAAATACACATATCAGCCTTTTCACCTCAATAGGACGAGGTTGGAGTACAGAAAAAAGGGGCAGGGTTGGAAGGCGGGACAGTTTATGAATTCTCACATGCTGTGTAGGTCTACTACCAAAGATTTTCAATATGGTAACCAAGATAAGGCATTCCACACAAGTCATTGCAAGCTAAAACTGTCAAGTCTCACTTCCTAATAGAGATGTACAGGATCCAAGATCCGGTTCCGGTTCCGGCAGGATAATAGGGTTTTTCAGACTATCCGGATCCGGCAGAATCTTAAGCAGTGGATCCGGTATCCGGTAGGATCCTAAAAATCAGGATCTGGGGCATCTCATCTTTTTATGTAGCCTAGGCTTTTCAGTCAGTCTTTCACAACCCGAATCGCTGCATGGAGTGAAAGCCCTTTGGAAGCGGTCAGTGCAGGCAGTGTGACAGTAAGTCAATGAGTCTAAAAAATAATTTGCGCCAACGTAATAAAAAGGGCCCACGTGTGCGAGTTGGCTATGTGTTTCAACCCTTTCGTAGGATCCGGTATCCGGTTCCAGATCCGGCAGGATCTTAAGCAGTGGATCCGGTATTCGGCAGGATCCTAAAAATCAGGATCCGGTGCATCTCACTTCCTAATAGGTCAAGTCACTTCCTAATACAGTATTGCCAAGTCAAGACTCAAGTCAAGTCATTTGTGATTCAAGTCCGACTCAGGTCCAAGTCACAAGTCACAAGTCCACATCTCTGTTCATAATTATTCCTCAAAAAGGTGCCTGAGGCATAATCTTTTTCGATCATCCAGCAGGTGCACTGAAGGCCTACATGAGTTTGTGTTATGAGTGTGTGTGTCAGACCTTTGTTTTTATGATACCTTTGAATGGGTGGACAGTTTTTGAAAGACTTTATAAAAGGTAAATGATGCGACTTTCAGATGCAAGAGCGTTCAAGATGGCTGACCTTCAAGATAGTCATGGATTTATGTCTAATATAATAACTACCGTCCTCCCTTGTACCCTTGCCTGCTTGTGACCTCGTGATGACATCACTGACGACATAATTGTATTTCAACATCTCGCAAAAGCGCATTTCTAATGTAATTTATCATTTGCAGTTGGGATTGTGAATGAAGTATAGTCCCCCCAAAACGTGTTGTTGTGGCTAGACTGACAGCAGGGAAACTTAGGCTAATTGTTTTCTCCAGGGAGTGTAAGAATTTAGGGTGTTCCCAGGTGGAAGGATCAAAACGCAGAGGCAGAAATGTTGTCAAATAGTTGGTCAAAAGTTTACTGAGGATACTCAGGTCAACTTACAATAATACATCTATACAGTTGTATCATCGGAGAAGAGCGCTGTTCTGCCCTCCAACAGTCTGTAAGGTGGTTTTGTTGCACCTGTTTTGCCAATTCTGATTGGTTGTCCGGATCGGATGATCCTAAAAGAAGCTACAGAGTACCTTCAGAGACTTTCATGATACATTTGTAACATACCTCAACAATGGCTTAGTGTGTCTGAACGCACTCTGCAGCCTCTGTGTTCTGTTTGTATCAACACAAGATTTCATGTGATGAATGACCTCATGGGATGACTTTTCAGTATTAGTGCTTTCTCTATGCTTGAGCTAATGGCATGAATGATCACATTGACCTGTATATTTTCTATATTCCTACAGGAGGCGAGGTGTCCGCGAAATGCGAGACCACAAGCACAGGCCAAGGACAGGAGTCCGCATTTTGGAAAGAACCTGGGGACCTCATAATCAATGCCTTGTCATTTTCTTTCCCTTCTTGAAAGTCTTGTGCAGTTTTATTCACATTTATCTCTAGTCTCTCTAGGGCAGTGGTTCCCAAACTGGGGTTCATGACCCCTAGGGGGGTCGTGGACAAAAGGGACATTGCATAACAATGGGAAATCCACAGGATAACAGCTAACATAATTCCATAATAATTTGGTTAGTAACAGTATTCACTTGTATGGTCAATAGATGTGTTTGCTGTCCTGTGTAGTACCAATATTAGCAGACAAACTACTGTATTAGTGGAAAATATTGCAATTTTTAGTCCATTAATATTGCTATATTCTCAAATAATAGTTTGTCCACAAATTTTGCTAGAAATCCATTGCTACTAAGACTTAAGTGGGTGAGGGGGTCCCCGCTGAAAAGGTTTGGTAACCACTGTGGGTATCTGTCACTGTACAGGGCATAATGTCATTTGGCAACACAGTACTGGCTGGGTGGGGCCAGGGCCTCTGACAGCTTTGGCTGGGCCCAGGACAAAGTCATCTGAAAGGGCCCCCCATCGGATACATACAATCTAATGGAAATGCAATGTTGGGCCCCCTCTCTACCAGTGCAACAAATGAACCCTTTGCCCACTCCTCCCTGTCTTCCCTCGGTGGGGCACCACTTGCTGTTTACACTGCAGTAACTATATGCAGGGACGCTGACAGGTTTTGTTGGGCCCAGGACAAAACCATCTGAAAAGGCCCCTACCTCTATACCAACAATGTAATGGCGTCAAAATTCTGGCCCCTTCCATTCTCTGGGCCCGGGACAACTGACCCCTTTGTCCCACCCCTGTCAGCAGGCCTGACTATATGCATCAAGAACCATCTCCTGCACCTGGCTGTAAGCATGTGCATTAGCATGCCCAACACTGGGCCTTCATAAACAATTCAAAGCCATCTGTGTAAAGCAACAGCCTCCTAATTGGTGGCTTTCTTTATTTGGCACTTGTACTCCAGCCTCTGTCTGTCCCCTGGGCTCATTAAATCCTTACCACTACCCATGACATACCCTTGAATATTCATTATTCATCAAGTGTGTTTGCTTTGTTGCGACCTAAAAAAAAGTTGAATATTTATGCAACCCCAAAAAACAGATATCCTTTTTTTTTTCTTCATCAAGTCTTCATCAACAAAGACCTCCTGCTGGAACAAAAAAATCCACCTAAAAGTAAACAGATTATGATGAGTTATTTACAAGATACATAAAAACAGTCCTTAGATGATCCCACACAACTGTAGAGGAATAACAATGAACATTGCAGCTCTTGCTTTTGCACATGTAGGTCATGCAATTTGAAAGCGTAACTATTTTTGGTAGTCCCCACAGGTTTCGTCCAAAGTAGAGGACAAAGCAACAGTCTGCAAGAGCATTCATTGCTTTTTATTTCTTGTAATCATCCAATTTTAATATATGCAAATAAATTGTGTATTCACAAACTTGATCTTTTCATGAACATGAAAATGGGTGGGAATGGAGAAGATCCACCCATTAGTGTATGAAAAGTCTACATTTCTAAGTCACAAGGGTTAGGGTTAGGGTTATACACTCTCTACCGTTATCAATATAAAATGTATCTTTACATTGGGGATCCCAAAGAATATGCTGTATTATAGAGCTTATTTGCAAAATGGTGTATCTCCATTTTGTACAATGTTGGAAAATTGACATTTTGTGTCGGGCATTCAATTACAAAATGCATTTCATATAGGTTGAAACAGTATGTTCTCAAAATATTTGAATGGCAAGAATTCACACATACGTAGGTGATTGGACCTCTGCACAGTCTGAGTCATTTTCAATAAGAAAATGTAAAAGTCATACAACATTTTGCAAATACACTCTTCATATGTTCTAATATGGGAGAAACTTATATCATCTGAGGCACTCACAAAGCCAGGAAACTTCAGTCTGGTCCTTTTCCTCAGGCTGAGTAAATCCACTCAATGTTCATCCAGGCTCTTGGCTCTCTATTTATCCCCCTGATTTGGAATTCCTTCTGCATACTCCCTGCTTGAAAGGAACGGAGGGAAGTGGTGAATTGGCCCTGATGTTAACCTTTAGAAGAAAAAAATCTTTCTCCTGATGCAATATAGCTGATTTTATCTTCTAGACATCTTCACCCTCTACTTTGCTGTCAAAGGGGTTTGTGCCTCTGTACGAGGAGCTACAGACCACGAGTACACAGTGAGAGACACTTCCAAGGAAATAAATCTAGGCTACATCAGAATTTAAACAGGTAATCAGGGGTGGAAAAGTAACTTATTACTTTTACTCAATATTGTACTTAAGTAGCTTTTATGAATACTTTGTACTTTTTAAGTACATTTTTAAATTAATACTTTTACTTGTACTTGAGTACATTTTGACCCAAGTACTTTACTCAATTACACTGGAACCTGGCCTGAGTACTGAGTAAAAAAAATGACTGAGAGACAAAATGCCATGCACAATAATGCCACAATCCGCCAGAAATGAAAGATTGTGCTAGCCTAGAAATCTAGACGCCCCTAGCGACCGCAAATTGAATTTGCTCCCGGGGGCAGTCTAGCGGACCCCGGTCGTTTTGCGAGGCTGAAAGTTATCCGATGACAGGGCCAATCAAATCGCGAGGGGGGCCGGGCTACTTAGTAAACAGGAAACTTTCTAAGAAGAAGCATGGTGTCCGTCCGTGCTACGTACAGCACGAAAGTGTTTACTTAATTTAAAAAGCCTGGATGATAATACATTTCGTGGCTGACATGGATTGATATAATAATACACCATGAACTTATCGGACACAAATAGATCTCAACACATTACCATTTGATCATTCGATGTTTTAAACTAGCTCGGTAAGCTAAGTTGAGCATTTTACAGAACCAGATAGTCACACGCTATTATCAGACCACTACTGTAGGTGTAGAATGAAATTGCTGCCACAATTTCTAATAAGACACATGCCATTAAAAACGAGACATTTGGGAGCTTTGAAAGTCTTTGAGTAGCTTACTAAATAGATGGGAATGACACCGAGTCTACCAAGCTAGTGGCTAGCTAACCTGTCGTCAACAACACAGAGCTAGGTATCCAGGTTAGGGTTAGGTTAGGGTTAGGGTTAGAAACAAAAAACTAGGGTTAGAAACAAAAAACTAACATCAAAAAGATAACTAGCTCCGCTATATGACGGTGGGATCGATAGTCTGGCTAGTGGGAGCGAGCTGACCGGGGAGCGTCCTGCGTTGGGAGCGACAATCAGGGAAAGTTATGGGTATACACCAAACATGCCATGTTGACAACAATCATAAATATAACCATTTAACAAGCCCCAAATTGCTCGACATTTCGCTGATTGATCAAGGAGGGCCATGTGGTTGAAAACGAGGCATTTTTGAACTGTATAAGTGAAAACACGATTTATTAGGAAACTTGTTTGTGGCTGTGGTCATCACACGAATTCACTGCTACGACGGCTGGAAGTTGCCGCTTCACCTACAAAGCTTCACCCTCGCTAGTGGCTAGCTAACCTGTCGTCAATAGCAGAGCTAGGTATCCAGCCATGTATTATATGCCTGCCCCAAATTCTAATAAGATCCATGTCATTAAAAATGAGACATTTGGGAGCTTTGAAAGTCTGTAAGTCGCTTACTAAATAGATGGGAATGACACCTAGTCTACCGAGCTAGCGGCTAGCCATGTATTAGTTATGGGTATACAGCTAGCTAGCTAACACCGAACATGCCATGTCGACAACAATCATAAATATAACCATTTAACAAGCCCCAAATTGCTCGACATTTCGCTGATTGATCAAGGAGGGCCATGTGGTTGAAAACGATGCATTTTTGAACTGTATAAGTGAAAACACGATTTATTAGGAAAGTTGTTTGTGGCTGTGGTCATCACACGCATTCACTGTTACGACGGCTCGAAGTTGCCGCTTCACCTACAAAGGGGCGTGTACGTTGTGAAAGACAGCTGTGACGTTACACAGAAGTGTGTGGGGATTGGTTGTTTGCCATCCAATTGCGTGACGTTGAGTGCTGAAGCAACCGTTTATCCCGCCCACACTGCCGCCCAGCCCTCCTAGACCCTGGTACAGCTTTTTGCTGTACGGGTCTGGCTGCGCTAGGCTAAGATTGTGTAGTATGGCACACAGCATTTCCACTATTTTACTATCTTGTGTCAATGTATTGGACGATCGCTGGTACCAAGCAAGAGATAGAGGTTATGGAGGACGATATTCAAGAAAAATAAACATGACATTCTCAAGAGGAAAGCTAATTAAAAGTAACTAAGTACTTTTTACTCAAATTACATTTTAAGTGAAGTACTTTTTACTTTTACTTGAGTACATTTTTAGATAGGTACTTTTACTTGTACTTGAGTAGAATTTAGGCAAAGTAAAGATACTTTTACTTGAGTACACATTTTCTGTACTTTTTCCACCTCTGCTGGTAATATTACATGTCTCAACCAACACCAGCAATATACCAGCAGAAAATTTTCTTCTTCTTCTTCTCTGGTATGATTGACTTCAGTTTGATTTATACAGCACTATTAATAAGCTATGTATGTCTCATAGAGATACGGCTTGCTGGGGAGCACAGCATGATCCCAGGTGCAGTGTCGTATGCAAGATAAAGGATCATGCAAATCTCACAGAACAGAAATGACAAAAGTGCCTTGATGATGTTTCTCACATGTACCATTGCCAGACAGGCTCTACTGGGAACCAGACAGGCTCTGCTGGGAACTGGCTATTCCTTTGCATTACAGTTACTGGATATCCCTTAGCACATAGCACAAGTGCAGGGCCGGTTTTTAGCATAGGCCGGCTAGACGGTCGCCTAGAGCGCCATGTGAAGAAGGGGCGCCGAAATGGCGCTCTCCTATGCGTAATTTTGCGATATGAAGTTTTTTTTATGAAGTCGCAATCAACAAAGAGTGGCGAAAGCGCTCCTCACGGCAAAGCGCCCCTCAGCCAATAGTAATATCGCTTCCAACTGTCTCTGGGAAGTCTGTGAACCAATAAACAGACAGTTCTGAGAAAGGGGGCGGGACGAGTGACAGCCTGCGCTCTATTTTGAATTTGGAGACTCACTCGAGAGACAGAGGGCAAGCGCAAACAATAGTGCTGCTCTGCTGGATGGAGATTATTATGTTCTCATTAAACCACTCATTGCATGATGCAGGAACTATGTGATTTAATCAGCAACCGTTTGTGATTATGGAAAGCCTAATAGTTATGAGGTTACTATTTGGAATTAGAGAGAAAAAGAGCTTTGTTTTTGATCAGAGAAATCGCTAGTTAGCATGCTAACATTAGCCAAGTATGCCAAGCAATGAAATCCATTAAAGTAGCTGTTAGTAGCCTACTCACTACTCACTAACACCCACCTGATATCATAATACTTGCTTAGGTTGACAAGCAATGTAAAGTAAGACTGATGCAATGTTTAAAACAATTTTAGCTGCCATATCTCATTCCATCCACATAAATTACCTGCTTGTTGTAAGCTTAAAAAAACATTAATTTCCAGACCAGAATGACATAGCCTACATTAATCATGTAACAGAACCATGCACAGCAGACAAGTGAGGCTATTTACTATATTTTGTATATTATGAAATTCAATAGCGTGACAGCTCTTCTCCCTTTCTCTCACCCTGTCCCTCAATGTTCAAACACATAGATAGCCCCCTTCTCATTCTCCTAATCACAAATGCACCACATTTCCAGTCCAGAAATGAAATTGGTTTGGAAGACAGCACAAATGTGTAGCTTATTAAAATTGTTATGCTGCCATGCTTTGTGATGCTGTAGGTAGTGTAGATCAATGCAGACCTCCTTGGTAGGCTTATTGTCTACACATGCATTTTACATGCAAATGTAGGCCTACTGTAGCCTATCACTCTCCTGGCATTTCAATTTCACGTTACAATTCAAACACATTGATAACCTCCATCTCATCTGGGGTTGGGGGCCCCACCACCATCACATCCAACATACCACACAGTGAAGCTACTTTCATGCGACTCAATCTGATGTGTTGGTCGCCTGTCAAAAAGAACCGCAAATCCATTTGATGAAAAACGGTTATTGTTCTTGATGCTATTTAGTTAAGCTTACTACGGATATTACTCTTGTGATCTGTAAGGTATAAGAAGGGGGGGGGGGGGGGGGCACCAGAACTCAAACTCGCCTAGGGCACCAAATAAGCCAGAACCGGCCCTGCACAAGTGTATTGAAGTGTACTGTGAGTATACTGCTTTTGTACCAAAGTGTACTGAGTATACTACTTTGAAGTAATCTATCTATGTTATGTAAGACATTCTGCTGTTATTGTGGCTATTTCAGACTTACAGGGGATGAAAAAAAGAAAGCCGTGAAAGCCCAACTGGGAAACTCCATCACACCCATTGTCATTGAGACACAGCACTCCACAGCACACAAGTTCACACTGCAGAACAAGAACATGAAGAATGAAGAACAATTCGGTACCTTCATATGCAAGTACATTTTTGTACTCCATTCATTTGTACCCTTTAAGGTACATTTGTGTACCCATTTTGACAGAAATGTACCTGAAACCACCATGCGTTACCCTCAAGAGGCCTACATTTAGCATTGTCTTGAAATTATGAACGAAACATCGAAAATAAATTAACTTACCTGACAAAGAGCTTGAATTTCACCAACATCTCAACTGTCTTCTCGACACCATGGCGGACGTGGTCCGAGAATTTTTTTTACAAGTACGTGGACATTATCCAACAACTGTACCCCCAGGTACAAATGTGTACTCTACTGATGCATGTACTTTCTGTAGTACAATATGGTATCTTAAGGGGTCTGTCCAGTACCCTTTGAGGTAGGCTACAGAAAACTGAAAGGAACCATTTTGTACCTATAGATGCAATATTGTACCCCGTGTGTACCTTAATTTTTCTCTGTGTATGTATTAGGCTATGGCTACCAGCTTGGGGCCAATTATGTTATTATTCAGTCACACATCTATTGCACTTGGAAACTCTGGTCAGTTTGCCTCTATTATTGGCTGTAGTAAAGTGAAGTGCTCTAATTTTCCAATGGTAAGCTCGATAATAAGTTGTGTGAGAATCATGCATTGTTGTTGTTTTTTTTTGTCTTTTCTCTGTCAAACAACGCATTCATTTTTTCTGCAGCATTTGTCTTTGTCATTTTTTGTGTCTTCTGAATGGACTTCTCTGTTGGACTTCTCTCTTTGATTTTGTCCTTTGTCAGGAGCAGGCATGCAAACTTGCCGCTTTTCGGCGTTTTGAAATGAAAATGGGTCATTTCTGTGAATCGTGCAGATCCGAGGAGAAAATATTTTTTTGGGGGGGGGGGCGAGAAGAGCGAGTTGAAATACCGCAGAAAATGTCATACAGCTCAATGGCAAATTGCTGGAGAGATGCCACCACCGACAATGACTTTTGACCAATCACAGTATTTCTGTTTGTCGGCACAGCCAATAACAAGAACGAGCTCAATCTAAGTCCCGCCCTGTCTTCATACTTCGAAAGGAAAGAGCGCAAAACCCTGTGTTTTCTGGTCGGCTGGGCTGCGTAGTTATAGGCCTATCAAATGTCTTACTTCTATAATATAGAGAGTTGTGTCCGACCATTTTCCCCTACCCAAATCCTGAAATGTGCCGTCTTTGGATTTAGCTATAAACGTGGAAGTCTGCGTGGTTAGTGAACAGGTACCCCACACCTCACAGTTGGTTTAGTTGTTTTGCTTGATAATTTGACTCCGGAGCTTCCCTGCCCTCGTGAAAAATAATGTATTCTCATAAGAGCTCCGAAAGCTTGGTTACACGCACGTGTTCCTGGTATTCTGTTGTTTCGGTTAATGATTTGAAATGTCCATTTACGCTAACAGTAGAATAGTTCAGTTTCCGTTCGCTGTAGGCCTACTTGTTCTCCGGTTATAGCCGATGCAAAGGACATTTGATTTCTGCGCGAGTGAATCCAACTTGGAGAGTTCAGCGGGAGAGTGCGCTAGGGGGGAAAAGTCTAAAGTAGCTACCGGGTAAAAAAATATGGATAAAAAAAACAGGTGAAAAAGCGCATATAGACTACGCGAGGCATGCAACATCGTGCATATGCTGCGGGCAGAGGCAAGGGAGAGAGAAGGCTGGGCCAGTCAGTCTAGCGTTTGGCACAGGACAAATTGCAATAGTTGGCCAAATCATTCCAAGTTTTTGTTTAATCCGATTCCGTTGTAGGCCTATATCTAAATGACCTTAAAAAAGTGAACGATATTTAGTGAAACATACTTTTTTCCAGGTCAAAGTTGGAGCGTTCCTATTCCTACTCATTTTTTCTACAGGAAGACATTAAAAGAGATACTAGGTGAATAGGCTAAAATTTGAGTAGTTTGAGTAAAACTTCAGTAGCTAATTCAAACTTTGACAAAGATTTTTTTTTTGTAGCCTATTGCAAGTTGTCTGAAATATGATGATTAAATATGCATGAGATGACAACCAGGCAAGTGTTGAGGGGGTGTTAGGAGACTGATGAGAGGAGGGGTGCTTAGTGTCATTTGGGGGCATTTTGGCCTATTTTATTTTTTAATAGGCCTACTAAGGGTTTTGATGAGGTCAATGGGGTGTTGGGGAAACTTACTATGAGAACCACTGCTCTATCATGATAAAAAAACTATTTTATCAAGCTATCTACCCAACCCCCCATCAGACATGACAGCTAAGTCATGGAGTAAGGTTGGCAGTTCTCATGTTCACTGTCCCTTGGTCGCTAATAACTACAGTATGCTCAAAATTCACCATTTAAAGACTTTTTTAGCTAAATCCTCTCCCCCCTAGTCTAAGACTATTATACAAGATCATCCACTGCGCACAACACACACGTGTGCACCTGCGTTTGCGCGCGTGCACTGCGCCCCGACGCGCCACGCTCTTGTCACCTTTTTCACCCCTGACCTGTTTGCATGCCTGCAGGAGTCTGCTGATAGCGAATCTAAAGCGAGACAGGTCCATTTACCTTTTAACGGCTACATCACACGCTGAAGCTTCTCTCCTGTTTAATAAAGTACCGGTGCGGCGTGAATGAAATTGCTCAAGTGTTTGTTTATGGATGTATACTGCACTGTGCCGCCGTGATGAAGTAGGCCTATCTATCTTAAGCATCTATCCACAGAGGCCCGTGTTACGCAGCTCAGAGTGGAACACGAGACACCACCCCCCACCCCCACCCCACCCTGATCAGAGACGCTGTGGGAAAAAGCATCTCTCCGTTCTGTTCTCTTCTGTTCTGTTCTTTCAAGTAGTTTACAGCGGTGCCTTTGTTAGACGAACATGAGATGTAAATAAAGCTCTTTAATGAATTTTTAAACATCTAAAAGTTGCAGCACTTCATGCAGAGCGCTATTTTTACGATGCTTTTATCTAACGGGGTATCTTTTTTTATTATTATTATGTCTTATTTTAAACCATTGACTTGACAAGAAAACATTACTATAGCTCTTTGAACAATCAGGTTAACTTGCTTTATTCTACAAATAACATACAGCATTGTGGGTCCCAGAGGGTGCCATTTCCTCTGGCTTATGTTAATCATATCCTATAAACTATTTTTCTATCAATGTTTTCCCCATAGACTGTGGATATAGTGCAGCTTGGTTTTTCTCTGAACATTGAACGAGTAGGAACTTACTATATCGCCTCTTACTGCCCAGAATCCCTTAGCAGCATCAGCTGCATCTAACAAGAAAGATTTTGAGGATTTTCAGCCTCATTGATTCTCCTCTCTGTCTCTCTCTGCTCCTCATTCATCTTCTCTCTCTCTCTCTCTCTCTCCCTCTCTTTCTCTCTCTCTCTCTAAGCCATTCTCTCTACATTATCCTTCTCACTATCTGATGCAATTTGTTTTACTCTATATTGCACTCTAACATCTCTCTCTGTGTCCCTCTCTTTCTCTCAGCTCTCTCTCTACATCAGATGTTCTCTCTCGTTCCTCTCCTGTTATCACTCTATCCCTCTTCTATCTGTCTTTACTTCCTCGCTCTTTCTGTGTTTTTGTCTCTCTCTCTCTCTCTCTCTCTCTCTGTCTGTCTGTCTGTCTCTCTCTGTCTCTCTCTCTCTCTCTCTCTCTCTCTCTCTCTCTCTCTCTCTCCCCTGTCTCTCGTGGATGAGGTGCTGAGTCGTAGCTAACAGGGATTATGCCGGTTTGGTTTGAAGTTGTGGCAGGAGTCAAGCAGGCGGTGCGGTGCGGTGCGGTGCGGTGTGGTGTGGTGCGGTGCCCTACTGCAGGGTGCTCTGCTCTGCTGTGCTTCACGGCTCACTGAGTGTCCTCCTGCTCCTTTAGATGATTGAGCCCTCACAAGATTAAGGACAGGCCCCAGTTGAGGCGCACACACACACACACACACAAACACACACACACACACACACACACATACGCACTCACACACACACATATATAAACGGAGACACACAAGCCCGCATATGCGCACGCACGCGCGCACGCACGCACACGCGCATGCGCACACACACACGCACGCACACGCACACACACACACACACACACACACACACACACACACACACACACACACACACACACACACACACAGACATGAAAGGAAATTACTTTTTATCTCAGCGCATCTCGATAACCACAACGGTAATGGTTGTTTCTCATTCTGGCTATTTTCACGGCAACTTGATGAATGGGATGAACAAAAAAAACAGGGATATTATTATAGTAAGCTTTACGGCAGCTAGTGGGGCATAGTAATTAGAGGACTAATATTAGCCTTTTCGCTGCGCTGCAACTGGATATGCAAACAGTAGCAGACAGCTGCAGTACACGGCGAAAAGAGGGCTACACATGACCACACTTGTGTCTCATCGCTATCATAACCAGATACACCAACTACATCTATATTTCGAAACTGAATTGTTTTTTAATCCTACTTTTTGTTCACAGATACAGTACCTATGTATTATTATAACTCGGTTTTACTTCTATTTGACTTCTTCTCAAATGTGGAGCACTCTGTTGAATTGCAAATGTTTTGCTGCTGTGAAAGTATGACTATGTACTTCTGGATTATATTGTATTGGATATTGTGCAACTCACTTTTCCTTGTAATGTGCTCTGCATATTGTGCTCTGCAAATATGTACAGGCAGGTTGGCAAAACCTGGCAAAACAAAGTCCTCAAAGCACACATTTGGACCAGGCTGTTTCAGACCTATACCTTTCTCCATGACTAGTTTGGTGTGGCATTCTTGCTGAAAGAAGATCAGATTCTCTACCCACAGACAGCAAGCAATTCTGTTAAATTCAATTCAATTCCATTCAATTTATTAGGGACCATATAGAATGAAAACATTAATGTTGCCATTCCATGCATTGTACCAGTCTATTTTACATCTGTACACTCTTGAATGTCGCCAGATGAATGTGGTTCAACCTTGCACCCCACACATCCATCTGGGAGAGGGCTGTACAGAGGGCTTTACCAAATAACTATTGCATGTGATTGGGGAAACCACTTGTCTGTCATTTTTAAAGACGTGCTACTTCAACCACTCACAGATTCAACAATACATTTGAACTTGAGATTGCAGAACCGCCATTGTGTTCTGAAACAGATGTCGCTGATTGCTTCTTTCTTTTTTTCTTCGCTACTACGTTTACGGTACCTCTTTGACGTATATGTCGCAACCGCCAGCCGGTGATCCCGATGGGTTCAGCTGTGCCCAAAGCTAACATTCCCAAATAGGGCCGTCCTTCTCCTGATCTGTGAGTGGAGATAAGACAATGGGTGTGTTCCAATATGCGACCTTGCGTCCTCCACTTGTGCTTGTGGCCTCGTACCAGGAAGTAATATGTCATGATGACATCACTGACACCAGCATTATATTTCAATATCTGGCAAAAGCTCAATGTAAAGTCATTTACTAATTTGCAAACTGGATGGTGAATGAAGAATAGTCCTCCAAAAATGGTTTTGGTTAGGCTGACAGCGGAGAAACTTATTTGTTTTCTTCACGGAGGAGGGGCCAGAAGGTGGGGCGAGGCCACAAGCACAAGTGGAGGACGCAAGGTTGCATATTGGAATGCACTTTGGCGGCTTTGTCATAAGCTAAAGCAAACTTCCCAATATGATATCATGAGTGAAGTCATGCTCTTCATCAACCTGTTTTCCTTTGGTCTCTCCTAAAGTCTGAAGTATCGGTTAGATAGCCAGAAAAGAAATTAATTTGCCACATGGTAAAATCAAAGATTTTCTTAGGTAGAGAAAGATATCTGGAACTCCGCCCATCCAATGCAAAAGCGTGTGCTCAAATTTGGTCTCCTAAGGGGGCGTTGTACCCTCCTTCTTCTTCCCTTTTTGTGCAAGAAGTGTGCTACCGTCATGTACAACGCTAAGGTAACTCTATTTATTCTCAACCGTAAGACTCCAAATGTCTCCTAACCAAAGGTCTCCTAAAAGAGCGCTCACCTGATTATCACATGGATACCGGGAAAAAAAACGAGCATATGACGTATCTTTCTCTCCCTATGCGATTCTTTGGTAAAACTGTAAGAGTGAGAATGATGGTGGGGCTTGAAAGCTTCTAGAATGATATAATGCCACTGATTATCGACGAATACGACAGACCTGGACCAGCAAGGGCACTTCGGAGGGTACTTGATTCTCCATAATGGCAATGGTTAGCGCCATCGTGTGTGTGTGTGTGTGTGTGATCTAAAAGCCTCTAAAAGCTGTATTACGGGGTGGAAAGGATGTGGTCATGTTCTAGTTGTCCCTGAGGATTGTTGTACTGTGTGTGTGTGTGCACCCGTGCATGTGTGTGTGTCTGTGCCTGTGTCTGTGTGTATTTGTGTGTGTGTGTGTGTGCCTGTGTGTGTGTTTGAGAGACAGGGAGAAAGAGCATGTGAGCATAATATACGTAGTGTGTGTGTGTGTGTGTGTGTGTGTGTGTGTGTGTGTGTGTGTGTGTGTGTGTGTGTGTGTGTGTGTGTGTGTTTGAGAGACAGACAGAAAGAGCATATTGTGTGTGTGTGTGTGTGTGTGTGTGTGTGTGTGTGTGTGTGTGTGTGTGTGTGTGTGTGTGTGTGTGTGTGTGCGTGTGTGTGTGTGTGTGTGTATGTGTGTCTGAGAGGGCATATCGCTGCTGTGTTGTTGCTTCTTGCTTCACTGCTGGTCCAAGGTCAGCTGTGCTCTCATTAGTGCCACAGGCTCTCAGGCCTCACAACAACACAGCTGAGTGACATGACACTAATGCTACACACATATGCACACGCACACCCGCACACAGACACACACACACAATACTGTCATGCAGTCTGAAAACTGCTTATTCCGCTTTTCAGTCTAATCACGCAGGCACGCACGCACGCACGCACACGCACACACACACAAAGTACTGATGTTCCCTGTTGACTGGGTATCAAACTCCTCCCGGTAGTGTTCTCAAACAGCTGCCTCAGAGGCAGGGCAAGCTCAAACTGGTTTATTGTGTGTGTGTGTGTGTGTGTGTGTGTGTGATAGAGAGTGTGTGTCTGTGTCTGTGTGTGTGTGTGTGTGTGTGTCTGTGTCTGTGTGTGTGTGTGTGTGTGTCTGTGTGTGTCTGTGTCTGTGTCTGTGCGACTTTATGTGCACTCTGTCTCTCTATTTCTTAATTATTTTACTCTGCCCCACCCCCCATCTCTCTCTCTATCTGACACACACAAAAAACAACTATGTAATTCAGGGGTGTCAAACACAAGGCAGTTCGAAAATCTGGCCCCAAACTATGACTGTAAAAAAGAAGTAAATGTCCATTACAAAGTTTTTACTGGTGTATGAGATTTCAGGCTTTCAATACAGTTCTTGAGAACAAATTAGCTTTTTTTTGCTCGCCATTTACAGTCAATGCTGTTGATCTACCCGCTGACATCCATTCTAGCAATCCAATTCTGATATGAAGCAGAAATTTGCACTAGTTCACAATTACGTTAGTGGTCCGGCCCACTTAACATATTGAATACCAAGTCCATGAAATTATGTATTGAACTCCCATGCGTTGAGTTAAAATTGAATTGAGTTACATTAAATTACATTGCATTTCTAATCTACCCTTTGGTGTAGAATACATGTGTTTTTGGGAGGTCTGTGATGAAAAAAGTGACAAAAAAATGTCAGTGAAAAGCTTACGTTTGCCATGATTTGGACATTTTAATCATAATGTCTCGGTGCCCACCCATAAACAGGCTAACTTTAAAACTGTACATGTAGGCCCTAATGATCACCCTGTTTTGATGACGTAGTGAGTGCCCATCAATACAGGATGCATTCAGCTAAATTGGGCCACTTTGATTGCATAAAGTGACTCATAATCTTCCATTGCATGACAAAAAACTAGGTGATTAATGTGAAAATTAAACATTTGTACAAGTTTTAATGACAGGTGTGTCATCCTGGATGGAAAAAATGCATTTGGGTAAAATGGGCCACCTATTCAGGTAAAATGGGCCACCTATTCATTCCAATGGTAAAACTAAGAATTGCACAAAAGAAAAACAAAATTAGTGATGATTTTAATATTCCTCCATGTTTTTTAGTTGTCAACACATCTGTTTCCAAAAAGATATCACAACTTCATTAACCATGTGAAACCTGAACCATGAAAGCAATGAGAGAAAATTATATTTTTTTGGAATTTGCTTCAATATTGGTCCCTTATAAGAAATGTAAAAAAAAAAATCAAAATTTTGTTAAGGTCACTGAGATATTTGATGCATGATGCATCAGGCTTTAAAGGGAATGAAAATTCCAATTTCATGACCATTGAAAAATGACTTTTAATGCATTTGCATCTTTTTTTTAATTTAAAAAAGTTGTCAGACAATTTAATTTGAGGA
>NC_085859.1:37021674-37029174 GCF_034702125.1 Engraulis encrasicolus | reverse complement strand
CAAATCCTGGTGGACATCTGGCAGTTGTGCTCTGTGGGACAAATTACAGATTGGTATTGTTTATCAGTCTGCAAATTAACTTATGTATACAACAAAGTGCAAACCTATGATAATGGTGTTAAGAGAGATTTTATACAAAGAGAAAGAAAGGCAAAGTCTCATTGTCATTGTGGCACAGCTTACCACATTACTCATTGCAGACAATGAAATTGCATTTATGCCTCACCTGTGCAAGAGGGCAGCCAAAAAAAAAAGTGTCCCTAAGAAGCACTCCGGGCAGCAGCAGTACCATGCTCAGGGTACCTCAGTCATGAAGGAGGATGGGGGAGAGCGGGTGGATTCCAATATGCAGACTCCCGTCCTCCCTTGCTCACTTGCCTGCTTGTGACCTCATGATGATGTCACTGACGACAGAAAATGAATTCAATATCTTGCAAAAGCACAATTCTAATGTAATTTTCTCCTTTGCAATTGGGATGGTGAATGAAAAGCAGTCCCGCAAAAGTTGTTGTAGCTAGGTTGACAGCTGGGAGACGTTATTGTTTTCTTCACGGAGGAGGGGCCAGGTGGTGGCGCGAGGCCACAAGCACAAGAGGAGGACGGGAGTGTGAATATTGGAATGCACCCAGCGTGGTATTTTCACCCTCCCTGCCACCACCATCCACCCACATGTCGGTATTGGGAATCCAAGCGACAACCTTGGTTTACAAGCCTTACTCTGTAACAGCTTGCCCATTATTGCTCATACTGTATGTCTTTTAACTTACCTTGCTAGGTGGGGTCGTTTTCTAATACGTACGTACTGTATATTGGCAAAAAAATGAAGTTGTCTTACCCAGCACCTGCTTCTGCTCCTCCAGGGCTTTGATCTGCGACTGCATGCGCTCCTGCTTAGCCTGCTCCCGTACCACCTGAAGAGCGTTCCAAGAAGGTAGTTCAGTAGGACACCAGGTTAAAGGAGCTCTAGGTAGGATTAAAAGTTTAATCAATCACGAGGTTGTCGTAAGTTAGCTAATATGAGAGCCTGGAGTCCGCCTTTTCTTACCTGCAGGATATCAATTAGCAGGATTACCACACTGTAAAAAATACCAGCTGCCTCAGAATTCCACTTTTAAATCCTTTTTGTAAGTTTTATGAAAGTTTGAATTGCATCTTTGAGGCACATGACTCCATAAAGCTTACAATAAAGATTTAAATTAACTTGGATTTGTGAGGCAGCTGGTAAACTTAAGTTAAACCATGCTCTTGCCATTGCAATTTACTATAGCTATCATGACTTAACACCAATATAATTTTTACAGTGCACTTTCTGTGGGTCAACTCAGCCTGCTTTATCATTTAACCATGTTGTTGGAATACAGCACCTGGGCCTGGAGGAAGCTCCTGTCCCCCCGCGCTCGGTTGTAGTCGGCCTGGAGAGAGTCCTTCACAGCCACCAAGCGGTTGTGTTCTGTGCGTAGCAGTTCAAGCTCCTTACTTAGTTCCGTTGCGTTCAGACCCACGCGTAAGTGGCCTTCATGTGTGTCCTTGACTGGTGAGAAGACATAAAGAAATGATTGAGCTTCAGATGTTTGTTAACTCCACCAGGACCCCGTTTTTTGAAAGCATCACTGCCAAAGTTAGTTAGTAGGTTACCACCAATGAGAAACCTTTGTCTACATGTGTGGGTTTGATTGTGTGGGTCTCTATTTTACTGCCTAAAGCATAATATTCACACAACTGTATGCTAAATTCATGGTCATGCACATACATAAGGAACCACACTTTTACTGACATTTCCCTGACATTATTTTGAAAAAAAAAACATGCAAAAATGGAACAAAATTCTGAAACAATGTCCTTTTGAAAGTCACAGTGTTCTATGGTTGACATGATCATCTAAATGCTTGACATTCAAAAGCATGTCACAATAATGTTTTGATATAACATATAGCCTCTATAGCATGCTTGTCCAAACTAAGGCCCGCGGGCCAACTCCGGCCCGTGAACCCGTTTTTATTGGCCCGCGGCAGATTTTTAAAATGTGACTGAACATGGCCCGCACATTACATTTGACCTACATTGTAACTCTGTTGCAATTCTGAGTTTGAACACCAAGTGGCGCGAGTTTCACATTAACCCATGAAGTGACGGGGAACAGCAAGTAGTGGCTATAATGAGAATTATAATACAAATAAAACAGCATATAAACATGCATTGATTGATTGTAGGCAATAATAAAATATCAATTTAATAATAATTAATAACAATTAATAATAAGCTTAATTGTTAACCGTGTACATGTGGATAATTCATACACTGACACAATAATATTGATGCAATTTTTGTTACCTTTTCTTACATTGCCTCTTGAAAATATTGTAAATAGCCTAAATCATTGGCTACCAGACAGCTTTTGTCTCCCTTGTGTATTTGGTACCTTACCGGTCATCACACAATAGGCTATGTCACCGCTAAAGTGCGGCCCGGCCCCTTGTTCATTTTCCTGTATTCGGCCCTCACTAAAAAAAGTTTGGACACCCCTGCTCTATAGCTTAGTAAGGCAGCCGGAAGTTCCACATGCCCTGCCCCCAAAATACAACCCCCCCCCTCCCCCCCTCTGTGGCACCTGCACCCCCAAAATGTCTATGCATGCCACTGGTGTTGAGAATGATCACACTTACTGGAGACAGACAGACCAATAACAGCCATCAGTAGAGCAACACAGAGCAGTCCAAAGATCCCTATGGCCAACCGATATCGCCCAGGGGAGCCATAATCCCGCATGTCAAACAAAGACACTGCATGGGAGAGATTATCACACCAACATTACTTTGGCACACACAATCCATATCATGCAATCATCTGGTAGTAACCAAGGCACACTCAATTCACACAATAGATTATTTACAAAATATATTGATTTGATAGTGCAAGATAGTTCAGCAACAACCACAATAATAAGAATAATAATAATAGAAATAGTAATAGTAATTTGCCTTTCTGCATATCATCCATAGTTTCATCTCTAGCATAATACACTGACTCCTGCGGGGTTGGCTCTGTTGTGATTCTCATTTGAAGATATCTGTTTGTCGGCTGCTTTCATTACCTCATTCGACCTGGCAAACACACAAGTTGGTCAAATTCTGTAAAGCACCTAATACACACATAGGCATGCACGCACGCACGCACGCACGCACACACACACACACACACTGATTTGGCTTGAATTGTTATACTTGACACAATTTAGTACAATTTAAATAGCTGTTTTAGATCGGAAATGTTCACACATAAAAACTCTTGGGTTTTGCATCATAACTTTTCATTTGTTGTGGCAGTGTAGCCTCCCAGGCAGCGGCTCAGTCTAACATCACACCCTGTAACAAATCTTCTTACTTGAGAGATAAGAATGAAGCTAGGTACAATTCAGACTTTCAAATCAATATGAAAAACATTTTTTTTTAAAGCATGCACAGTACTGCAGGATATGTGAGCTGTCTGATATTTACTGCACATTGTGGAAAGTGCTCAGCAACCAGCATAGGTGGATTGTAACTTAAATAGGCTATTATTTTCATGAATAGAGCATTGTGTGTGTGTGCGTACGTATGTGTGTGTGTGTGTGTGTGTGTGCGAGCGCATGCCTTTCTGTCTGTCTGTCTGTCTGTCTGTCTGTCCGTCTATCTGTGAAAACACAAAATTTAAATCCTACCAGTTGCCGGTTGGTTTTGGTTTGGCTGTAGCTGGTCTTGCGGCTTATTGATACTCCAAATGTTTCACGCAGTCATCCTTTAGGCCATTTTCCTGCTTACATTCAAGAGTTATATGCATAGTAGTGACCCTTGCCCATTAATCAATAGCAGAGAGGCCAGTTGAGGACGAGCAACTGCCTAGGCAGAATGCATGCATGGTCATAACTACCATTGAGGACACAGAGGTCATGTACTCTGTATTTTTTTCAGTAATGTAAAATGTGTCTATGATGAAAATCGATATATATGATCAGCAATGATATTCCGTCTGTATGCGCCACCCCCATTTCTCCTCATAGCAGTGATTAATGAAAGCAAACTTAAGAGTTTGACTGAAGTGTTTGAAGCATTCTAAATGTAGGCCTACAGTATACAATACAGCACACAGTATTTGACTCCGTTATTTGAAAATGTCTTGTTACGGTCCTGAATGCATGTGTGTGTGGAAGGGAACATTTAACGCAAACAGTAACAAAACATTTAAGTGGTGAATTGAGGTCAGCCTATAGGATTTACAGTGTAGAGTGTAAACTAATTTCAGAGAAGAAATGCAGGACGATAATGCTTTGGTTGTTTCAGATACAGAAGGTCTTGAAATTTAAGTATTGAAAATACACTTAGGATGTTTCATACACTGCTGCCTTGTTTACATTCGATGTTTAATTCCAAATGAACTTGAAAGTGGAGTATGTAATATTCATAGTAGTTTACTTCCAGAATTCATGCTGCCCATTCACATGTACAAGTGTATAGTGCGTCCTCTGTCCAATCAAAACCCTTCCTGATCCCCAGATGTTGATCGGAATTAAATGAAGGGACTGCTTCATGTAAACAAGGAGCAGAATAATTTTAATTCCGAACTATTTAGATCTCAGAATTAAAAAAAAACAAAAAAACATAATGAAAGCCAACTCCAACTCCAACTCCCATTGTCATTGTGACACAGCACACTGCATGCAACAAAACATATATATTTATACTTCGCCCGTGCAAGGGGGAAGCCCCCAATGGCGCCCCAAGAGAGCAGTGCGGCAGGACGGTACCAGGGTGCCTCAGTCATGGAGAAGGATGGGAGAGAGCACTGGTAAATTACTCCCCCCATCAACCTGGCAGTCAGGAGTTGAACCAGCAACTTTTGGGCTACAAGTCTGATGGCCTAACCGCTTACCCATGACTGCCCAAGCGTCACAACAAGTGACCACAACAAGTGTCACCTCAAATGACAAATACCCTGGTCCTAACCATCCCATAATACTACCATTTTGTTTTGTATTCATGGTCTGGAGGTTGTGTGATCTGAGGTGATCGCAGGAAGCGGGAAGTTTGCACTCAGTTATGGTTTGAAATGATTGGACAGCTCTCACCCAATCGCCAACAGTTACTCAACAACAACATAGCGCAGACCAGAGTCATTGGCACAGACGTCTATGTCATCATCATGAGCGTCCTCCCCCTTTTGCCCCAACATGGGGAGCTTATTTGCTTATTGGCTGTTTTCTGGGGAGGGTTGGCCGGTCAGATCCATGCCGCTCAACATCGCTTCACAGAAAACAGGGGCCAGACTAGTAGTGGAGCCAATCCTTTGGCAGCAGTACGTAGCATGGCCCGCGAGGCTAAATGACAAGATACCTGTCCTGAAACCTGTATCTGCACCAACATGACAGTTGACACAGCAAGTCACAACAAGTGATTCACGTCATTGTGAGAACATCTGAAACAACACCTAGGCTATATAGGAACATTGTTATGACGCATGACGACACAGCATATATCATGACACATGACATGCCAGCTAAAATGACACATGTACACACAATTTGATGTACTAACATGGCACAACATGTTATGACACCTGACACGCGTGACACACCTGACACGTGTCACAACCCATGACCCAACAACTGTCATGTCATTAAATGACACACGAAACGTGACACAATGTCATGAGAGATAACAACTGTCAGTATACCTCTCATGACATTTGACACAAGTGCCTGCAGCAACACCTATCACGTCACATGACACTACATGCCTTGCAGGCACTTAATTATATTATACGATAACAATGATATCATAGCAATCATATGTTACTATACAATTGTTGAATCATAGCTTTAATATCTTGATGTCACCTAACGCAAGACATCTGTATGACATTAGCAGGAAACAAAAGTTGCGTAATGTTAGTGGAAAATTATAATGCTGGCTGGATAATGACCATCTTCTCCCTGTCCCCTGTTTCCAAACTGAATAGGGGAAAAAGGCCTTTGCTTTTTCGGTCCGTGTACTTTTTCAACCTTTTTCTGTCCCCACCTCATGGAAACATTTACAAAAGCATTTGAAATGATCAGAACTGATTCCTTTGAGCGATTTTAATTCCAGGACGAGAGCACTTGAGACCGAGTCCATTGTCTGTAAATTGATTTGTTTTTCTTTTTTGTTTTCTTTTTCTTTTATTTGATTTTTTTAAAATGAAACTGGCATTTTCATTTTGTAATTTGTGCTACCACTTGACCAGGACGCCCTTGAAAAAGAGATTTTTAATCTCAATGGGTCTATCATGCCTGGTAAAATAAAGGTAAAATAAATTTAAAAAATAATAATAATAGTAATTACATTTGAACTGCCTATGTTTCATATTACATTTCCAGTTTGTTGTGTTGGCAGCAGTTTATTAGATTGCTGTGTGCTACTGACCTCAAGTTTTGGACAATATACCACATGTAAGTCACCATGGAGCGAGAGGCTGCTTGCCAAGGAGAGGTGGTCGTTGCTTGTCTTCAGCTAAGGGCACCTGCAGGACATGCTAATGCACAGACCAAAACAGGAAATAATTATGTTATTGGGCGATGATACCTTTGGTCATATTTGCATTTTATATTTTTGGCAGCTTATTCTGTTGGCAGGAATTTAATACAACAACGTATGTTGCACACCTCAACCTTTAAACATAAGCCACCACGAAGAGCGAGAGGCTGTTTGCCAAGGACAGGTGGCCAGTTACATGCCTCCTAAGGACAGGTGGTACGGAGAGTGTAGAGGACAGAAGATCATGGTGGTGACACAGTACTGCCAACCCTAATTACAGTGAATAATAAATAGACGACCAACACTAAAGAGAAAACACTGCACATAAATTACTATGAAAATGGGGCAAGGCTGAGAGGTTAATAACCAAAGGCAAAAACAAAAATGGAAAAGAAAGAACGGTAAAAGGGCTGGAAGAAGAGGAGATGATGGCTAAGAAGTGAAAGAGCTCCTCCTCATTAGCTGGAGGGGGGATAATGAGGTCGCTCAGTACAATGGATGCTAATGGCCTTGGCTGTTATGAGTGAGTATTATGTGCACCCACCTTCTCCCTTCAGGTGCTGTGCTGTGCTGTGCTGTGCTGTGCTGTGCTGTGCTGTGCTGTGCTGTGCTGTGCTGTGCTGTGCTGTGCTGTGCTGTGCTGTGCTGTGCTGTGCTGTGCTGTGCTGTGCTGTGCTGTGCTGTGCTGTGCTGTGTACGCCAAAAGTGCCCTAGCCCTATTTCACCCCCAGTGCAGCCCTGGCCAGGCCTGAGCCAGTGGGAACAATTTGCCTGTAGGCACTTGAGGAGCTGCCTCTGAATTGCACTGCTGACAGCTACCCTCTGCTGGTTGCCTTGCAGAAATGCACCTGTGAGTGTAGTGTGAGAAATTTACGCACATCCTCAGTGGCAGGTTTGACATCTTCTGGCCAAAATGTGTAGTGCAATTTGTTCAGCTCTGTGTCACCATTCTGTA